>NW_027138374.1:1372500-1730000 GCF_035084215.1 Heptranchias perlo | reverse complement strand
CTGATGAGCCGCAAGATGGCGAAACCGGTCGGAGTGTTCCAAGAAGGAACGATGGATGGTACTTAAGGCTGGAGGACGGGACACATTCAGTAGTAGCCAAGCAGGAACTCTGGATGGTGCCTAAAGCTAAAGCACAAGGTGCATTCATTTGGACAACAGCAACAGTCTGAGGTGCGGGCCAGAACCAAGAGGCAGACAACATAGGGAGGGCGTTTTCCCCCCTCTGCCCACCATTTTAAAACCTAACTTTTGCAAGTGACGCACTAAGGACTGGGTCTGTTTGTTTGTAGCTCCCTGATGAGCCGCAAGATGGCGAAACCGGTCGGAGTGTTCCAAGAAGGAACGATGGATGGTACTTAAGGCTGGAGGACGGGACACATTCAGTAGTAGCCAAGCAGGAACTCTGGATGGTGCCTAAAGCTAAAGCACAAGGTGCATTCATTTGGACAACAGCAACAGTCTGAGGTGCGGGCCAGAACCAAGAGGCAGACAACATAGGGAGGGCGTTTTCCCCCCTCTGCCCACCATTTTAAAACCTAACTTTTGCAAGTGACGCACTAAGGACTGGGTCTGTTTGTTTGTAGCTCCCTGATGAGCCGCAAGATGGCGAAACCGGTCGGAGTGTTCCAAGAAGGAACGATGGATGGTACTTAAGGCTGGAGGACGGGACACATTCAGTAGTAGCCAAGCAGGAACTCTGGATGGTGCCTAAAGCTAAAGCACAAGGTGCATTCATTTGGACAACAGCAACAGTCTGAGGTGCGGGCCAGAACCAAGAGGCAGACAACATAGGGAGGGCGTTTTCCCCCCTCTGCCCACCATTTTAAAACCTAACTTTTGCAAGTGACGCACTAAGGACTGGGTCTGTTTGTTTGTAGCTCCCTGATGAGCCGCAAGATGGCGAAACCGGTCGGAGTGTTCCAAGAAGGAACGATGGATGGTACTTAAGGCTGGAGGACGGGACACATTCAGTAGTAGCCAAGCAGGAACTCTGGATGGTGCCTAAAGCTAAAGCACAAGGTGCATTCATTTGGACAACAGCAACAGTCTGAGGTGCGGGCCAGAACCAAGAGGCAGACAACATAGGGAGGGCGTTTTCCCCCCTCTGCCCACCATTTTAAAACCTAACTTTTGCAAGTGACGCACTAAGGACTGGGTCTGTTTGTTTGTAGCTCCCTGATGAGCCGCAAGATGGCGAAACCGGTCGGAGTGTTCCAAGAAGGAACGATGGATGGTACTTAAGGCTGGAGGACGGGACACATTCAGTAGTAGCCAAGCAGGAACTCTGGATGGTGCCTAAAGCTAAAGCACAAGGTGCATTCATTTGGACAACAGCAACAGTCTGAGGTGCGGGCCAGAACCAAGAGGCAGACAACATAGGGAGGGCGTTTTCCCCCCTCTGCCCACCATTTTAAAACCTAACTTTTGCAAGTGACGCACTAAGGACTGGGTCTGTTTGTTTGTAGCTCCCTGATGAGCCGCAAGATGGCGAAACCGGTCGGAGTGTTCCAAGAAGGAACGATGGATGGTACTTAAGGCTGGAGGACGGGACACATTCAGTAGTAGCCAAGCAGGAACTCTGGATGGTGCCTAAAGCTAAAGCACAAGGTGCATTCATTTGGACAACAGCAACAGTCTGAGGTGCGGGCCAGAACCAAGAGGCAGACAACATAGGGAGGGCGTTTTCCCCCCTCTGCCCACCATTTTAAAACCTAACTTTTGCAAGTGACGCACTAAGGACTGGGTCTGTTTGTTTGTAGCTCCCTGATGAGCCGCAAGATGGCGAAACCGGTCGGAGTGTTCCAAGAAGGAACGATGGATGGTACTTAAGGCTGGAGGACGGGACACATTCAGTAGTAGCCAAGCAGGAACTCTGGATGGTGCCTAAAGCTAAAGCACAAGGTGCATTCATTTGGACAACAGCAACAGTCTGAGGTGCGGGCCAGAACCAAGAGGCAGACAACATAGGGAGGGCGTTTTCCCCCCTCTGCCCACCATTTTAAAACCTAACTTTTGCAAGTGACGCACTAAGGACTGGGTCTGTTTGTTTGTAGCTCCCTGATGAGCCGCAAGATGGCGAAACCGGTCGGAGTGTTCCAAGAAGGAACGATGGATGGTACTTAAGGCTGGAGGACGGGACACATTCAGTAGTAGCCAAGCAGGAACTCTGGATGGTGCCTAAAGCTAAAGCACAAGGTGCATTCATTTGGACAACAGCAACAGTCTGAGGTGCGGGCCAGAACCAAGAGGCAGACAACATAGGGAGGGCGTTTTCCCCCCTCTGCCCACCATTTTAAAACCTAACCCTAACCCTAACCCTAACCCTAACCCTAACCCTAACCCTAACCCTAACCCTAACCCTAACCCTAACCCTAACCCTAACCCTAACCCTAACCCTAACCCTAACCCTAACCCTAACCCTAACCCTAACCCTAACCCTAACCCTAACCCTAATGCAGCACCCTAACCCTAACCCTAACCCTAACCCTAACCCTAACCCTAACCCTAACCCTAACCCTAACCCTAACCCTAACCCTAACCCTAACCCTAACCCTAACCCTAACCCTAACCCTAACCCTAACCCTAACCCTAACCCTAACCCTAACCCTAACCCTAACCCTAACCCTAACCCTAACCCTAACCCTAACCCTAACCCTAATGCAGCGTAACCCTAACCCTAACCCTAACCCTAACCCTAACCCTAACCCTAACCCTAACCCTAACCCTAACCCTAACCCTAACCCTAACCCTAACCCTAACCCTAACCCTAACCCTAACCCTAACCCTAACCCTAACCCTAACCCTAACCCTAACCCTAACCCTAACCCTAACCCTAACCCTAACCCTAACCCTAACCCTAACCCTAACCCTAACCCTAACCCTAACCCTAACCCTAACCCTAACCCTAACCCTAACCCTAACCCTAACCCTAACCCTAACCCTAACCCTAACCCTAACCCTAACCCTAACCCTAACCCTAACCCTAACCCTAACCCTAACCCTAACCCTAACCCTAACCCTAACCCTAACCCTAACCCTAACCCTAACCCTAACCCTAACCCTAACCCTAACCCTAACCAAAACCACTAAACCCCACACTGCCCACAACAAACAGACCAAAGCCCCAACCCTAACTACAAACAGACCACATCCATATCCCAAATCCTAACTCCAAATGCACCCCACTCTACCCCTAAAGCCTAACCGTAACTCTAATACAGCAAACCTAATCTCCCACCCCACCCCTAAAATCTAAGCCTAACACACCCCACCCTACTCCTAAACCCTGACCCTCACTTAACCCTACCCCTAATGCAACCCTAACCCATAACTCCAACCCCCCAGCCCTGAATCTAATCACAACTCTCCAAATGCACCCCACTCTACCCCTAAAGCCTAACCGTAACTCTAATACAGCAAACCTAATCTCCCACCCCACCCCTAAAATCTAAGCCTAACACACCCCACCCTACTCCTAAACCCTGACCCTCACTTAACCCTACCCCTAATGCAACCCTAACCCATAAATCCAACCCCCCAGCCCTGAATCTAATCACAACTCTCCAAATGCACCCCACTCTACCCCTAAAGCCTAACCGTAACTCTAATACAGCAAACCTAATCTCCCACCCCACCCCTAAAATCTAAGCCTAACACACCCCACCCTACTCCTAAACCCTGACCCTCACTTAACCCTACCCCTAATGCAACCCTAACCCATAACTCCAACCCCCCAGCCCTGAATCTAATCACAACTCTCCAAATGCACCCCACTCTACCCCTAAAGCCTAACCGTAACTCTAATACAGCAAACCTAATCTCCCACCCCACCCCTAAAATCTAAGCCTAACACACCCCACCCTACTCCTAAACCCTGACCCTCACTTAACCCTACCCCTAATGCAACCCTAACCCATAACTCCAACCCCCCAGCCCGGAATCTAATCACAACTCTCCAAATGCACCCCACTCTACCCCTAAAGCCTAACCGTAACTCTAATACAGCAAACCTAATCTCCCACCCCACCCCTAAAATCTAAGCCTAACACACCCCACCCTACTCCTAAACCCTGACCCTCACTTAACCCTACCCCTAATGCAACCCTAACCCATAACTCCAACCCCCCAGCCCTGAATCTAATCACAACTCTCCAAATGCACCCCACTCTACCCCTAAAGCCTAACCGTAACTCTAATACAGCAAACCTAATCTCCCACCCCACCCCTAAAATCTAAGCCTAACACACCCCACCCTACTCCTAAACCCTGACCCTCACTTAACCCTACCCCTAATGCAACCCTAACCCATAACTCCAACCCCCCAGCCCTGAATCTAATCACAACTCTGACCCTGGACCCTAACCCTGATGCACCCTACCCTACCCCTAAACACCTAACCCTAACCCTGATGCACCCTACCCTACCCCTAAACACCTAACCCTAACCCTGATGCACCCAACCCTACCCCTAAAACATAACCCTAACCCCACCCCACCCCTAAACACCTAACCCTAACCCTGATGCACCCCAACCTAACCCCAATATAGCCCTGAACCTAACTGCGACCCTGACCCTCACCTAACCCCAACACTAACCCCAGTGCAGCAACCCTAACCCTAACCTGAACCCCCCAACCTCAATACAACATAACCCTAACACTACGTAAAATAAAGGGTAGAGTTCCAACACCAATAATAATAACTAAATACGACATAGAGGCCATAAATTGGCAAAACCCAGGAACTGATTATAACCCCAGAGGGGGATCAAAGGATTACGGATCAAGAAATTACTAAGAAGCGATCGGCAAGAAAAAGAAGCCAGGTGGTAAGGTAAAGCGTGGGCCAACCAAAAGTGGCAGGTATAAGTGACAAGAAGCTCAAGGGATGAGTGAGAATACGAACACAAGAGGGTGTAACTACCCTCCTGCCCACACCATACAACCTAACATTCAGGAGTGACACGCTTTACATTACCACAGACAAAAAAAGATATAAATGCCAAGAAAAGAAAACCCAGAGAATATATCTTGCAAATACCTTAAATCTAAACTTGATCAGTGAGGTAGATGGTTAAATAACTTTTTGTTCCCCTTTTGCCCCCCCCACAAAAAAAGCAGCAAGCAACTTATAAAAATAGGGAGCACCAAGGAGGTTTTTTTAAATTTTAAAATCTAAAATATTTAAAAGGTGCACTTAAAATAAAGCATGGCTGGAAATGTGGGTCTGACAGACATGGAACTCATCTTCCCAAACCCCCCCCCCCCACGAGGTTTGGGACAGCAATAAGGGCACAAAAGATTACATATTTTTAAAAAAAGTTGTAGTTCCCATAGACACGGTCTCTGGACATGGATGCGGGGACGGCCCCTTTAAGAGATGCCTGGTGCTGCGGGGACGGCCCCTTTAAGAGATGCCTGGTGCTGCGGGGAACGCGACAGCAGGGAGCTGCTGGATATCGACCTCGGTTTTTTTAAAAGAAACCCTTTCCCCGGGGATCTGGAGGAGTTGGGGACACGGGTGAGAATCCGATAACTTTATCTAGTCTTTAGATTTTGAGCGTTCACCGGGTGATTTTTATCTTTGAAATCGGGTTTTTTTCTCAGCGACTGAAAAGCGAGCGCCGCGTGAGGCATTCTGGGATATGGAGTTCTCTCGGGTCAAACACGAGGGCAAGACCCGTAAATAAAAGGGTTTACTTGGTCTCTCTGGGGCTGGGGGACCTTTCTTTCCCCCTCCTCTCCCCCCGGGGGGGCGGGTGGCAGCGGTTACGGGAGTTTTTATGGGGAATCGGACCTTGGAAATCAAAATTTTGTTCCACGCGGCCGCTGAAAAGCGAGCGCCGCGTGAGGCATTCTGGGATATGGAGTTCTCTCGGGTCAAACACGAGGGCAACGCTCTTAAATAAAAGGGTTTACTCTGGTTTTTTGGGGCTGGGGGACCTTTCTTTCCCCCTCCTCTCCCCCCGGGGGGGTGGGTGGCGGCGGATTCGGGAGTTTTTTTGGGGAATCGGACCTTGGAAATCGGTTTTTTTCTGCGCGGCCGCTGAAAAGCGAGCGCCGCGTGAGGCATTCTGGGAGATTGAGTTTCGTTTAACGAGCGACCGGGTTTAAAAAGGAGGAAATCGGTGGGAAGTTTAATTAATTGTTTAAAATACCCTCATAATTAAAAGGCATAGCCGGAGGTGGGGGTTTGGAGAAGTAGCTTCATGTTTTTATTTAAAAAATGAGGTGAGGCGGACAGGTAATCAAGCCCCGGGGTCAGCAGACAGTCAGACTCCGTGGCGCCAGAATGACCTGGAGCATTAAAACAGATTCAAAGGTTAAAAAGCAATATTTTTAAAAACATTACCTCAAAAAAAATAACCCCAAACATCTAAGATAAACTAAAGGAACATTAAAACATTAGGTTAAAAAAATATAATTTAAAAATAACGAACACGTGGAGCGAAGGGGGCGGGGCCAGCCCTGCATGAGACAGGACTCATTACATACAGGACAGAAATTCTAACCAATCCCAGGTCAAGGCTAGCCTGCTTGTGGGCGGGAACAAAACTTCAGCCAACAGTAGCACACAGGGGAGGGGCCAGTCCAAGGCTCCGTACTTATAAGCGGCTGTAAACAAAGTTAAAATCCTTTCTCCCTGATGAAGCTTAAGGATAAGCGAAACGTCGGAGAAAAAAAGATTCCAGGCCGGAGAACTTACTGAACGAAAGAGTTTTTGGATAGTACTGTTGCAGGCAGAGAACCATCGAAGCCAGAGAGCCACCGGGGGGGAGGTGAGACCGGTGGAAAAAGAGCCTTTCCAGGCGGGACAGCCGGCTGAGCTGGGGAGTGTTTGGAGGACGCAGTCCCAGGCAGGAGACCACCTGAGCCAGGGAGCCACCGTGGGGTGAGATTACAGTTACTAGCGGGGACCTCTATTACCAAATAGAAGCTAGTAACATCTTTTAAAACCTTTTGCACCTTTCTACACCCAGGGAATGGCTAACACTATGCGGAACACATGCAGGTTGTCTGACAACCGTACGCATATGAGGTCGGACCCTGGTACACATAGGTGTCTCCCCGTAGCCAGGGATGAATTTGCTACAACAGTGAGAATAATTTATAGAATTTTCCAGACAATCCACCATCTAATATTCTTAAAGGGCCAGAATCAGCCCCCTAAGGGCATCTTAAAACAAGCTGATAAACTAACCTGCTTTATAAAACCGGCAAAACCGTCACAGGAAACCCTAACCAAATTGGCTTTGAATTCAGAAAATTGGGCAAAACAGACCAGACAGATTCTAATTGAGCACTATACAACAAACCTGGAAGAATTAGAAAATGAATTTGCTCAGGCTGCAGTGACAGAGCGCCTGGAAGAAATGATGGCGAAAGCCACTAATTGGATTAAAAAGAGTCTTAGACATAAATTCAAAATTCAATCAATTGATGAGGCAAAGAGACATGTGGTGGGATTAGCATCACGGTTGACAGAGCAAGGGACCAGCACACAATTGAGGACAGAACAGCGGACCGGCACACGGACTAGGACGCCCCCACGCCATAGGCCAAATACCTGGGCAGCCTTGTTCCACCAGCCTGCGATCACAGCCCCCTCATGCCGCAGACGGACTGAAAACCCCCCCCCACCCCGTGGGCCAGCTGCCACGACTTTGTCACGCCACCGACGGACACCCCCACCCCGTGAGCCAACTGCCACAACCTCGTCAAGCCACCGACACACCCCCCCACCCTTTGAGCCAGCTGCCATGACTTCAGCACGCCACCGGCAGACCCCCCCACCCCTTGCACCAGTTGCCACGACTTCGTCACACCACCAACACACCCCCCCACCCTTGGAGCCGGCTGCCATGACTTCGTCATGCCACCGATGGACCCCCCCACCCCTTGCACCAGTTGCCACGACTTCGTCACACCACCAACACACACCCCCACCCTTTGAGCCAGCTGCCATGACTTCGTCACGCCACCGACAGACCCCCCCACCCCGTGGGCCAGCTACCCCGACTTCATCACACCACCAGCAGACCACTGAAACCCCCCCTTCCTTGCGGTCCAGGGCAGTGACCCCCCCTTCCCCGCCATCCAGGGCGGCGACTAGCCCTACCCCACCCCACAGGCCAAGGACCAGGATTTCCAATGTGGCCATCATTAGGGACCTGGACATCACACTTGGCTCTCAAGAGCCTGAGCCACGTAGACCCCAGCACTACATGGGGAACCAACATCAGACCGTATTAAACCAAATCACTAGGGATTCCTCAGACCCAAAACAAACAGAAGGGAGAACCCCTCCTACACCAGGGACAAATCCATGCACAACATTCCTGTACCCCAAAACCAGGGTCACGTACCAACCGCTCCCACAGAGACAAAAGAAAGACTGTACCAAACCAACCATCCCAAGAAATACAGCAGTTCTAGAGCCCGAGATCAGTGTCACAAAACAACCCCTTCCACAGAAACAAAGGAGCGACCAGACCGGACAGGTAAACCCAATAGACACAGAAATGAGGACAGGAACAATGAGGGCCCAGACAGACAACACAGTAGGAGAGGCAGAAATAGCTGAAGCCGAGGTAGGGAACACAATAGGGGAGACAGGGGTAGCAGACATAGAAACAGAAAACACACCAACAGGGGCAGAACCTGACTCTGAAGGGGAAGATGCACAGAGAGTGACGAGGCACCCCAACACCAGCCGAAAAAACATTACCTGGAAATTGGAACCCAGAAAATCCATTTTAATAATAGGAGATTCCAACCTCTCCAAGATAAAAAGATGCCCAAATCCCACCACCCAAATTGATAGCTTTCCAGGAGCTAAATTCATTCATGTCACAGCAATTCTGGACAAATTGGAACCCTGTCCGGAGACCAAAAAGGTGGTGCTCTCAGTTGGCATTAATAATCGAACGCAGAGACCACTGACTGCAACCAAGCAACTGCAGTCATTACTTAAATTGGCTAAGAGCACATTCCCAAATGCTCAGATCTGGGTGCCGGAAATTAACTTCAGTAACTTACTTCCAGAAACAGAGAGGGATACAATCAGAGGAATTAACCAGCATATAAAAAAACAGAATTACATACCAGCAATTAATGCTAGATCCTTTAAAGTGGGGGCTGACCACATCCATTGGACAGATAGCACTGCCCATAACATAATAAACCAGTGGATGAAGTCTTTAAACTAAAAAGGACTTTAACCCAAGAGAAGGGTAGATTACACCTGGGAAAAACTGTTATTAATATTTCCCAACTCTTTAACCCCACAGAGGTACAGGAGAGGGTTTTAAACAAGGGCCTTACATTTGTTCCAACCCCAAAACATTGTAAAGTACAAATTCAGGAAGATCTGAAAAGGTTTTACAGGAGAGTAAAACTGACCGATTACTTTAGCGATTCAGAAACAGACAAGCAACCTTTTACACCACCATCAGAATGGACCCCACCAAACAATAAAATAGAGCCAGAAATCCTAAACTTTATTAAACAGACTCAATCACAAATTGAAAAAATCCCTAAACAGACAGACAAGCAAAACCTCACTGGAAGAGAGAGACGGGCAATCATAGAACTTAGAAACAATCTAGATATAATCATAAAACCAGCAGATAAGGGCAGTAGTATAGTGATCATGGATAGGCAACAGTATCTACTTGAAGCTCACAGACAGCTTAATAATACAGCCCACTACACGAAATTAGCAGGACCAATTTACCAGGACACACGAAAGGAGATTGGAAACATTTTAACAGAACTAAAGAAATCTAAACACTTGAATCAGAAACAAGTGGAATACCTAAGGGGGGAACAACCACAACCCAGAAAATTCTACATACTACCCAAAATACACAAGCACCCTGACACATGGACTGTACCAGGAGAAATACCACCAGGAAGACCCATTGTGTCAGACTGTGGTAGTGAATCCTACAGGATAGCAGAATACATTGACTCATTCCTAAACCCCTTATCACAGAAGCACCCTAGCTACATTAAAGACACTTACCACTTCATAGAAATAGTGAACTCACTGACCGTACCCCCGAACGCAATACTCTTTACCATGGACATTGAAAGCCTATACACAAACATAGAAACAGACAGAGGCATACAGGCAGTGGAAAATATCCTTAGAAAGTTCCCCCAACCCCACAGACCAGATGCAGCCATAATCCAGCTATTACACCTAGGACTAACAAAAAATGACTTTGAATTCCAGGAGCAATTCTACCTACAGATTAAGGGCACGGCTATGGGCAAGAAATTTGCCCCGGCCTACGCAAACATATACATGGCAGACTGGGAAAACACAGTCTTTGAAAAGTGTTCCAAGCTCCCGATGTGTTATTACAGATACCTGGATGACATATGGGGAGTCTGGACTCACACAGAAACAGAATTGCAAGAATTTGTAGGTATTCTCAACAGTCACCACCAATCTATTAAACTTAAAGTTACAACACATAGAGAAAGTGTGGATTTCCTGGACACCACAGTATTTAAATTACAACAGGAGAATAACAGCCACAAGCTAGCAACAAAGGTATTCTTTAAAGAAACAGACACACACACACTCCTGCACATAAACAGCCACCATCCAAAACATACCTTTCGGGGGCTGGTGAAGTCACAACTGACACGTTTTCACCGCATATGCACAAACGGAGAGGACTTTAGGGAAGCCACCACAACCCTATTTACTGCACTGAGACAGAGAGGTTACACAAAAAGGTTCCTCAGGCACCTTAAGTCTGATTTCCTGAGGGGACTGAATAGCCCACGGCCAAACAGAGAAGTAGCAAGACTACCACTGATAACGACATACGATACAATGACCAAACTAATACACGGAGTGATTAAAACCCAATTTGGGAAACTAAAAGAGGATGTTGACACACTTAGTCGATACCACATAACGTCGGCATACAAAAGAACTCGGAACCTTCGCGACATGCTAGTTCGGAGTAGGATAAGAAAACAGACAACCCAGAACTGCACAAACCCAAAATGTGGGACGTGTAAATACCTAATAATCCGCAAAATGATACAAAATAGACACACAGGAAAAGCAGCCCTAATTAAACAAAGAATTACATGTGAACAGCACAATGCTGTTTATGCAATTCGATGCAAACAATGCCACATCTTGTATGTAGGAGAAACAGGGAATAGTCTAAGGATGAGGCTCACAGGGCACCTCAGTGCTATTAGAACAAAGGATGTATACAAACCTACCTCCCGACACTTCATGGAGCATGGTCTTGAATCCCTGGAATTTATGGGGTTGGAGACCAACATGAACTGGACAACCTCACAAAGGAAGAGGAGGGAAAAACACTGGATAACAACCCTACAAACTCAGTTACCAAAGGGCTTAAATCAGATCTAAAATGGGGGAAATCCAACATCAAAAAACAAAACTGCCCCGACCTTAATTACCACAAATCCCAACCCCAACTTGATAAACCTCCCAAACCGCAACCACACCACACCCTACCCTAATCACAATAAACAGAGCTAACCCCTACTGTTTAAGCTAACCAAAACCACTAAACCCCACACTGCCCACAACAAACAGAACAAAGCCCCAACCCTAACTACAAGCAGACCACATCCATATCCCAAATCCTAACTCCAAATGCACCCCACTCTACCCCTAAAGCCTAACCGTAACTCTAATACAGCAAACCTAATCTCCCACCCCACCCCTAAAATCTAAGCCTAACACACCCCACCCTACTCCTAAACCCTGACCCTCACTTAACCCTACCCCTAATGCAACCCTAACCCATAACTCCAACCCCCCAGCCCTGAATCTAATCACAACTCTCCAAATGCACCCCACTCTACCCCTAAAGCCTAACCGTAACTCTAATACAGCAAACCTAATCTCCCACCCCACCCCTAAAATCTAAGCCTAACACACCCCACCCTACTCCTAAACCCTGACCCTCACTTAACCCTACCCCTAATGCAACCCTAACCCATAACTCCAACCCCCCAGCCCTGAATCTAATCACAACTCTCCAAATGCACCCCACTCTACCCCTAAAGCCTAACCGTAACTCTAATACAGCAAACCTAATCTCCCACCCCACCCCTAAAATCTAAGCCTAACACACCCCACCCTACTCCTAAACCCTGACCCTCACTTAACCCTACCCCTAATGCAACCCTAACCCATAACTCCAACCCCCCAGCCCTGAATCTAATCACAACTCTCCAAATGCACCCCACTCTACCCCTAAAGCCTAACCGTAACTCTAATACAGCAAACCTAATCTCCCACCCCACCCCTAAAATCTAAGCCTAACACACCCCACCCTACTCCTAAACCCTGACCCTCACTTAACCCTACCCCTAATGCAACCCTAACCCATAACTCCAACCCCCCAGCCCGGAATCTAATCACAACTCTGACCCTGGACCCTAACCCTGATGCACCCTACCCTACCCCTAAACACCTAACCCTAACCCTGATGCACCCTACCCTACCCCTAAACACCTAACCCTAACCCTGATGCACCCAACCCTACCCCTAAAACATAACCCTAACCCCACCCCACCCCTAAACACCTAACCCTAACCCTGATGCACCCCAACCTAACCCCAATATAGCCCTGAACCTAACTGCGACCCTGACCCTCACCTAACCCCAACACTAACCCCAGTGCAGCAACCCTAACCCTAACCTGAACCCCCCAACCTCAATACAACATAACCCTAACACTACGTAAAATAAAGGGTAGAGTTCCAACACCAATAATAATAACTAAATACGACATAGAGGCCATAAATTGGCAAAACCCAGGAACTGATTATAACCCCAGAGGGGGATCAAAGGATTACGGATCAAGAAATTACTAAGAAGCGATCGGCAAGAAAAAGAAGCCAGGTGGTAAGGTAAAGCGTGGGCCAACCAAAAGTGGCAGGTATAAGTGACAAGAAGCTCAAGGGATGAGTGAGAATACGAACACAAGAGGGTGTAACTACCCTCCTGCCCACACCATACAACCTAACCCTAACCCTAACCCTAACCCTAACCCTAACCCTAACCCTAACCCTAACCCTAACCCTAACCCTAACCCTAACCCTAACCCTAACCCTAACCCTAACCCTAACCCTAACCCTAACCCTAACCCTAACCCTAACCCTAACCCTAACCCTAATGCAGCGTAACCCTAACCCTAACCCTAACCCTAACCCTAACCCTAATGCAGCCTAACCCTAACCCTAACCCTAACCCTAACCCTAACCCTAACCCTAACCCTAATGCAGCGTAACCCTAACCCTAACCCTAACCCTAACCCTAACCCTAATGCATTCGTTTGGACAACAGCAACAGTCTGAGGTGCGGGCCAGAACCAATAGGCAGACAACATAGGGAGGGCGTTTCCCCCCTCTGCCCACCATTTTAAAACCTAACTTTTGCAAGTGACGCACTAAGGACTTGGTCTGTTTGTTTGTAGCTCCCTGATGAGCCGCAAGATGGCGAAACCGGTCGGAGTGTTCCAAGAAGGAACGATGGATGGTACTTAAGGCTGGAGGACGGGACACATTCAGTAGTAGCCAAGCAGGAACTCTGGATGGTGCCTAAAGCTAAAGCACAAGGTGCATTCATTTGGACAACAGCAACAGTCTGAGGTGCGGGCCAGAACCAAGAGGCAGACAACATAGGGAGGGCGTTTCCCCCCTCTGCCCACCATTTTAAAACCTAACTTTTGCAAGTGACGCACTAAGGACTTGGTCTGTTTGTTTGTAGCTCCCTGATGAGCCGCAAGATGGCGAAACCGGTCGGAGTGTTCCAAGAAGGAACGATGGATGGTACTTAAGGCTGGAGGACGGGACACATTCAGTTGTCGCCAAGCAGGAACTCTGGATGGTGCCTAAAGCTAAAGCACAAGGTGCATTCATTTGGACAACAGCAACAGTCTGAGGTGCGGGCCAGAACCAAGAGGCAGACAACATAGGGAGGGCGTTTCCCCCCTCTGCCCACCATTTTAAAACCTAACTTTTGCAAGTGACGCACTAAGGACTTGGTCTGTTTGTTTGTAGCTCCCTGATGAGCCGCAAGATGGCGAAACCGGTCGGAGTGTTCCAAGAAGGAACGATGGATGGTACTTAAGGCTGGAGGACGGGACACATTCAGTTGTCGCCAAGCAGGAACTCTGGATGGTGCCTAAAGCTAAAGCACAAGGTGCATTCATTTGGACAACAGCAACAGTCTGAGGTGCGGGCCAGAACCAAGAGGCAGACAACATAGGGAGGGCGTTTCCCCCCTCTGCCCACCATTTTAAAACCTAACTTTTGCAAGTGACGCACTAAGGACTTGGTCTGTTTGTTTGTAGCTCCCTGATGAGCCGCAAGATGGCGAAACCGGTCGGAGTGTTCCAAGAAGGAACGATGGATGGTACTTAAGGCTGGAGGACGGGACACATTCAGTAGTAGCCAAGCAGGAACTCTGGATGGTGCCTAAAGCTAAAGCACAAGGTGCATTCATTTGGACAACAGCAACAGTCTGAGGTGCGGGCCAGAACCAAGAGGCAGACAACATAGGGAGGGCGTTTCCCCCCTCTGCCCACCATTTTAAAACCTAACTTTTGCAAGTGACGCACTAAGGACTTGGTCTGTTTGTTTGTAGCTCCCTGATGAGCCGCAAGATGGCGAAACCGGTCGGAGTGTTCCAAGAAGGAACGATGGATGGTACTTAAGGCTGGAGGACGGGACACATTCAGTAGTCGCCAAGCAGGAACTCTGGATGGTGCCTAAAGCTAAAGCACAAGGTGCATTCATTTGGACAACAGCAACAGTCTGAGGTGCGGGCCAGAACCAAGAGGCAGACAACATAGGGAGGGCGTTTCCCCCCTCTGCCCACCATTTTAAAACCTAACTTTTGCAAGTGACGCACTAAGGACTTGGTCTGTTTGTTTGTAGCTCCCTGATGAGCCGCAAGATGGCGAAACCGGTCGGAGTGTTCCAAGAAGGAACGATGGATGGTACTTAAGGCTGGAGGACGGGACACATTCAGTAGTAGCCAAGCAGGAACTCTGGATGGTGCCTAAAGCTAAAGCACAAGGTGCATTCATTTGGACAACAGCAACAGTCTGAGGTGCGGGCCAGAACCAAGAGGCAGACAACATAGGGAGGGCGTTTCCCCCCTCTGCCCACCATTTTAAAACCTAACTTTTGCAAGTGACGCACTAAGGACTTGGTCTGTTTGTTTGTAGCTCCCTGATGAGCCGCAAGATGGCGAAACCGGTCGGAGTGTGCCAAGAAGGAACGATGGATGGTACTTAAGGCTGCAGGACGGGACACATTCAGTAGTAGCCAAGCAGGAACTCTGGATGGTGCCTAAAGCTAAAGCACAAGGTGCATTCATTTGGACAACAGCAACAGTCTGAGGTGCGGGCCAGAACCAAGAGGCAGACAACATAGGGAGGGCGTTTCCCCCCTCTGCCCACCATTTTAAAACCTAACTTTTGCAAGTGACGCACTAAGGACTTGGTCTGTTTGTTTGTAGCTCCCTGATGAGCCGCAAGATGGCGAAACCGGTCGGAGTGTTCCAAGAAGGAACGATGGATGGTACTTAAGGCTGGAGGACGGGACACATTCAGTAGTAGCCAAGCAGGAACTCTGGATGGTGCCTAAAGCTAAAGCACAAGGTGCATTCATTTGGACAACAGCAACAGTCTGAGGTGCGGGCCAGAACCAAGAGGCAGACAACATAGGGAGGGCGTTTCCCCCCTCTGCCCACCATTTTAAAACCTAACTTTTGCAAGTGACGCACTAAGGACTTGGTCTGTTTGTTTGTAGCTCCCTGATGAGCCGCAAGATGGCGAAACCGGTCGGAGTGTTCCAAGAAGGAACGATGGATGGTACTTAAGGCTGGAGGACGGGACACATTCAGTAGTAGCCAAGCAGGAACTCTGGATGGTGCCTAAAGCTAAAGCACAAGGTGCATTCATTTGGACAACAGCAACAGTCTGAGGTGCGGGCCAGAACCAAGAGGCAGACAACATAGGGAGGGCGTTTCCCCCCTCTGCCCACCATTTTAAAACCTAACTTTTGCAAGTGACGCACTAAGGACTTGGTCTGTTTGTTTGTAGCTCCCTGATGAGCCGCAAGATGGCGAAACCGGTCGGAGTGTTCCAAGAAGGAACGATGGATGGTACTTAAGGCTGGAGGACGGGACACATTCAGTTGTCGCCAAGCAGGAACTCTGGATGGTGCCTAAAGCTAAAGCACAAGGTGCATTCATTTGGACAACAGCAACAGTCTGAGGTGCGGGCCAGAACCAAGAGGCAGACAACATAGGGAGGGCGTTTCCCCCCTCTGCCCACCATTTTAAAACCTAACTTTTGCAAGTGACGCACTAAGGACTTGGTCTGTTTGTTTGTAGCTCCCTGATGAGCCGCAAGATGGCGAAACCGGTCGGAGTGTTCCAAGAAGGAACGATGGATGGTACTTAAGGCTGGAGGACGGGACACATTCAGTTGTCGCCAAGCAGGAACTCTGGATGGTGCCTAAAGCTAAAGCACAAGGTGCATTCATTTGGACAACAGCAACAGTCTGAGGTGCGGGCCAGAACCAAGAGGCAGACAACATAGGGAGGGCGTTTCCCCCCTCTGCCCACCATTTTAAAACC
Organism: Heptranchias perlo; assembly: GCF_035084215.1. Taxonomy (NCBI): domain Eukaryota; kingdom Metazoa; phylum Chordata; class Chondrichthyes; order Hexanchiformes; family Hexanchidae; genus Heptranchias; species Heptranchias perlo. The sequence goes on along the minus strand of NW_027138374.1, from coordinate 1,713,336 downwards.
TAACTTTTGCAAGTGACGCACTAAGGACTTGGTCTGTTTGTTTGTAGCTCCCTGATGAGCCGCAAGATGGCGAAACCGGTCGGAGTGTTCCAAGAAGGAACGATGGATGGTACTTAAGGCTGGAGGACGGGACACATTCAGTAGTAGCCAAGCAGGAACTCTGGATGGTGCCTAAAGCTAAAGCACAAGGTGCATTCATTTGGACAACAGCAACAGTCTGAGGTGCGGGCCAGAACCAAGAGGCAGACAACATAGGGAGGGCGTTTCCCCCCTCTGCCCACCATTTTAAAACCTAACTTTTGCAAGTGACGCACTAAGGACTTGGTCTGTTTGTTTGTAGCTCCCTGATGAGCCGCAAGATGGCGAAACCGGTCGGAGTGTTCCAAGAAGGAACGATGGATGGTACTTAAGGCTGGAGGACGGGACACATTCAGTAGTCGCCAAGCAGGAACTCTGGATGGTGCCTAAAGCTAAAGCACAAGGTGCATTCATTTGGACAACAGCAACAGTCTGAGGTGCGGGCCAGAACCAAGAGGCAGACAACATAGGGAGGGCGTTTCCCCCCTCTGCCCACCATTTTAAAACCTAACTTTTGCAAGTGACGCACTAAGGACTTGGTCTGTTTGTTTGTAGCTCCCTGATGAGCCGCAAGATGGCGAAACCGGTCGGAGTGTTCCAAGAAGGAACGATGGATGGTACTTAAGGCTGGAGGACGGGACACATTCAGTAGTAGCCAAGCAGGAACTCTGGATGGTGCCTAAAGCTAAAGCACAAGGTGCATTCATTTGGACAACAGCAACAGTCTGAGGTGCGGGCCAGAACCAAGAGGCAGACAACATAGGGAGGGCGTTTCCCCCCTCTGCCCACCATTTTAAAACCTAACTTTTGCAAGTGACGCACTAAGGACTTGGTCTGTTTGTTTGTAGCTCCCTGATGAGCCGCAAGATGGCGAAACCGGTCGGAGTGTGCCAAGAAGGAACGATGGATGGTACTTAAGGCTGCAGGACGGGACACATTCAGTAGTAGCCAAGCAGGAACTCTGGATGGTGCCTAAAGCTAAAGCACAAGGTGCATTCATTTGGACAACAGCAACAGTCTGAGGTGCGGGCCAGAACCAAGAGGCAGACAACATAGGGAGGGCGTTTCCCCCCTCTGCCCACCATTTTAAAACCTAACTTTTGCAAGTGACGCACTAAGGACTTGGTCTGTTTGTTTGTAGCTCCCTGATGAGCCGCAAGATGGCGAAACCGGTCGGAGTGTTCCAAGAAGGAACGATGGATGGTACTTAAGGCTGGAGGACGGGACACATTCAGTAGTAGCCAAGCAGGAACTCTGGATGGTGCCTAAAGCTAAAGCACAAGGTGCATTCATTTGGACAACAGCAACAGTCTGAGGTGCGGGCCAGAACCAAGAGGCAGACAACATAGGGAGGGCGTTTCCCCCCTCTGCCCACCATTTTAAAACCTAACTTTTGCAAGTGACGCACTAAGGACTTGGTCTGTTTGTTTGTAGCTCCCTGATGAGCCGCAAGATGGCGAAACCGGTCGGAGTGTTCCAAGAAGGAACGATGGATGGTACTTAAGGCTGGAGGACGGGACACATTCAGTAGTAGCCAAGCAGGAACTCTGGATGGTGCCTAAAGCTAAAGCACAAGGTGCATTCATTTGGACAACAGCAACAGTCTGAGGTGCGGGCCAGAACCAAGAGGCAGACAACATAGGGAGGGCGTTTCCCCCCTCTGCCCACCATTTTAAAACCTAACTTTTGCAAGTGACGCACTAAGGACTTGGTCTGTTTGTTTGTAGCTCCCTGATGAGCCGCAAGATGGCGAAACCGGTCGGAGTGTTCCAAGAAGGAACGATGGATGGTACTTAAGGCTGGAGGACGGGACACATTCAGTAGTCGCCAAGCAGGAACTCTGGATGGTGCCTAAAGCTAAAGCACAAGGTGCATTCATTTGGACAACAGCAACAGTCTGAGGTGCGGGCCAGAACCAAGAGGCAGACAACATAGGGAGGGCGTTTCCCCCCTCTGCCCACCATTTTAAAACCTAACTTTTGCAAGTGACGCACTAAGGACTTGGTCTGTTTGTTTGTAGCTCCCTGATGAGCCGCAAGATGGCGAAACCGGTCGGAGTGTTCCAAGAAGGAACGATGGATGGTACTTAAGGCTGGAGGACGGGACACATTCAGTAGTAGCCAAGCAGGAACTCTGGATGGTGCCTAAAGCTAAAGCACAAGGTGCATTCATTTGGACAACAGCAACAGTCTGAGGTGCGGGCCAGAACCAAGAGGCAGACAACATAGGGAGGGCGTTTCCCCCCTCTGCCCACCATTTTAAAACCTAACTTTTGCAAGTGACGCACTAAGGACTTGGTCTGTTTGTTTGTAGCTCCCTGATGAGCCGCAAGATGGCGAAACCGGTCGGAGTGTGCCAAGAAGGAACGATGGATGGTACTTAAGGCTGCAGGACGGGACACATTCAGTAGTAGCCAAGCAGGAACTCTGGATGGTGCCTAAAGCTAAAGCACAAGGTGCATTCATTTGGACAACAGCAACAGTCTGAGGTGCGGGCCAGAACCAAGAGGCAGACAACATAGGGAGGGCGTTTCCCCCCTCTGCCCACCATTTTAAAACCTAACTTTTGCAAGTGACGCACTAAGGACTTGGTCTGTTTGTTTGTAGCTCCCTGATGAGCCGCAAGATGGCGAAACCGGTCGGAGTGTTCCAAGAAGGAACGATGGATGGTACTTAAGGCTGGAGGACGGGACACATTCAGTAGTAGCCAAGCAGGAACTCTGGATGGTGCCTAAAGCTAAAGCACAAGGTGCATTCATTTGGACAACAGCAACAGTCTGAGGTGCGGGCCAGAACCAAGAGGCAGACAACATAGGGAGGGCGTTTCCCCCCTCTGCCCACCATTTTAAAACCTAACTTTTGCAAGTGACGCACTAAGGACTTGGTCTGTTTGTTTGTAGCTCCCTGATGAGCCGCAAGATGGCGAAACCGGTCGGAGTGTTCCAAGAAGGAACGATGGATGGTACTTAAGGCTGGAGGACGGGACACATTCAGTAGTAGCCAAGCAGGAACTCTGGATGGTGCCTAAAGCTAAAGCATAAGGTGCATTCATTTGGACAACAGCAACAGTCTTAGGTGCGGGCCAGAACCAAGAGGCAGACAACATAGGGAGGGCGTTTCCCCCCTCTGCCCACCATTTTGAAACCTAACTTTTGCAAGTGACGCACTAAGGACTTGGTCTGTTTGTTTGTAGCTCCCTGATGAGCCGTAAGATGGCGAAACCGGTCGGAGTGTTCCAAGAAGGAACGATGGATGGTACTTAAGGCTGGAGGACGGGACACATTCAGTAGTAGCCAAGCAGGAACTCTGGATGGTGCCTAAAGCTAAAGCATAAGGTGCATTCATTTGGACAACAGCAACAGTCTGAGGTGCGGGCCAGAACCAAGAGGCAGACAACAAAGGGAGGGCGTTTCCCCCCTCTGCCCACCATTTTGAAACCTAACTTTTGCAAGTGACGCACTAAGGACTTGGTCTGTTTGTTTGTAGCTCCCTGATGAGCCGTAAGATGGCGAAACCGGTCGGAGTGTTCCAAGAAGGAACGATGGATGGTACTTAAGGCTGGAGGACGGGACACATTCAGTAGTAGCCAAGCAGGAACTCTGGATGGTGCCTAAAGCTAAAGCATAAGGTGCATTCATTTGGACAACAGCAACAGTCTGAGGTGCGGGCCAGAACCAAGAGGCAGACAACATAGGGAGGGCGTTTCCCCCCTCTGCCCACCATTTTAAAACCTAACTTTTGCAAGTGACGCACTAAGGACTTGGTCTGTTTGTTTGTAGCTCCCTGATGAGCCGCAAGATGGCGAAACCGGTCGGAGTGTTCCAAGAAGGAACGATGGATGGTACTTAAGGCTGGAGGACGGGACACATTCAGTAGTAGCCAAGCAGGAACTCTGGATGGTGCCTAAAGCTAAAGCACAAGGTGCATTCATTTGGACAACAGCAACAGTCTGAGGTGCGGGCCAGAACCAAGAGGCAGACAACATAGGGAGGGCGTTTCCCCCCTCTGCCCACCATTTTAAACCCTAACCCTAACCCTAACCCTAACCCTAACCCTAACCCTAACCCCTAAAACATAACCCTAACCCCACCCCACCCCTAAACACCTAACCCTAACCCTGATGCACCCCAACCTAACCCCAATATAGCCCTGAACCTAACTGCGACCCTGACCCTCACCTAACCCCAACACTAACCCCAGTGCAGCAACCCTAACCCTAACCTGAACCCCCCAACCTCAATACAACATAACCCTAACACTACGTAAAATAAAGGGTAGAGTTCCAACACCAATAATAATAACTAAATACGACATAGAGACCATAAATTGGCAAAACCCAGGAACTGATTATAACCCCAGAGGGGGATCAAAGGATTACGGATCAAGAAATTACTAAGAAGCGATCGGCAAGAAAAAGAAGCCAGGTGGTAAGGTAAAGCGTGGGCCAACCAAAAGTGGCAGGTATAAGTGACAAGAAGCTCAAGCGTTGAGTGAGAATACGAACACAAGAGGGTGTAACTACCCTCCTGCCCACACCATACAACCTAACCCTAACCCTAACCCTAACCCTAACCCTAACCCTCACCCTAATGCAGCCTAACCCTAACCCTAACCCTAACCCTAACCCTAACCCTAACCCTAATTTTGAAACCTAACTTTTGCAAGTGACGCACTAAGGACTTGGTCTGTTTGTTTGTAGCTCCCTGATGAGCCGTAAGATGGCGAAACCGGTCGGAGTGTTCCAAGAAGGAACGATGGATGGTACTTAAGGCTGGAGGACGGGACACATTCAGTAGCAGCCAAGCAGGAACTCTGGATGGTGCCTAAAGCTAAAGCATAAGGTGCATTCATTTGGACAACAGCAACAGTCTGAGGTGCGGGCCAGAACCAAGAGGCAGACAACATAGGGAGGGCGTTTCCCCCCTCTGCCCACCATTTTGAAACCTAACTTTTGCAAGTGACGCACTAAGGACTTGGTCTGTTTGTTTGTAGCTCCCTGATGAGCCGTAAGATGGCGAAACCGGTCGGAGTGTTCCAAGAAGGAACGATGGATGGTACTTAAGGCTGGAGGACGGGACACATTCAGTAGTAGCCAAGCAGGAACTCTGGATGGTGCCTAAAGCTAAAGCATAAGGTGCATTCATTTGGACAACAGCAACAGTCTTAGGTGCGGGCCAGAACCAAGAGGCAGACAACATAGGGAGGGCGTTTCCCCCCTCTGCCCACCATTTTGAAACCTAACTTTTGCAAGTGACGCACTAAGGACTTGGTCTGTTTGTTTGTAGCTCCCTGATGAGCCGTAAGATGGCGAAACCGGTCGGAGTGTTCCAAGAAGGAACGATGGATGGTACTTAAGGCTGGAGGACGGGACACATTCAGTAGTAGCCAAGCAGGAACTCTGGATGGTGCCTAAAGCTAAAGCATAAGGTGCATTCATTTGGACAACAGCAACAGTCTGAGGTGCGGGCCAGAACCAAGAGGCAGACAACAAAGGGAGGGCGTTTCCCCCCTCTGCCCACCATTTTGAAACCTAACTTTTGCAAGTGACGCACTAAGGACTTGGTCTGTTTGTTTGTAGCTCCCTGATGAGCCGTAAGATGGCGAAACCGGTCGGAGTGTTCCAAGAAGGAACGATGGATGGTACTTAAGGCTGGAGGACGGGACACATTCAGTAGTAGCCAAGCAGGAACTCTGGATGGTGCCTAAAGCTAAAGCATAAGGTGCATTCATTTGGACAACAGCAACAGTCTGAGGTGCGGGCCAGAACCAAGAGGCAGACAACATAGGGAGGGCGTTTCCCCCCTCTGCCCACCATTTTGAAACCTAACTTTTGCAAGTGACGCACTAAGGACTTGGTCTGTTTGTTTGTAGCTCCCTGATGAGCCGTAAGATGGCGAAACCGGTCGGAGTGTTCCAAGAAGGAACGATGGATGGTACTTAAGGCTGGAGGACGGGACACATTCAGTAGTAGCCAAGCAGGAACTCTGGATGGTGCCTAAAGCTAAAGCATAAGGTGCATTCATTTGGACAACAGCAACAGTCTGAGGTGCGGGCCAGAACCAAGAGGCAGACAATATAGGGAGGGCGTTTCCCCCCTCTGCCCACCATTTTGAAACCTAACCCTAACCCTAACCCTAACCCTAACCCTAACCCTAACCCTAATGCAGCATTCACTAACCCTAACCCTAACCCTAACCCTAACCCTGACCCTCACTTAACCCTACCCCTAATGCAACCCTAACCCATAACTCCAACCCCCCAGCCCTGAATCTAATCACAACTCTGACCCTGGACCCTAACCCTGATGCACCCTACCCTACCCCTAAACACCTAACCCTAACCCTGATGCACCCTACCCTACCCCTAAACACCTAACCCTAACCCTGATGCATCCAACCCTACCCCTAAAACATAACCCTAACCCCACCCCACCCCTAAACACCTAACCCTAACCCTGATGCACCCCAACCTAACCCCAATATAGCCCTGAACCTAACTGCGACCCTGACCCTCACCTAACCCCAACACTAACCCCAGTGCAGCAACCCTAACCCTAACCTGAACCCCCCAACCTCAATACAACATAACCCTAACACTACGTAAAATAAAGGGTAGAGTTCCAACACCAATAATAATAACTAAATGCGACATAGAGACCATAAATTGGCAAAACCCAGGAACTGATTATAACCCCAGAGGGGGATCAAAGGATTACGGATCAAGAAATTACTAAGAAGCGATCGGCAAGAAAAAGAAGCCAGGTGGTAAGGTAAAGCGTGGGCCAACCAAAAGTGGCAGGTATAAGTGACAAGAAGCTCAAGTGTTGAGTGAGAATACGAACACAAGAGGGTGTAACTACCCTCCTGCCCACACCATACAACCTAACCCTAACCCTAACCCTAACCCTAACCCTAACCCTAACCCTAACCCTAATGCAGCCAACTGCCACAACCTCGTCAAACCACCGACACACCCCCCACCCTTTGAGCCAGCTGCCATGACTTCAGCACGCCACCGGCAGACCCCCCCACCCCTTGCACCAGTTGCCACGACTTCGTCACACCACCAACACACCCCCCCACCCTTGGAGCCAGCTGCCATGACTTCGTCATGCCACCGATGGTCCCCCCCACCCCTTGCACCAGTTGCCATGACTTCGTCACACCACCAACACACCCCCCCACCCTTTGAGCCAGCTGCCATGACTTCGTCACGCCACCGACAGACCCCCCCACCCCGTGGGCCAGCTACCCCGACTTCATCACACCACCAGCAGACCACTGAAACCCCCCCTTCCTTGCGGTCCAGGGCAGTGACCCCCCCTTCCCCGCCATCCAGGGCGGCGACTAGCCCTACCCCACCCCACAGGCCAAGGACCAGGATTTCCAATGTGGCCATCATTAGGGACCTGGACATCACACTTGGCTCTCAAGAGCCTGAGCCACGTAGACCCCAGCACTACATGGGGAACCAACATCAGACCGTATTAAACCAAATCACTAGGGATTCCTCAGACCCAAAACAAACAGAAGGGAGAACCCCTCCTACACCAGGGACAAATCCATGCACAACATTCCTGTACCCCAAAACCAGGGTCACGTACCAACCGCTCCCACAGAGACAAAAGAAAGACTGTACCAAACCAACCATCCCAAGAAATACAGCAGTTCTAGAGCCCGAGATCAGAGTCACAAAACAACCCCTTCCACAGAAACAAAGGAGCGACCAGACCGGACAGGTAAACCCAATAGACACAGAAATGAGGACAGGAACAATGAGAGCCCAGACAGATAACACAGTAGGAGAGGCAGAAATAGCTGAAGCCGAGGTAGAGAACACAATAGGGGAGGCAGGGGTAGCAGACATAGAAACAGAAAACACACCAACAGGGGCAGAACCTGACTCTGAAGGGGAAGATGCACAGAGAGTGACGAGGCACCCCAACACCAGCCGAAAAAACATTACCTGGAAATTGGAACCCAGAAAATCCATTTTAATAATAGGAGATTCTAACCTCTCCAAGATAAAAAGATGCCCAAATCCCACCACCCAAATTGATAGCTTTCCAGGAGCTAAATTCATTCATGTCACAGCAATTCTGGACAAATTGGAACCCTGTCCGGAGACCAAAAAGGTGGTGCTCTCAGTTGGCATTAATAATCGAACGCAGAGACCACTGACTGCAACCAAGCAACTGCAGTCATTACTTAAATTGGCTAAGAGCACATTCCCAAATGCTCAGATCTGGGTGCCGGAAATTAAATTCAGTAACTTACTTCCAGAAATAGAGAGGGATACAATCAGAGGAATTAACCAGCATATAAAAAAACAGAATTACATACCAGCAATTAATGCTAGATCCTTTAAAGTGGGGGCTGACCACATCCATTGGACAGATAGCACTGCCCATAACATAATAAACCAGTGGATGAAGTGTTTAAACTAAAAAGGACATTAACCCAAGAGAAGGGTAGATTGAACCTGGGAAAAACTGTTATTAATATTTCCCAACTCTTTAACCCCACAGAGGTACAGGAGAGGGTTTTAAACAAGGGCCTTACATTTGTTCCAACCCCAAAACATTGTAAAGTACAAACTCAGGAAGATCTGAAAAGGTTTTACAGGAGAGTAAAACTGACCGATTACTTTAGCGATTCAGAAACAGACAAGCAACCTTTTACACCACCATCAGAATGGACCCCACCAAACAATAAAATAGAGCCAGAAATCCTAAACTTTATTAAACAGACTCAATCACAAATTGAAAAAATCCCTAAACAGACAGACAAGCAAAACCTCACTGGAAGAGAGAGACGGGCAATCATAGAACTTAGAAACAATCTAGATATAATCATAAAACCAGCAGATAAGGGCAGTAGTATAGTGATCATGGATAGGCAACAGTATCTACTTGAAGCTCACAGACAGCTTAATAATACAGCCCACTACACGAAATTAGCAGGACCAATTTACCAGGACACACGAAAAGAGATTGGAAACATTTTAACAGAACTAAAGAAATCTAAACACTTGAATCAGAAACAAGTGGAATACCTAAGGGGGGAACAACCACAACCCAGAAAATTCTACATACTACCCAAAATACACAAGCACCCTGACACATGGACTGTACCAGGAGAAATACCACCAGGAAGACCAATTGTGTCAGACTGTGGTAGTGAATCCTACAGGATAGCAGAATACATTGACTCATTCCTAAACCCCTTATCACAGAAGCACCCTAGCTACATTAAAGACACTTACCACTTCATAGAAATAGTGAACTCACTGACCGTACCCCCGAACGCAATACTCTTTACCATGGACATTGAAAGCCTATACACAAACATAGAAACAGACAGAGGCATACAGGCAGTGGAAAATATCCTTAGAAAGTTCCCCCAACCCCACAGACCAGATGCAGCCATAATCCAGCTATTACACCTAGGACTAACAAAAAATGACTTTGAATTCCAGGAGCAATTCTACCTACAGATTAAGGGCACGGCTATGGGCAAGAAATTTTCCCCGGCCTACGCAAACATATACATGGCAGACTGGGAAAACACAGTCTTTGAAAAGTGTTCCAGGCTCCCGATGTGTTATTACAGATACCTGGATGACATATGGGGAGTCTGGACTCACACAGAAACAGAATTGCAAGAATTTGTAGGTATTCTCAACAGTCACCACCAATCGATTAAACTTAAAGTTACAACACATAGAGAAAGTGTGGATTTCCTGGACACCACAGTATTTAAATTACAACAGGAGAATAACAGCCACAAGCTAGCAACAAAGGTATTCTTTAAAGAAACAGACACACACACACTCCTGCACATAAACAGCCACCATCCAAAACATACCTTTCGGGGGCTGGTGAAGTCACAACTGACACGTTTTCACCGCATATGCACAAACGGAGAGGACTTTAGGGAAGCCACCACAACCCTATTTACTGCACTGAGACAGAGAGGTTACACAAAAAGGTTCCTCAGGCACCTTAAGTCTGATTTCCTGAGGGGACTGAATAGCCCACGGCCAAACAGAGAAGTAGCAAGACTACCACTGATAACGACATACGATACAATGAACAAACTAATACACGGAGTGATTAAAACCCAATTTGGGAAACTAAAAGAGGATGTTGACACACTTCGTTGATACCACATAACGTCGGCATACAAAAGAACTCGGAACCTTCGGGACATGCTGGTTCGGAGTAGGATAAGAAAACAGACAACCCAGAACTGCACAAACCCAAAATGTGGGACGTGTAAATACCTAATAATCCGCAAAATGATACAAAATAGACACACAGGAAAAGCAGCCCTAATTAAACAAAGAATTACATGTGAACAGCACAATGCTGTTTATGCAATTCGATGCAAACAATGCCACATCTTGTATGTAGGAGAAACAGGGAATAGTCTAAGGATGAGGCTCACAGGGCACCTCAGTGCTATTAGAACAAAGGATGTATACAAACCTACCTCCCGACACTTCATGGAGCATGGTCTTGAATCCCTGGAATTTATGGGGTTGGAGACCAACATGAACTGGACAACCTCACAAAGGAAGAGGAGGGAAAAACACTGGATAACAACCCTACAAACTCAGTTACCAAATGGCTTAAATCAGATCTAAAATGGGGGAAATCCAACATCAAAAAACAAAACTGCCCCGACCTTAATTACCACAAATCCCAACCCCAACTTGATAAACCTCTCAAACCGCAACCACACCACACCCTACCCTAATCACAATAAACAGAGCTAACCCCTACTGTTTAAGCTAACCAAAACCACTAAACCCCACACTGCCCACAACAAACAGACCAAAGCCCCAACCCTAACTACAAACAGACCCCATCCATATCCCAAATCCTAACTCCAAATGCACCCCACTCTACCCCTAAAGCCTAACCGTAACTCTAATACAGCAAACCTAATCTCCCACCTCACCCCTAAAATCTAAGCCTAACACACCCCACCCTACTCCTAAACCCTGACCCTCACTTAACCCTACCCCTAATGCAACCCTAACCCATAACTCCAACCCCCCCAGCCCTGAATCTAATCACAACTCTCCAAATGCACCCCAATCTACCCCTAAAGCCTAACCGTAACTCTAATACAGCAAACCTAATCTCCCACCCCACCCCTAAAATCTAAGCCTAACACACCCCACCCTACACCTAAACCCTGACCCTCACTTAACCCTACCCCTAATGCAACCCGAACCCATAACTCCAACTCCCCAGCCCTGAATCTAATCACAACTCTGACCCTGGACCCTAACCCTGATGCACCCTACCCTACTCCTAAACACCTAACCCTAACCCTGATGCACCCAACCCTACCCCTAAAACATAACCCTAACCCCACCCCACCCCTAAACACCTAACCCTAACCCTGATGCACCCCAACCTAACCCCAATATAGCCCTGAACCTAACTGCGACCCTGACCCTCACCTAACCCCAACACTAACCCCAGTGCAGCAACCCTAACCCTAACCTGAACCCCCCAACCTCAATACAACATAACCCTAAACTACGTAAAATAAAGGGTAGAGTTCCAACACCAACAATAATAACTAAATACGACATAGAGACCATAAATTGGCAAAACCCAGGAACTGATTATAACCCCAGAGGGGGATCAAAGGATTACGGATCAAGAAATTACTAAGAAGCGATCGGCAAGAAAAAGAAGCCAGGTGGTAAGGTAAAGCGTGGGCCAACCAAAAGTGGCAGGTATAAGTGACAAGAAGCTCAAGTGTTGAGTGAGAATACGAACACAAGAGGGTGTAACTACCCTCCTGCCCACACCATACAACCTAACCCTAACCCTAACCCTAACCCTAACCCTAACCCTAAAGAAAGACTGTACCAAACCAACCATCCCAAGAAATACAGCAGTTCTAGAGCCCGAGATCAGAGTCACGAAACAACCCCTTCCACAGAAACAAAGGAGCGACCAGACCGGACAGGTAAACCCAATAGACACAGAAATGGGGACAGGAACAATGAGAGCCCAGACAGATAACACAGTAGGAGAGGCAGAAATAGCTGAAGCCGAGGTAGGGAACACAATAGGGGAGGCAGGGGTAGCAGACATAGAAACAGAAAACACACCAACAGGGGCAGAACCAGACTCTGAAGGGGAAGATGCACAGAGAGTGACGAGGCACCCCAACACCAGCCGAAAAAACATTACCTGGAAATTGGAACCCAGAAAATCCATTTTAATAATAGGAGATTCTAACCTCTCCAAGATAAAAAGATGCCCAAATCCCACCACCCAAATTGATAGCTTTCCAGGAGCTAAATTCATTCATGTCACAGCAATTCTGGACAAATTGGAACCCTGTCCGGAGATCAAAAAGGTGGTGCTCTCAGTTGGCATTAATAACCGAACGCAGAGACCACTGACTGCAACCAAGCAACTGCAGTCATTACTTAAATTGGCTAAGAGCACATTCCCAAATGCTCAGATCTGGGTGCCGGAAATTAACTTCAGTAACTTACTTCCAGAAATGGAGAGGGATACAATCAGAGGAATTAACCAGCATATAAAAAAACAGAATTACATACCAGCAATTAATGCTAGATCCTTTAAAGTGGGGGCTGACCACATCCATTGGACAGATAGCACTGCCCATAACATAATAAACCAGTGGATGAAGTGTTTAAACTAAAAAGGACATTAACCCAAGAGAAGGGTAGATTAAACCTGGGAAAAACTGTTATTAATATTTCCCAACTCTTTCACCCCACAGAGGTACAGGAGAGGGTTTTAAACAAGGGCCTTACATTTGTTCCAACCCCAAAACATTGTAAAGTACAAATTCAGGAAGATCTGAAAAGGTTTTACAGGAGAGTAAAACTGACCGATTACTTTAGCGATTCAGAAACAGACAAGCAACCTTTTACACCACCATCAGAATGGACCCCACCAAACAATAAAATAGAGCCAGAAATCCTAAACTTTATTAAACAGACTCAATCACAAATTGAAAAAATCCCTAAACAGACAGACAAGCAAAACCTCACTGGAAGAGAGAGACGGGCAATCATAGAACTTAGAAACAATCTAGATATAATCATAAAACCAGCAGATAAGGGCAGTCGTATAGTGATCATGGATAGGCAACAGTATCTACTTGAAGCTCACAGACAGCTTAATAATACAGCCCACTACACTAAATTAGCAGGACCAATTTACCAGGACACACGAAAAGAGATTGGAAACATTTTAACAGAACTAAAGAAATCTAAACACTTAAATCAGAAACAAGTGGAATACCTAAGGGGGGAACAACCACAACCCAGAAAATTCTACATACTACCCAAAATACACAAGCACCCTGACACATGGACTGTACCAGGAGAAATACCACCAGGAAGACCAATTGTGTCAGACTGTGGTAGTGAATCCTACAGGATAGCAGAATACATTGACTCATTCCTAAACCCCTTATCACAGAAGCACCCTAGCTACATTAAAGACACTTACCACTTCATAGAAATAGTGAACTCACTGACCGTACCCCCGAACGCAATACTCTTTACCATGGACATTGAAAGCCTATACACAAACATAGAAACAGACAGAGGCATACAGGCAGTGGAAAATATCCTTAGAAAGTTCCCCCAACCCCACAGACCAGATGCAGCCATAATCCAGCTATTACACCTAGGACTAACAAAAAATGACTTTGAATTCCAGGAGCAATTCTACCTACAGATTAAGGGCACGGCTATGGGCAAGAAATTTTCCCCGGCCTACGCAAACGTATACATGGCAGACTGGGAAAACACAGTCTTTGAAAAGTGTTCCAAGCTCCCGATGTGTTATTACAGATACCTGGATGACATATGGGGAGTCTGGACTCACACAGAAACAGAATTGCAAGAATTTGTAGGTATTCTCAACAGTCACCACCAATCTATTAAACTTAAAGTTACAACACATAGAGAAAGTGTGGATTTCCTGGACACCACAGTATTTAAATTACAACAGGAGAATAACAGCCACAAGCTAGCAACAAAGGTATTCTTTAAAGAAACAGACACACACACACTCCTGCACATAAACAGCCACCATCCAAAACATACCTTTCGGGGGCTGGTGAAGTCACAACTGACACGTTTTCACCGCATATGCACAAACGGAGAGGACTTTAGGGAAGCCACCACAACCCTATTTACTGCACTGAGACAGAGAGGTTACACAAAAAGGTTCCTCAGGCACCTTAAGTCTGATTTCCTGAGGGGACTGAATAGCCCACGGCCAAACAGAGAAGTAGCAAGACTACCACTGATAACGACATACGATACAATGACCAAACTAATACACGGAGTGATTAAAACCCAATTTGGGAAACTAAAAGAGGATGTTGACACACTTAGTCGATACCACATAACGTCAGCATATAAAAGAACTCGAAACCTTCGGGACATGCTGGTTCGGAGTAGGATAAGGAAACAGACAACCCAGAACTGCACAAACCCAAAATGTGGGACGTGTAAATACCTAATAATCCGCAAAATGATACAAAATAGACACACAGGAAAAGCAGCCCTAATTAAAGAAAGAATTACATGTGAACAGCACAATGCTGTATATGCAATTCGATGCAAACAATGCCACATCTTGTATGTAGGAGAAACAGGGAATAGTCTAAGGATGAGGCTCACAGGGCACCTCAGTGCTATTAGAACAAAGGATGTATACAAACCTACCTCCCGACACTTCATGGAGCATGGTCTTGAATCCCTGGAATTTATGGGGTTGGAGACCAACATGAACTGGACAACCTCACAAAGGAAGAGGAGGGAAAAACACTGGATAACAACCCTACAAACTCAGTTACCAAAGGGCTTAAATCAGATCTAAAATGGGGGAAATCCAACATCAAAAAACAAAACTGCCACAACCTTAATTACCACAAATCCCAACCCCAGCTTGATAAACCTCTCAAACCGCAACCACACCCTACCCTAATCACAATAAACAGAGCTAACCCCTACTGTTTAAGCTAACCAAAACCACTAAACCCCACACTGCCCACAACAAACAGAACAAAGCCCCAACCCTAACTACAAACGGACCCCATCCATATCCCAAATCCTAACTCCAAATGCACCCCACTCTACCCCTAAAGCCTAACCGTAACTCTAATACAGCAAACCTAATCTCCCACCCCACCCCTAAAATCTAAGCCTAACACACCCCACCCTACTCCTAAACCCTGACCCTCACTTAACCCTACCCCTAATGCAACCCTAACCCATAACTCCAACCCCCCAGCCCTGAATCTAATCACAACTCTGACCCTGGACCCTAACCCTGATGCACCCTACCCTACCCCTAAACACCTAACCCTAACCCTGATGCACCCTACCCTACCCCTAAACACCTAACCCTAACACTGATGCACCCAACCCTACCCCTAAAACTTAACCCTAACCCCACCCCACCCCTAAACACCTAACCCTAACCCTGATGCACCCCAACCTAACCCCAATATAGCCCTGAACCTAACTGCGACCCTGACCCTCACCTAACCCCAACACTAACCCCAGTGCAGCAACCCTAACCCTAACCTGAACCCCCCAACCTCAATACAACATAACCCTAACACTACGTAAAATAAAGGGTAGGGTTCCAACACCAATAATAATAACTAAATACGACATAGAGACCATAAATTGGCAAAACCCAGGAACTGATTATAACCCCAGAGGGGGATCAAAGGATTATGGATCAAGAAATTACTAAGAAGAGATCGGCAAGAAAAAGAAGCCAGGTGGTAAGGTAAAGCGTGGGCCAACCAAAAGTGGCAGGTATAAGTGACAAGAAGCTCAAGTGTTGAGTGAGAATACGAACACAAGAGGGTGTAACTACCCTCCTGCCCACACCATACAACCTAACCCTAACCCTAACCCTAACCCTAACCCTGTCCGGAGACCAAAAAGGTGGTGCTCTCAGTTGGCATTAATAATCGAACGCAGAGACCACTGACTGCAACCAAGCAACTGCAGTCATTCCTTAAATTGGCTAAGAGCACATTCCCAAATGCTCAGATCTGGGTGCCGGAAATTAACTTCAGTAACTTACTTCCAGAAATGGAGAGGGATACAATCAGAGGAATTAACCAGCATATAAAAAAACAGAATTACATACCAGCAATTAATGCTAGATCCTTTAAAGTGGGGGCTGACCACATCCATTGGACAGATAGCACTGCCCATAACATAATAAACCAGTGGATGAAGTGTTTAAACTAAAAAGGACATTAACCCAAGAGAAGGGTAGATTAAACCTGGGAAAAACTGTTATTAATATTTCCCAACTCTTTAACCCCACAGAGGTACAGGAGAGGGTTTTAAACAAGGGCCTTACATTTGTTCCAACCCCAAAACATTGTAAAGTACAAATTCAGGAAGATCTGAAAAGGTTTTACAGGAGAGTAAAACTGACCGATTACTTTAGCGATTCAGAAACAGACAAGCAACCTTTTACACCACCATCAGAATGGACCCCACCAAACAATAAAATAGAGCCAGAAATCCTAAACTTTATTAAACAGACTCAAACACAAATTGAAAAAATCCCAAAACAGACAGACAAGCAAAACCTCACTGGAAGAGAGAGACGGGCAATCATAGAACTTAGAAACAATCTAGATATAATCATAAAACCAGCAGATAAGGGCAGTAGTATAGTGATCATGGATAGGCAACAGTATCTACTTGAAGCTCACAGACAGCTTAATAATACAGCCCACTACACTAAATTAGCAGGACCAATTTACCAGGACACACGAAAAGAGATTGGAAACATTTTAACAGAACTAAAGAAATCTAAACACTTAAATCAGAAACAAGTGGAATACCTAAGGGGGGAACAACCACAACCCAGAAAATTCTACATACTACCCAAAATACACAAGCACCCTGACACATGGACTGTACCAGGAGAAATACCACCAGGAAGACCAATTGTGTCAGACTGTGGTAGTGAATCCTACAGGATAGCAGAATACATTGACTCATTCCTAAACCCCTTATCACAGAAGCACCCTAGCTACATTAAAGACACTTACCACTTCATAGAAATAGTGAACTCACTGACCGTACCCCCGAACGCAATACTCTTTACCATGGACATTGAAAGCCTATACACAAAGATAGAAACAGACAGAGGCATACAGGCAGTGGAAAATATCCTTAGAAAGTTCCCCCAACCCCACAGACCAGATGCAGCCATAATCCAGCTATTACACCTAGGACTAACAAAAAATGACTTTGAATTCCAGGAGCAATTCTACCTACAGATTAAGGGCACGGCTATGGGCAAGAAATTTGCCCCGGCCTACGCAAACATATACATGGCAGACTGGGAAAACACAGTCTTTGAAAAGTGTTCCAAGCTCCCGATTTGTTATTACAGATACCTGGATGACATATGGGGAGTCTGGACTCACACAGAAACAGAATTGCAAGAATTTGTAGGTATTCTCAACAGTCACCACCAATCTATTAAACTTAAAGTTACAACACATAGAGAAAGTGTGGATTTCCTGGACACCACAGTATTTAAATTACAACAGGAGAATAACAGCCACAAGCTAGCAACAAAGGTATTCTTTAAAGAAACAGACACACACACACTCCTGCACATAAACAGCCACCATCCAAAACATACCTTTCGGGGGCTGGTGAAGTCACAACTGACACGTTTTCACCGCATATGCACAAACGGAGAGGACTTTAGGGAAGCCACCACAGCCCTATTTACTGCACTGAGACAGAGAGGTGACACAAAAAGGTTCCTCAGGCACCTTAAGTCTGATTTCCTGAGGGGACTGAATAGCCCACGGCCAAACAGAGAAGTAGCAAGACTACCACTGATAACGACATACGATACAACGACCAAACTAATACACGGAGTGATTAAAACCCAATTTGGGAAACTAAAAGAGGATGTTGACACACTTAGTCGATACCACATAACGTCAGCATATAAAAGAACTCGAAACCTTCGGGACATGCTGGTTCGGAGTAGGATAAGGAAACAGACAACCCAGAATTGCACAAACCCAAAATGTGGGACGTGTAAATACCTAATAATCCGCAAAATGATACAAAATAGACACACAGGAAAAGCAGCCCTAATTAAACAAAGAATTACATGTGAACAGCACAATGCTGTATATGCAATTCGATGCAAACAATGCCACATCTTGTATGTAGGAGAAACAGGGAATAGTCTAAGGATGAGGCTCACAGGGCACCTCAGTGCTATTAGAACAAAGGATGTATACAAACCTACCTCCCGACACTTCATGGAGCATGGTCTTGAATCCCTGGAATTTATGGGGTTGGAGACCAACATGAACTGGACAACCTCACAAAGGAAGAGGAGGGAAAAACACTGGATAACAACCCTACAAACTCAGTTACCAAAGGGCTTAAATCAGATCTAAAATGGGGGAAATCCAACATCAAAAAACAAAACTGCCCCGACCTTAATTACCACAAATCCCAACCCCAGCTTGATAAACCTCTCAAACCGCAACCACACCCTACCCTAATCACAATAAACAGAGCTAACCCCTACTGTTTAAGCTAACCAAAACCACTAAACCCCACACTGCCCACAACAAACAGACCAAAGCCCCAACCCTAACTACAAACAGACCCCATCCATATCCCAAATCCTAACTCCAAATGCACCCCACTCTACCCCTAAAGCCTAACCGTAACTCTAATACAGCAAACCTAATCTCCCACCCCACCCCTAAAATCTAAGCCTAACACACCCCACCCTACTCCTAAACCCTGACCCTCACTTAACCCTACCCCTAATGCAACCCTAACCCATAACTCCAACCCCCCAGCCCTGAATCTAATCACAACTCTGACCCTGGACCCTGCCCCTGATGCACCCTACCCTCCCCCTAAACACCTAACCCTAACCCTGATGCACCCTACCCTACCCCTAAACACCTAACCCTAACCCTGATGCACCCAACCCTACCCCTAAAACTTAACCCTAACCCCACCCCACCCCTAAACACCTAACCCTAACCCTGATGCACCCCAACCTAACCCCAATATAGCCCTGAACCTAACTGCGACCCTGACCCTCACCTAACCCCAACACTAACCCCAGTGCAGCAACCCTAACCCTAACCTGAACCCCCCAACCTCAATACAACATAACCCTAACACTACGTAAAATAAAGGGTAGGGTTCCAAAACCAATAATAATAACTAAATACGACATAGAGACCATAAATTGGCAAAACCCAGGAACTGATTATAACCCCAGAGGGGGATCAAAGGATTACGGATCAAGAAATTACTAAGAAGAGATCGGCAAGAAAAAGAAGCCAGGTGGTAAGGTAAAGCGTGGGCCAACCAAAAGTGGCAGGTATAAGTGACAAGAAGCTCAAAATTTGAGTGAGAATACGAACACAAGAGGGTGTAACTACCCTCCTGCCCACACCATACAACCTAACCCTAACCCTAACCCTAAACCTAACCCTGTCCGGAGACCAAAAAGGTGGTGCTCTCAGTTGGCATTAATAATCGAACGCAGAGACCACTGACTGCAACCAAGCAACTGCAGTCATTCCTTAAATTGGCTAAGAGCACAATCCCAAATGCTCAGATCTGGGTGCCGGAAATTAACTTCAGTAACTTACTTCCAGAAATGGAGAGGGATACAATCAGAGGAATTAACCAGCATATAAAAAAACAGAATTACATACCAGCAATTAATGCTAGATCCTTTAAAGTGGGGGCTGACCACATCCATTGGACAGATAGCACTGCCCATAACATAATAAACCAGTGGATGAAGTGTTTAAACTAAAAAGGACATTAACCCAAGAGAAGGGTAGATTAAACCTGGGAAAAACTGTTATTAATATTTCCCAACTCTTTAACCCCACAGAGGTACAGGAGAGGGTTTTAAACAAGGGCCTTACATTTGTTCCAACCCCAAAACATTGTAAAGTACAAATTCAGGAAGATCTGAAAAGGTTTTACAGGAGAGTAAAACTGACCGATTACTTTAGCGATTCAGAAACAGACAAGCAACCTTTTACACCACCATCAGAATGGACCCCACCAAACAATAAAATAGAGCCAGAAATCCTAAACTTTATTAAACAGACTCAATCACAAATTGAAAAAATCCCAAAACAGACAGACAAGCAAAACCTCACTGGAAGAGAGAGACGGGCAATCATAGAACTTAGAAACAATCTAGATATAATCATAAAACCAGCAGATAAGGGCAGTAGTATAGTGATCATGGATAGGCAACAGTATCTACTTGAAGCTCACAGACAGCTTAATAATACAGCCCACTACACGAAATTAGCAGGACCAATTTACCAGGACACACGAAAAGAGATTGGAAACATTTTAACAGAACTAAAGAAATCTAAACACTTAAATCAGAAACAAGTGGAATACCTAAGGGGGGAACAACCACAACCCAGAAAATTCTACATACTACCCAAAATACACAAGCACCCTGACACATGGACTGTACCAGGAGAAATACCACCAGGAAGACCAATTGTGTCAGACTGTGGTAGTGAATCCTACAGGATAGCAGAATACATTGACTCATTCCTAAACCCCTTATCACAGAAGCACCCTAGCTACATTAAAGACACTTACCACTTCATAGAAATAGTGAACTCACTGACCGTACCCCCGAACGCAATACTCTTTACCATGGACATTGAAAGCCTATACACAAACATAGAAACAGACAGAGGCATACAGGCAGTGGAAAATATCCTTAGAAAGTTCCCCCAACCCCACAGACCAGATGCAGCCATAATCCAGCTATTACACCTAGGACTAACAAAAAATGACTTTGAATTCCAGGAGCAATTCTACCTACAGATTAAGGGCACGGCTATGGGCAAGAAATTTTCCCCGGCCTACGCAAACATATACATGGCAGACTGGGAAAACACAGTCTTTGAAAAGTGTTCCAGGCTCCCGATGTGTTATTACAGATACCTGGATGACATATGGGGAGTCTGGACTCACACAGAAACAGAATTGCAAGAATTTGTAGGTATTCTCAACAGTCACCACCAATCGATTAAACTTAAAGTTACAACACATAGAGAAAGTGTGGATTTCCTGGACACCACAGTATTTAAATTACAACAGGAGAATAACAGCCACAAGCTAGCAACAAAGGTATTCTTTAAAGAAACAGACACACACACACTCCTGCACATAAACAGCCACCATCCAAAACATACCTTTCGGGGGCTGGTGAAGTCACAACTGACACGTTTTCACCGCATATGCACAAACGGAGAGGACTTTAGGGAAGCCACCACAACCCTATTTACTGCACTGAGACAGAGAGGTTACACAAAAAGGTTCCTCAGGCACCTTAAGTCTGATTTCCTGAGGGGACTGAATAGCCCACGGCCAAACAGAGAAGTAGCAAGACTACCACTGATAACGACATACGATACAATGACCAAACTAATACACGGAGTGATTAAAACCCAATTTGGGAAACTAAAAGAGGATGTTGACACACTTAGTCGATACCACATAACGTCGGCATACAAAAGAACTCGGAACCTTCGGGACATGCTGGTTCGGAGTAGGATAAGAAAACAGACAACCCAGAACTGCACAAACCCAAAATGTGGGACGTGTAAATACCTAATAATCCGCAAAATGATACAAAATAGACACACAGGAAAAGCAGCCCTAATTAAACAAAGAATTACATGTGAACAGCACAATGCTGTTTATGCAATTCGATGCAAACAATGCCACATCTTGTATGTAGGAGAAACAGGGAATAGTCTAAGGATGAGGCTCACAGGGCACCTCAGTGCTATTAGAACAAAGGATGTATACAAACCTACCTCCCGACACTTCATGGAGCATGGTCTTGAATCCCTGGAATTTATGGGGTTGGAGACCAACATGAACTGGACAACCTCACAAAGGAAGAGGAGGGAAAACACTGGATAACAACCCTACAAACTCAGTTACCAAATGGCTTAAATCAGATCTAAAATGGGGGAAATCCAACATCAAAAAACAAAACTGCCCCGACCTTAATTACCACAAATCCCAACCCCAACTTGATAAACCTCCCAAACCGCAACCACACCACACCCTACCCTAATCACAATAAACAGAGCTAACCCCTACTGTTTAAGCTAACCAAAACCACTAAACCCCACACTGCCCACAACAAACAGACCAAAGCCCCAACCCTAACTACAAACAGACCCCATCCATATCCCAAATCCTAACTCCAAATGCACCCCACTCTACCCCTAAAGCCTAACCGTAACTCTAATACAGCAAACCTAATCTCCCACCCCACCCCTAAAATCTAAGCCTAACACACCCCACCCTACTCCTAAACCCTGACCCTCACTTAACCCTACCCCTAATGCAACCCTAACCCATAACTCCAACCCCCCAGCCCTGAATCTAATCACAACTCTGACCCTGGACCCTAACCCTGATGCACCCTACCCTACCCCTAAACACCTAACCCTAACCCTGATGCACCCTACCCTACCCCTAAACACCTAACCCTAACCCTGATGCACCCAACCCTACCCCTAAAACATAACCCTAACCCCACCCCACCCCTAAACACCTAACCCTAACCCTGATGCACCCCAACCTAACCCCAATATAGCCCTGAACCTAACTGCGACCCTGACCCTCACCTAACCCCAACACTAACCCCAGTGCAGCAACCCTAACCCTAACCTGAACCCCCCAACCTCAATACAACATAACCCTAAACTACGTAAAATAAAGGGTAGAGTTCCAACACCAATAATAATAACTAAATACGACATAGAGACCATAAATTGGCAAAACCCAGGAACTGATTATAACCCCAGAGGGGGATCAAAGGATTACGGATCAAGAAATTACTAAGAAGCGATCGGCAAGAAAAAGAAGCCAGGTGGTAAGGTAAAGCGTGGGCCAACCAAAAGTGGCAGGTATAAGTGACAAGAAGCTCAAGTGTTGAGTGAGAATACGAACACAAGAGGGTGTAACTACCCTCCTGCCCACACCATACAACCTAACCCTAACCCTAACCCTAACCCTAACCCTAAAGAAAGACTGTACCAAACCAACCATCCCAAGAAATACAGCAGTTCTAGAGCCCGAGATCAGAGTCACAAAACAACCCCTTCCACAGAAACAAAGGAGCGACCAGACCGGACAGGTAAACCCAATAGACACAGAAATGGGGACAGGAACAATGAGAGCCCAGACAGATAACACAGTAGGAGAGGCAGAAATAGCTGAAGCCGAGGTAGGGAACACAATAGGGGAGGCAGGGGTAGCAGACATAGAAACAGAAAACACACCAACAGGGGCAGAACCAGACTCTGAAGGGGAAGATGCACAGAGAGTGACGAGGCACCCCAACACCAGCCGAAGAAACATTACCTGGAAATTGGAACCCAGAAAATCCATTTTAATAATAGGAGATTCTAACCTCTCCAAGATAAAAAGATGCCCAAATCCCACCACCCAAATTGATAGCTTTCCAGGAGCTAAATTCATTCATGTCACAGCAATTCTGGACAAATTGGAACCCTGTCCGGAGATCAAAAAGGTGGTGCTCTCAGTTGGCATTAATAACCGAACGCAGAGACCACTGACTGCAACCAAGCAACTGCAGTCATTACTTAAATTGGCTAAGACCACATTCCCAAATGCTCAGATCTGGGTGCCGGAAATTAACTTCAGTAACTTACTTCCAGAAATGGAGAGGGATACAATCAGAGGAATTAACCAGCATATAAAAAAACAGAATTACATACCAGCAATTAATGCTAGATCCTTTAAAGTGGGGGCTGACCACATCCATTGGACAGATAGCACTGCCCATAACATAATAAACCAGTGGATGAAGTGTTTAAACTAAAAAGGACATTAACCCAAGAGAAGGGTAGATTAAACCTGGGAAAAACTGTTATTAATATTTCCCAACTCTTTCACCCCACAGAGGTACAGGAGAGGGTTTTAAACAAGGGCCTTACATTTGTTCCAACCCCAAAACATTGTAAAGTACAAATTCAGGAAGATCTGAAAAGGTTTTACAGGAGAGTAAAACTGACCGATTACTTTAGCGATTCAGAAACAGACAAGCAACCTTTTACACCACCATCAGAATGGACCCCACCAAACAATAAAATAGAGCCAGAAATCCTAAACTTTATTAAACAGACTCAATCACAAATTGAAAAAATCCCTAAACAGACAGACAAGCAAAACCTCACTGGAAGAGAGAGACGGGCAATCATAGAACTTAGAAACAATCTAGATATAATCATAAAACCAGCAGATAAGGGCAGTCGTATAGTGATCATGGATAGGCAACAGTATCTACTTGAAGCTCACAGACAGCTTAATAATACAGCCCACTACACTAAATTAGCAGGACCAATTTACCAGGACACACGAAAAGAGATTGGAAACATTTTAACAGAACTAAAGAAATCTAAACACTTAAATCAGAAACAAGTGGAATACCTAAGGGGGGAACAACCACAACCCAGAAAATTCTACATACTACCCAAAATACACAAGCACCCTGACACATGGACTGTACCAGGAGAAATACCACCAGGAAGACCAATTGTGTCAGACTGTGGTAGTGAATCCTACAGGATAGCAGAATACATTGACTCATTCCTAAACCCCTTATCACAGAAGCACCCTAGCTACATTAAAGACACTTACCACTTCATAGAAATAGTGAACTCACTGACCGTACCCCCGAACGCAATACTCTTTACCATGGACATTGAAAGCCTATACACAAACATAGAAACAGACAGAGGCATACAGGCAGTGGAAAATATCCTTAGAAAGTTCCCCCAACCCCACAGACCAGATGCAGCCATAATCCAGCTATTACACCTAGGACTAACAAAAAATGACTTTGAATTCCAGGAGCAATTCTACCTACAGATTAAGGGCACGGCTATGGGCAAGAAATTTTCCCCGGCCTACGCAAACATATACATGGCAGACTGGGAAAACACAGTCTTTGAAAAGTGTTCCAAGCTCCCGATGTGTTATTACAGATACCTGGATGACATATGGGGAGTCTGGACTCACACAGAAACAGAATTGCAAGAATTTGTAGGTATTCTCAACAGTCACCACCAATCTATTAAACTTAAAGTTACAACACATAGAGAAAGTGTGGATTTCCTGGACACCACAGTATTTAAATTACAACAGGAGAATAACAGCCACAAGCTAGCAACAAAGGTATTCTTTAAAGAAACAGACACACACACACTCCTGCACATAAACAGCCACCATCCAAAACATACCTTTCGGGGGCTGGTGAAGTCACAACTGACACGTTTTCACCGCATATGCACAAACGGAGAGGACTTTAGGGAAGCCACCACAACCCTATTTACTGCACTGAGACAGAGAGGTTACACAAAAAGGTTCCTCAGGCACCTTAAGTCTGATTTCCTGAGGGGACTGAATAGCCCACGGCCAAACAGAGAAGTAGCAAGACTACCACTGATAACGACATACGATACAATGACCAAACTAATACACGGAGTGATTAAAACCCAATTTGGGAAACTAAAAGAGGATGTTGACACACTTAGTCGATACCACATAACGTCAGCATATAAAAGAACTCGAAACCTTCGGGACATGCTGGTTCGGAGTAGGATAAGGAAACAGACAACCCAGAACTGCACAAACCCAAAATGTGGGACGTGTAAATACCTAATAATCCGCAAAATGATACAAAATAGACACACAGGAAAAGCAGCCCTAATTAAACAAAGAATTACATGTGAACAGCACAATGCTGTATATGCAATTCGATGCAAACAATGCCACATCTTGTATGTAGGAGAAACAGGGAATAGTCTAAGGATGAGGCTCACAGGGCACCTCAGTGCTATTAGAACAAAGGATGTATACAAACCTACCTCCCGACACTTCATGGAGCATGGTCTTGAATCCCTGGAATTTATGGGGTTGGAGACCAACATGAACTGGACAACCTCACAAAGGAAGAGGAGGGAAAAACACTGGATAACAACCCTACAAACTCAGTTACCAAAGGGCTTAAATCAGATCTAAAATGGGGGAAATCCAACATCAAAAAACAAAACTGCCCCGACCTTAATTACCACAAATCCCAACCCCAGCTTGATAAACCTCTCAAACCGCAACCACACCCTACCCTAATCACAATAAACAGAGCTAACCCCTACTGTTTAAGCTAACCAAAACCACTAAACCCCACACTGCCCACAACAAACAGAACAAAGCCCCAACCCTAACTACAAACGGACCCCATCCATATCCCAAATCCTAACTCCAAATGCACCCCACTCTACCCCTAAAGCCTAACCGTAACTACAGCAAACCTAATCTCCCACCCCACCCCTAAAATCTAAGCCTAACACACCCCACCCTACTCCTAAACCCTGACCCTCACTTAACCCTACCCCTAATGCAACCCTAACCCATAACTCCAACCCCCCAGCCCTGAATCTAATCACAACTCTGACCCTGGACCCTAACCCTGATGCACCCTACCCTACCCCTAAACACCTAACCCTAACCCTGATGCACCCTACCCTACCCCTAAACACCTAACCCTAACACTGATGCACCCAACCCTACCCCTAAAACTTAATCCTAACCCCACCCCACCCCTAAACACCTAACCCTAACCCTGATGCACCCCAACCTAACCCCAATATAGCCCTGAACCTAACTGCGACCCTGACCCTCACCTAACCCCAACACTAACCCCAGTGCAGCAACCCTAACCCTAACCTGAACCCCCCAACCTCAATACAACATAACCCTAACACTACGTAAAATAAAGGGTAGGGTTCCAACACCAATAATAATAACTAAATACGACATAGAGACCATAAATTGGCAAAACCCAGGAACTGATTATAACCCCAGAGGGGGATCAAAGGATTATGGATCAAGAAATTACTAAGAAGAGATCGGCAAGAAAAAGAAGCCAGGTGGTAAGGTAAAGCGTGGGCCAACCAAAAGTGGCAGGTATAAGTGACAAGAAGCTCAAGTGTTGAGTGAGAATACGAACACAAGAGGGTGTAACTACCCTCCTGCCCACACCATACAACCTAACCCTAACCCTAACCCTAACCCTAACCCTGTCCGGAGACCAAAAAGGTGGTGCTCTCAGTTGGCATTAATAATCGAACGCAGAGACCACTGACTGCAACCAAGCAACTGCAGTCATTACTTAAATTGGCTAAGAGCACATTCCCAAATGCTCAGATCTGGGTGCCGGAAATTAACTTCAGTAACTTACTTCCAGAAATGGAGAGGGATACAATCAGAGGAATTAACCAGCATATAAAAAAACAGAATTACATACCAGCAATTAATGCTAGATCCTTTAAAGTGGGGGCTGACCACATCCATTGGACAGATAGCACTGCCCATAACATAATAAACCAGTGGATGAAGTGTTTAAACTAAAAAGGACATTAACCCAAGAGAAGGGTAGATTAAACCTGGGAAAAACTGTTATTAATATTTCCCAACTCTTTAACCCCACAGAGGTACAGGAGAGGGTTTTAAACAAGGGCCTTACATTTGTTCCAACCCCAAAACATTGTAAAGTACAAATTCAGGAAGATCTGAAAAGGTTTTACAGGAGAGTAAAACTGACCGATTACTTTAGCGATTCAGAAACAGACAAGCAACCTTTTACACCACCATCAGAATGGACCCCACCAAACAATAAAATAGAGCCAGAAATCCTAAACTTTATTAAACAGACTCAATCACAAATTGAAAAAATCCCAAAACAGACAGACAAGCAAAACCTCACTGGAAGAGAGAGATGGGCAATCATAGAACTTAGAAACAATCTAGATATAATCATAAAACCAGCAGATAAGGGCAGTAGTATAGTGATCATGGATAGGCAACAGTATCTACTTGAAGCTCACAGACAGCTTAATAATACAGCCCACTACACTAAATTAGCAGGACCAATTTACCAGGACACACGAAAAGAGATTGGAAACATTTTAACAGAACTAAAGAAATCTAAACACTTAAATCAGAAACAAGTGGAATACCTAAGGGGGGAACAACCACAACCCAGAAAATTCTACATACTACCCAAAATACACAAGCACCCTGACACATGGACTGTACCAGGAGAAATACCACCAGGAAGACCAATTGTGTCAGACTGTGGTAGTGAATCCTACAGGATAGCAGAATACATTGACTCATTCCTAAACCCCTTATCACAGAAGCACCCTAGCTACATTAAAGACACTTACCACTTCATAGAAATAGTGAACTCACTGACCGTACCCCCGAACGCAATACTCTTTACCATGGACATTGAAAGCCTATACACAAACATAGAAACAGACAGAGGCATACAGGCAGTGGAAAATATCCTTAGAAAGTTCCCCCAACCCCACAGACCAGATGCAGCCATAATCCAGCTATTACACCTAGGACTAACAAAAAATGACTTTGAATTCCAGGAGCAATTCTACCTACAGATTAAGGGCACGGCTATGGGCAAGAAATTTTCCCCGGCCTACGCAAACATATACATGGCAGACTGGGAAAACACAGTCTTTGAAAAGTGTTCCAAGCTCCCGATGTGTTATTACAGATACCTGGATGACATATGGGGAGTCTGGACTCACACAGAAACAGAATTGCAAGAATTTGTAGGTATTCTCAACAGTCACCACCAATCTATTAAACTTAAAGTTACAACACATAGAGAAAGTGTGGATTTCCTGGACACCACAGTATTTAAATTACAACAGGAGAATAACAGCCACAAGCTAGCAACAAAGGTATTCTTTAAAGAAACAGACACACACACACTCCTGCACATAAACAGCCACCATCCAAAACATACCTTTCGGGGGCTGGTGAAGTCACAACTGACACGTTTTCACCGCATATGCACAAACGGAGAGGACTTTAGGGAAGCCACCACAACCCTATTTACTGCACTGAGACAGAGAGGTTACACAAAAAGGTTCCTCAGGCACCTTAAGTCTGATTTCCTGAGGGGACTGAATAGCCCACGGCCAAACAGAGAAGTAGCAAGACTACCACTGATAACGACATACGATACAATGACCAAACTAATACACGGAGTGATTAAAACCCAATTTGGGAAACTAAAAGAGGATGTTGACACACTTAGTCGATACCACATAACGTCAGCATATAAAAGAACTCGAAACCTTCGGGACATGCTGGTTCGGAGTAGGATAAGGAAACAGACAACCCAGAACTGCACAAACCCAAAATGTGGGACGTGTAAATACCTAATAATCCGCAAAATGATACAAAATAGACACACAGGAAAAGCAGCCCTAATTAAACAAAGAATTACATGTGAACAGCACAATGCTGTATATGCAATTCGATGCAAACAATGCCACATCTTGTATGTAGGAGAAACAGGGAATAGTCTAAGGATGAGGCTCACAGGGCACCTCAGTGCTATTAGAACAAAGGATGTATACAAACCTACCTCCCGACACTTCATGGAGCATGGTCTTGAATCCCTGGAATTTATGGGGTTGGAGACCAACATGAACTGGACAACCTCACAAAGGAAGAGGAGGGAAAAACACTGGATAACAACCCTACAAACTCAGTTACCAAAGGGCTTAAATCAGATCTAAAATGGGGGAAATCCAACATCAAAAAACAAAACTGCCCCGACCTTAATTACCACAAATCCCAACCCCAGCTTGATAAACCTCTCAAACCGCAACCACACCCTACCCTAATCACAATAAACAGAGCTAACCCCTACTGTTTAAGCTAACCAAAACCACTAAACCCCACACTGCCCACAACAAACAGACCAAAGCCCCAACCCTAACTACAAACGGACCCCATCCATATCCCAAATCCTAACTCCAAATGCACCCCACTCTACCCCTAAAGCCTAACCGTAACTACAGCAAACCTAATCTCCCACCCCACCCCTAAAATCTAAGCCTAACACACCCCACCCTACTCCTAAACCCTGACCCTCACTTAACCCTACCCCTAATGCAACCCTAACCCATAACTCCAACCCCCCAGCCCTGAATCTAATCACAACTCTGACCCTGGACCCTAACCCTGATGCACCCTACCCTACCCCTAAACACCTAACCCTAACCCTGATGCACCCTACCCTACCCCTAAACACCTAACCCTAACACTGATGCACCCAACCCTACCCCTAAAACTTAATCCTAACCCCACCCCACCCCTAAACACCTAACCCTAACCCTGATGCACCCCAACCTAACCCCAATATAGCCCTGAACCTAACTGCGACCCTGACCCTCACCTAACCCCAACACTAACCCCAGTGCAGCAACCCTAACCCTAACCTGAACCCCCCAACCTCAATACAACATAACCCTAACACTACGTAAAATAAAGGGTAGGGTTCCAACACCAATAATAATAACTAAATACGACATAGAGACCATAAATTGGCAAAACCCAGGAACTGATTATAACCCCAGAGGGGGATCAAAGGATTATGGATCAAGAAATTACTAAGAAGAGATCGGCAAGAAAAAGAAGCCAGGTGGTAAGGTAAAGCGTGGGCCAACCAAAAGTGGCAGGTATAAGTGACAAGAAGCTCAAGTGTTGAGTGAGAATACGAACACAAGAGGGTGTAACTACCCTCCTGCCCACACCATACAACCTAACCCTAACCCTAACCCTAACCCTAACCCTGTCCGGAGACCAAAAAGGTGGTGCTCTCAGTTGGCATTAATAATCGAACGCAGAGACCACTGACTGCAACCAAGCAACTGCAGTCATTACTTAAATTGGCTAAGAGCACATTCCCAAATGCTCAGATCTGGGTGCCGGAAATTAACTTCAGTAACTTACTTCCAGAAATGGAGAGGGATACAATCAGAGGAATTAACCAGCATATAAAAAAACAGAATTACATACCAGCAATTAATGCTAGATCCTTTAAAGTGGGGGCTGACCACATCCATTGGACAGATAGCACTGCCCATAACATAATAAACCAGTGGATGAAGTGTTTAAACTAAAAAGGACATTAACCCAAGAGAAGGGTAGATTAAACCTGGGAAAAACTGTTATTAATATTTCCCAACTCTTTAACCCCACAGAGGTACAGGAGAGGGTTTTAAACAAGGGCCTTACATTTGTTCCAACCCCAAAACATTGTAAAGTACAAATTCAGGAAGATCTGAAAAGGTTTTACAGGAGAGTAAAACTGACCGATTACTTTAGCGATTCAGAAACAGACAAGCAACCTTTTACACCACCATCAGAATGGACCCCACCAAACAATAAAATAGAGCCAGAAATCCTAAACTTTATTAAACAGACTCAATCACAAATTGAAAAAATCCCAAAACAGACAGACAAGCAAAACCTCACTGGAAGAGAGAGATGGGCAATCATAGAACTTAGAAACAATCTAGATATAATCATAAAACCAGCAGATAAGGGCAGTCGTATAGTGATCATGGATAGGCAACAGTATCTACTTGAAGCTCACAGACAGCTTAATAATACAGCCCACTACACTAAATTAGCAGGACCAATTTACCAGGACACACGAAAAGAGATTGGAAACATTTTAACAGAACTAAAGAAATCTAAACACTTAAATCAGAAACAAGTGGAATACCTAAGGGGGGAACAACCACAACCCAGAAAATTCTACATACTACCCAAAATACACAAGCACCCTGACACATGGACTGTACCAGGAGAAATACCACCAGGAAGACCAATTGTGTCAGACTGTGGTAGTGAATCCTACAGGATAGCAGAATACATTGACTCATTCCTAAACCCCTTATCACAGAAGCACCCTAGCTACATTAAAGACACTTACCACTTCATAGAAATAGTGAACTCACTGACCGTACCCCCGAACGCAATACTCTTTACCATGGACATTGAAAGCCTATACACAAACATAGAAACAGACAGAGGCATACAGGCAGTGGAAAATATCCTTAGAAAGTTCCCCCAACCCCACAGACCAGATGCAGCCATAATCCAGCTATTACACCTAGGACTAACAAAAAATGACTTTGAATTCCAGGAGCAATTCTACCTACAGATTAAGGGCACGGCTATGGGCAAGAAATTTGCCCCGGCCTACGCAAACATATACATGGCAGACTGGGAAAACACAGTCTTTGAAAAGTGTTCCAAGCTCCCGATGTGTTATTACAGATACCTGGATGACATATGGGGAGTCTGGACTCACACAGAAACAGAATTGCAAGAATTTGTAGGTATTCTCAACAGTCACCACCAATCTATTAAACTTAAAGTTACAACACATAGAGAAAGTGTGGATTTCCTGGACACCACAGTATTTAAATTACAACAGGAGAATAACAGCCACAAGCTAGCAACAAAGGTATTCTTTAAAGAAACAGACACACACACACTCCTGCACATAAACAGCCACCATCCAAAACATACCTTTCGGGGGCTGGTGAAGTCACAACTGACACGTTTTCACCGCATATGCACAAACGGAGAGGACTTTAGGGAAGCCACCACAACCCTATTTACTGCACTGAGACAGAGAGGTTACACAAAAAGGTTCCTCAGGCACCTTAAGTCTGATTTCCTGAGGGGACTGAATAGCCCACGGCCAAACAGAGAAGTAGCAAGACTACCACTGATAACGACATACGATACAATGACCAAACTAATACACGGAGTGATTAAAACCCAATTTGGGAAACTAAAAGAGGATGTTGACACACTTAGTCGATACCACATAACGTCAGCATATAAAAGAACTCGAAACCTTCGGGACATGCTGGTTCGGAGTAGGATAAGGAAACAGACAACCCAGAACTGCACAAACCCAAAATGTGGGACGTGTAAATACCTAATAATCCGCAAAATGATACAAAATAGACACACAGGAAAAGCAGCCCTAATTAAACAAAGAATTACATGTGAACAGCACAATGCTGTATATGCAATTCGATGCAAACAATGCCACATCTTGTATGTAGGAGAAACAGGGAATAGTCTAAGGATGAGGCTCACAGGGCACCTCAGTGCTATTAGAACAAAGGATGTATACAAACCTACCTCCCGACACTTCATGGAGCATGGTCTTGAATCCCTGGAATTTATGGGGTTGGAGACCAACATGAACTGGACAACCTCACAAAGGAAGAGGAGGGAAAAACACTGGATAACAACCCTACAAACTCAGTTACCAAAGGGCTTAAATCAGATCTAAAATGGGGGAAATCCAACATCAAAAAACAAAACTGCCCCGACCTTAATTACCACAAATCCCAACCCCAGCTTGATAAACCTCTCAAACCGCAACCACACCCTACCCTAATCACAATAAACAGAGCTAACCCCTACTGTTTAAGCTAACCAAAACCACTAAACCCCACACTGCCCACAACAAACAGACCAAAGCCCCAACCCTAACTACAAACGGACCCCATCCATATCCCAAATCCTAACTCCAAATGCACCCCACTCTACCCCTAAAGCCTAACCGTAACTACAGCAAACCTAATCTCCCACCCCACCCCTAAAATCTAAGCCTAACACACCCCACCCTACTCCTAAACCCTGACCCTCACTTAACCCTACCCCTAATGCAACCCTAACCCATAACTCCAACCCCCCAGCCCTGAATCTAATCACAACTCTGACCCTGGACCCTAACCCTGATGCACCCTACCCTACCCCTAAACACCTAACCCTAACCCTGATGCACCCTACCCTACCCCTAAACACCTAACCCTAACACTGATGCACCCAACCCTACCCCTAAAACTTAATCCTAACCCCACCCCACCCCTAAACACCTAACCCTAACCCTGATGCACCCCAACCTAACCCCAATATAGCCCTGAACCTAACTGCGACCCTGACCCTCACCTAACCCCAACACTAACCCCAGTGCAGCAACCCTAACCCTAACCTGAACCCCCCAACCTCAATACAACATAACCCTAACACTACGTAAAATAAAGGGTAGGGTTCCAACACCAATAATAATAACTAAATACGACATAGAGACCATAAATTGGCAAAACCCAGGAACTGATTATAACCCCAGAGGGGGATCAAAGGATTATGGATCAAGAAATTACTAAGAAGAGATCGGCAAGAAAAAGAAGCCAGGTGGTAAGGTAAAGCGTGGGCCAACCAAAAGTGGCAGGTATAAGTGACAAGAAGCTCAAGTGTTGAGTGAGAATACGAACACAAGAGGGTGTAACTACCCTCCTGCCCACACCATACAACCTAACCCTAACCCTAACCCTAACCCTAACCCTGTCCGGAGACCAAAAAGGTGGTGCTCTCAGTTGGCATTAATAATCGAACGCAGAGACCACTGACTGCAACCAAGCAACTGCAGTCATTACTTAAATTGGCTAAGAGCACATTCCCAAATGCTCAGATCTGGGTGCCGGAAATTAACTTCAGTAACTTACTTCCAGAAATGGAGAGGGATACAATCAGAGGAATTAACCAGCATATAAAAAAACAGAATTACATACCAGCAATTAATGCTAGATCCTTTAAAGTGGGGGCTGACCACATCCATTGGACAGATAGCACTGCCCATAACATAATAAACCAGTGGATGAAGTGTTTAAACTAAAAAGGACATTAACCCAAGAGAAGGGTAGATTAAACCTGGGAAAAACTGTTATTAATATTTCCCAACTCTTTAACCCCACAGAGGTACAGGAGAGGGTTTTAAACAAGGGCCTTACATTTGTTCCAACCCCAAAACATTGTAAAGTACAAATTCAGGAAGATCTGAAAAGGTTTTACAGGAGAGTAAAACTGACCGATTACTTTAGCGATTCAGAAACAGACAAGCAACCTTTTACACCACCATCAGAATGGACCCCACCAAACAATAAAATAGAGCCAGAAATCCTAAACTTTATTAAACAGACTCAATCACAAATTGAAAAAATCCCAAAACAGACAGACAAGCAAAACCTCACTGGAAGAGAGAGATGGGCAATCATAGAACTTAGAAACAATCTAGATATAATCATAAAACCAGCAGATAAGGGCAGTAGTATAGTGATCATGGATAGGCAACAGTATCTACTTGAAGCTCACAGACAGCTTAATAATACAGCCCACTACACTAAATTAGCAGGACCAATTTACCAGGACACACGAAAAGAGATTGGAAACATTTTAACAGAACTAAAGAAATCTAAACACTTAAATCAGAAACAAGTGGAATACCTAAGGGGGGAACAACCACAACCCAGAAAATTCTACATACTACCCAAAATACACAAGCACCCTGACACATGGACTGTACCAGGAGAAATACCACCAGGAAGACCAATTGTGTCAGACTGTGGTAGTGAATCCTACAGGATAGCAGAATACATTGACTCATTCCTAAACCCCTTATCACAGAAGCACCCTAGCTACATTAAAGACACTTACCACTTCATAGAAATAGTGAACTCACTGACCGTACCCCCGAACGCAATACTCTTTACCATGGACATTGAAAGCCTATACACAAACATAGAAACAGACAGAGGCATACAGGCAGTGGAAAATATCCTTAGAAAGTTCCCCCAACCCCACAGACCAGATGCAGCCATAATCCAGCTATTACACCTAGGACTAACAAAAAATGACTTTGAATTCCAGGAGCAATTCTACCTACAGATTAAGGGCACGGCTATGGGCAAGAAATTTGCCCCGGCCTACGCAAACATATACATGGCAGACTGGGAAAACACAGTCTTTGAAAAGTGTTCCAAGCTCCCGATGTGTTATTACAGATACCTGGATGACATATGGGGAGTCTGGACTCACACAGAAACAGAATTGCAAGAATTTGTAGGTATTCTCAACAGTCACCACCAATCTATTAAACTTAAAGGTACAACACATAGAGAAAGTGTGGATTTCCTGGACACCACAGTATTTAAATTACAACAGGAGAATAACAGCCACAAGCTAGCAACAAAGGTATTCTTTAAAGAAACAGACACACACACACTCCTGCACATAAACAGCCACCATCCAAAACATACCTTTCGGGGGCTGGTGAAGTCACAACTGACACGTTTTCACCGCATATGCACAAACGGAGAGGACTTTAGGGAAGCCACCACAACCCTATTTACTGCACTGAGACAGAGAGGTTACACAAAAAGGTTCCTCAGGCACCTTAAGTCTGATTTCCTGAGGGGACTGAATAGCCCACGGCCAAACAGAGAAGTAGCAAGACTACCACTGATAACGACATACGATACAATGACCAAACTAATACACGGAGTGATTAAAACCCAATTTGGGAAACTAAAAGAGGATGTTGACACACTTAGTCGATACCACATAACGTCAGCATATAAAAGAACTCGAAACCTTCGGGACATGCTGGTTCGGAGTAGGATAAGGAAACAGACAACCCAGAACTGCACAAACCCAAAATGTGGGACGTGTAAATACCTAATAATCCGCAAAATGATACAAAATAGACACACAGGAAAAGCAGCCCTAATTAAACAAAGAATTACATGTGAACAGCACAATGCTGTATATGCAATTCGATGCAAACAATGCCACATCTTGTATGTAGGAGAAACAGGGAATAGTCTAAGGATGAGGCTCACAGGGCACCTCAGTGCTATTAGAACAAAGGATGTATACAAACCTACCTCCCGACACTTCATGGAGCATGGTCTTGAATCCCTGGAATTTATGGGGTTGGAGACCAACATGAACTGGACAACCTCACAAAGGAAGAGGAGGGAAAAACACTGGATAACAACCCTACAAACTCAGTTACCAAAGGGCTTAAATCAGATCTAAAATGGGGGAAATCCAACATCAAAAAACAAAACTGCCCCGACCTTAATTACCACAAATCCCAACCCCAGCTTGATAAACCTCTCAAACCGCAACCACACCCTACCCTAATCACAATAAACAGAGCTAACCCCTACTGTTTAAGCTAACCAAAACCACTAAACCCCACACTGCCCACAACAAACAGACCAAAGCCCCAACCCTAACTACAAACGGACCCCATCCATATCCCAAATCCTAACTCCAAATGCACCCCACTCTACCCCTAAAGCCTAACCGTAACTACAGCAAACCTAATCTCCCACCCCACCCCTAAAATCTAAGCCTAACACACCCCACCCTACTCCTAAACCCTGACCCTCACTTAACCCTACCCCTAATGCAACCCTAACCCATAACTCCAACCCCCCAGCCCTGAATCTAATCACAACTCTGACCCTGGACCCTAACCCTGATGCACCCTACCCTACCCCTAAACACCTAACCCTAACCCTGATGCACCCTACCCTACCCCTAAACACCTAACCCTAACACTGATGCACCCAACCCTACCCCTAAAACTTAATCCTAACCCCACCCCACCCCTAAACACCTAACCCTAACCCTGATGCACCCCAACCTAACCCCAATATAGCCCTGAACCTAACTGCGACCCTGACCCTCACCTAACCCCAACACTAACCCCAGTGCAGCAACCCTAACCCTAACCTGAACCCCCCAACCTCAATACAACATAACCCTAACACTACGTAAAATAAAGGGTAGGGTTCCAACACCAATAATAATAACTAAATACGACATAGAGACCATAAATTGGCAAAACCCAGGAACTGATTATAACCCCAGAGGGGGATCAAAGGATTATGGATCAAGAAATTACTAAGAAGAGATCGGCAAGAAAAAGAAGCCAGGTGGTAAGGTAAAGCGTGGGCCAACCAAAAGTGGCAGGTATAAGTGACAAGAAGCTCAAGTGTTGAGTGAGAATACGAACACAAGAGGGTGTAACTACCCTCCTGCCCACACCATACAACCTAACCCTAACCCTAACCCTAACCCTAACCCTGTCCGGAGACCAAAAAGGTGGTGCTCTCAGTTGGCATTAATAATCGAACGCAGAGACCACTGACTGCAACCAAGCAACTGCAGTCATTACTTAAATTGGCTAAGAGCACATTCCCAAATGCTCAGATCTGGGTGCCGGAAATTAACTTCAGTAACTTACTTCCAGAAATGGAGAGGGATACAATCAGAGGAATTAACCAGCATATAAAAAAACAGAATTACATACCAGCAATTAATGCTAGATCCTTTAAAGTGGGGGCTGACCACATCCATTGGACAGATAGCACTGCCCATAACATAATAAACCAGTGGATGAAGTGTTTAAACTAAAAAGGACATTAACCCAAGAGAAGGGTAGATTAAACCTGGGAAAAACTGTTATTAATATTTCCCAACTCTTTCACCCCACAGAGGTACAGGAGAGGGTTTTAAACAAGGGCCTTACATTTGTTCCAACCCCAAAACATTGTAAAGTACAAATTCAGGAAGATCTGAAAAGGTTTTACAGGAGAGTAAAACTGACCGATTACTTTAGCGATTCAGAAACAGACAAGCAACCTTTTACACCACCATCAGAATGGACCCCACCAAACAATAAAATAGAGCCAGAAATCCTAAACTTTATTAAACAGACTCAATCACAAATTGAAAAAATCCCAAAACAGACAGACAAGCAAAACCTCACTGGAAGAGAGAGATGGGCAATCATAGAACTTAGAAACAATCTAGATATAATCATAAAACCAGCAGATAAGGGCAGTAGTATAGTGATCATGGATAGGCAACAGTATCTACTTGAAGCTCACAGACAGCTTAATAATACAGCCCACTACACTAAATTAGCAGGACCAATTTACCAGGACACACGAAAAGAGATTGGAAACATTTTAACAGAACTAAAGAAATCTAAACACTTAAATCAGAAACAAGTGGAATACCTAAGGGGGGAACAACCACAACCCAGAAAATTCTACATACTACCCAAAATACACAAGCACCCTGACACATGGACTGTACCAGGAGAAATACCACCAGGAAGACCAATTGTGTCAGACTGTGGTAGTGAATCCTACAGGATAGCAGAATACATTGACTCATTCCTAAACCCCTTATCACAGAAGCACCCTAGCTACATTAAAGACACTTACCACTTCATAGAAATAGTGAACTCACTGACCGTACCCCCGAACGCAATACTCTTTACCATGGACATTGAAAGCCTATACACAAACATAGAAACAGACAGAGGCATACAGGCAGTGGAAAATATCCTTAGAAAGTTCCCCCAACCCCACAGACCAGATGCAGCCATAATCCAGCTATTACACCTAGGACTAACAAAAAATGACTTTGAATTCCAGGAGCAATTCTACCTACAGATTAAGGGCACGGCTATGGGCAAGAAATTTGCCCCGGCCTACGCAAACATATACATGGCAGACTGGGAAAACACAGTCTTTGAAAAGTGTTCCAAGCTCCCGATGTGTTATTACAGATACCTGGATGACATATGGGGAGTCTGGACTCACACAGAAACAGAATTGCAAGAATTTGTAGGTATTCTCAACAGTCACCACCAATCTATTAAACTTAAAGTTACAACACATAGAGAAAGTGTGGATTTCCTGGACACCACAGTATTTAAATTACAACAGGAGAATAACAGCCACAAGCTAGCAACAAAGGTATTCTTTAAAGAAACAGACACACACACACTCCTGCACATAAACAGCCACCATCCAAAACATACCTTTCGGGGGCTGGTGAAGTCACAACTGACACGTTTTCACCGCATATGCACGAACGGAGAGGACTTTAGGGAAGCCACCACAACCCTATTCACTGCACTGAGACAGAGAGGTGACACAAAACGGGTCCTCAGGCACCTTAAGTCTGATTTCCTGAGGGGACTGAATAGCCCACGGCCAAACAGAGAAGTAGCAAGACTACCACTGATAACGACATACGATACAACGACCAAACTAATACACGGAGTGATTAAAACCCAATTTGGGAAACTAAAAGAGGTTGTTGACACACTTAGTCGATACCACATAACGTCAGCATATAAAAGAACTCGAAACCTTCGGGACATGCTGGTTCGGAGTAGGATAAGGAAACAGACAACCCAGAACTGCACAAACCCAAAATGTGGGACGTGTAAATACCTAATAATCCGCAAAATGATACAAAATAGACACACAGGAAAAGCAGCCCTAATTAAACAAAGAATTACATGTGAACAGCACAATGCTGTATATGCAATTCGATGCAAACAATGCCACATCTTGTATGTAGGAGAAACAGGGAATAGTCTAAGGATGAGGCTCACAGGGCACCTCAGTGCTATTAGAACAAAGGATGTATACAAACCTACCTCCCGACACTTCATGGAGCATGGTCTTGAATCCCTGGAATTTATGGGGTTGGAGACCAACATGAACTGGACAACCTCACAAAGGAAGAGGAGGGAAAAACACTGGATAACAACCCTACAAACTCAGTTACCAAAGGGCTTAAATCAGATCTAAAATGGGGAAAATCCAACATCAAAAAACAAAACTGCCCCGACCTTAATTACCACAAATCCCAACCCCAGCTTGATAAACCTCTCAAACCGCAACCACACCCTACCCTAATCACAATAAACAGAGCTAACCCCTACTGTTTAAGCTAACCAAAACCACTAAACCCCACACTGCCCACAACAAACAGACCAAAGCCCCAACCCTAACTACAAACAGACCCCATCCATATCCCAAATCCTAACTCCAAATGCACCCCACTCTACCCCTAAAGTCTAACCGTAACTCTAATACAGCAAACC
The DNA here is from genome assembly GCF_035084215.1 of Heptranchias perlo. Lineage (NCBI taxonomy): Eukaryota > Metazoa > Chordata > Chondrichthyes > Hexanchiformes > Hexanchidae > Heptranchias > Heptranchias perlo. The sequence continues at coordinate 1,672,419 of NW_027138374.1, read as the reverse complement.
TAATCTCCCACCCCACCCCTAAAATCTAAGCCTAACACACCCCACCCTACTCCTAAACCCTGACCCTCACTTAACCCTACCCCTAATGCAACCCTAACCCATAACTCCAACCCCCCAGCCCTGAATCTAATCACAACTCTGACCCTGGACCCTACCCCTGATGCACCCTACCCTCCCCCTAAACACCTAACCCTAACCCTGATGCACCCTACCCTACCCCTAAACACCTAACCCTAACCCTGATGCACCCAACCCTACCCCTAAAACTTAACCCTAACCCCACCCCACCCCTAAACACCTAACCCTAACCCTGATGCACCCCAACCTAACCCCAATATAGCCCTGAACCTAACTGCGACCCTGACCCTCACCTAACCCCAACACTAACCCCAGTGCAGCAACCCTAACCCTAACCTGAACCCCCCAACCTCAATACAACATAACCCTAACACTACGTAAAATAAAGGGTAGGGTTCCAAAACCAATAATAATAACTAAATACGACATAGAGACCATAAATTGGCAAAACACAGGAACTGATTATAACCCCAGAGGGGGATCAAAGGATTACGGATCAAGAAATTACTAAGAAGAGATCGGCAAGAAAAAGAAGCCAGGTGGTAAGGTAAAGCGTGGGCCAACCAAAAGTGGCAGGTATAAGTGACAAGAAGCTCAAGATTTGAGTGAGAATACGAACACAAGAGGGTGTAACTACCCTCCTGCCCACACCATACAACCTAACATTCAGGAGTGACACGCTTTACATTACCACAGACAAAAAAAGATATAAATGCCAAGAAAAGAAAACCCAGAGAATATATCTCGCAAATACCTTAAATTGAAACTTGATCAGTGAGGTAGATGGTTAAATAACTTTTTGTTCCCCTTTCGCCCCCCCACAAAAAAAGCAGCAAGCAACTTATAAAAATAGGGAGCACCCAGGAGGTTTTTTAAATTTTAAAATCTAAAATATTTAAAAGGTGCACTTAAAATAAAGCATGGCTGGAAATGTGGGTCTGACAGACATGGAACACATCTTCCCAACCCCCCCCCCCCACGAGGTTTGGGACAGCAATAAGGGCACAAAAGATTACATATTTTTTTAAAAAGTTGTCGTTCCCATAGACACGGTCTCTGGACATTGATGCGGGGACGGCCCCTTTAAGAGATGCCTGGTGCTGCGGGGACGGCCCCTTTAAGAGATGCCTGGTGCTGCGGGGAACGCGACAGCAGGGAGCTGCTGGATATCGACCTCGTTTTTTAAAAAGAAACCCTTTCCCCGGGGATCTGGAGGAGTTGGGGACACGGGTGAGAATCCGATAACTTTATCTAGTCTTTAGATTTTGAGCGTTCACCGGGTGATTTTTATCTTTGAAATCGGGTTTTTTTCTCAGCGACTGAAAAGCGAGCGCCGCGTGAGGCATTCTGGGATATGGAGTTCTCTCGGGTCAAACACGAGGGCAAGACCCGTAAATAAAAGGGTTTACTTGGTCTCTCTGGGGCTGGGGGGCCTTTCTTTCCCCCTCCTCTCCCCCCGGGGGGCGGGTGGCAGCGGTTACGGGAGTTTTTATGGGGAATCGGACCTTGGAAATCAAATTTTGTTCCACGTGGCCGCTGAAAAGCGAGCGCCGCGTGAGGCATTCTGGGATATGGAGTTCTCTCGGGTCAAACACGAGGGCAACGCTCTTAAATAAAAGGGTTTACTTTGTTTTTTTGGGGCTGGGGGACCTTTCTTTCCCCCTCCTCTCCCCCCGGGGGGTGGGTGGCGGCGGATTCGGGAGTTTTTTTGGGGAATCGGACCTTGGAAATCGGTTTTTTTCTGCGCGGCCGCTGAAAAGCGAGCGACGCGTGAGGCATTCTGGGAGATTGAGTTTCGTTTAACGAGCGATCGGGTTTAAAAAGGAGGAAATCGGTGGGAAGTTTAATTAATTGTTTAAAATACCCTTATAATTAAAAGGCATAGCCGGAGGTGGGGGTTTGGAGAAGTAGCTTCATGTTTTTATTTAAAAAATGAGGTGAGGCGGACAGGTAATCAAGCCCCGGGTTCAGCGGAGACAGTCAGACTCCGTGGCGCCAGAATGACCTGGAGCATTAAAACAGATTCAAAGGTTAAAAAGCAATATTTTTAAAAACATTACCTCAAAAAAAATAACCCCAAACATCTAAGATAAACTAAAGGAACATTAAAACATTAGGTTAAAAAAATATAATTTAAAAATAACGAACACGTGGAGCGAAGGGGGCGGGGCCAGCCCTGCATGAGACAGGACTCATTACATACAGGACAGAAATTCTAACCAATCCCAGGTCAAGGCTAGCCTGCTTGTGGGCGGGAACAAAACTTCAGCCAACAGTAGCACACAGGGGAGGGGCCAGTCCAAGGCACCGGACTTATAAGCATCTGTAAACAAAGTTAAAATCCTTTCTCCCTGATGAAGCTTAAGGATAAGTGAAATGTCGGAGAAAAAAAGATTCCAGGCCGGAGAACTTACTGAACGAAAGAGTTTTTGGATAGTACTGTTGCAGGCAGAGAACCATCGAAGCCAGAGAGCCACCGGAGGGGAGGTGAGACCGGTGGAAAAAGAGCCTTTCCAGGCGGGACAGCCGGCTGAGCTGGGGAGTGTTTGGAGGACGCAGTCCCAGGCAGGAGACCATCTGAGCCAGGGAGCCACCGTGGGGTGAGATTACAGTTACTAGCGGGGACCTCTATTACCAAATAGAAGCTAGTAACATCTTTTAAAACCTTTTGCACCTTTCTACACCCAGGGAATGGCTAACACTATGCGGAACACATGCAGGTTGTCTGACAACCGTACGCATATGAGGTCGGACCCTGGTACACATAGGTGTCTCCCCGTAGCCAGGGATGAATTTGCTACAACAGTGAGAATAATTTATAGAATTTTCCAGACAATCCACCATCTAATACTCTTAAAGGGCCAGAATCAGCCCCCTAAGGGCATCTTAAAACAAGCTGATAAACTAACCTGCTTTATAAAACCGGCAAAACCGTCATAGGAAACCCTAACCAAATTGGCTTTGAATTCAGAAAATTGGGCAAAACAGACCAGACAGATTCTAATTGAGCACTATACAACAAACCTGGAAGAATTAGAAAATGAATTTGCTCAGGCTGCAGTGACAGAGCGCCTGGAAGAAATGATGGCGAAAGCAACTAATTGGATTAAAAAGAGTCTTAGACATAAATTCAAAATTCAATCAATTGATGAGGCAAAGAGACATGTGGTGGGATTAGCATCACGGTTGACAGAGCAAGGGACCAGCACACAATTGGGGACAGAACAGCGGACCGGCACACGGACTAGGACGCCCCCACGCCATAGGCCAAATACCTGGGCAGCCTTGTTCCACCAGCCTGCGATCACAGCCCCCTCATGCCGCAGACGGACTGAAACCCCCCCCCCCCCACCCCGTGGGCCAGCTGCCACGACTTTGTCACGCCACCGACGGACACCCCCACCCCGTGAGCCAACTGCCACAACCTCGTCACGCCACCGAAACACCCCCCCACCCTTTGAGCCAGCTGCCATGACTTCAGCACGCCACCGGCAGACCCCCCCACCCCTTGCACCAGTTGCCACGACTTCGTCACACCACCAACACACCCCCCAACCCTTTGAGCCAGCTGCCATGACTTCGTCACGCCACCGACAGACCCCCCCACCCCTTGCACCAGTTGCCACGACTTCGTCACGCCACCGAAAGACCCCCCCACCCCGTGGGCCAGCTACCCCGACTTCATCACACCACCAGCAGACCACCGAAACCCCCCCTTCCTTGCGGTCCAGGGCAGTGACCCCCCCTTCCCCGCCATCCAGGGCGGCGACTAGCCCTACCCCACCACACAGGCCAAGGACCAGGATTTCCAATGTGGCCATCATTAGGGACCTGGACATCACACTTGGCTCTCAAGCGCCTGAGCCACGTAGACCCCAGCACTACATGGGGAACCAACATCAGACCGTATTAAACCAAATCACTAGGGATTCCTCAGACCCAAAACAAACACCAGGGACAAATCCATGCACAACATTCCTGTACCCCAAAACCAGGGTCACGTACCAACCGCTCCCACAGAGACAAAAGAAAGACTGTACCAAACCAACCATCCCAAGAAATACAGCAGTTCTAGAGCCCGAGATCAGAGTCACAAAACAACCCCTTCCACAGAAACAAAGGAGCGACCAGACCGGACAGGTAAACCCAATAGACACAGAAATGGGGACAGGAACAATGAGAGCCCAGACTGATAACACAGTAGGAGAGGCAGAAATAGCTGAAGCCGAGGTAGGGAACACAATAGGGGAGGCAGGGGTAGCAGACATAGAAACAGAAAACACACCAACAGGGGCAGAACCAGACGCTGAAGGGGAAGATGCACAGAGAGTGAGGAGGCACCCCAACACCAGCCGAAAAAACATTACCTGGAAATTGGAACCCAGAAAATCCATTTTAATAATAGGAGATTCTAACCTCTCCAAGATAAAAAGATGCCCAAATCCCACCACCCAAATTGATAGCTTTCCAGGAGCTAAATTCATTCATGTCACAGCAATTCTGGACAAATTGGAACCCTGTCCGGAGATCAAAAAGGTGGTGCTCTCAGTTGGCATTAATAACCGAACGCAGAGACCACTGACTGCAACCAAGCAACTGCAGTCATTACTTAAATTGGCTAAGAGCACATTCCCAAATGCTCAGATCTGGGTGCCGGAAATTAACTTCAGTAACTTACTTCCAGAAATGGAGAGGGATACAATCAGAGGAATTAACCAGCATATAAAAAAACAGAATTACATACCAGCAATTAATGCTAGATCCTTTAAAGTGGGGGCTGACCACATCCATTGGACAGATAGCACTGCCCATAACATAATAAACCAGTGGATGAAGTGTTTAAACTAAAAAGGACATTAACCCAAGAGAAGGGTAGATTAAACCTGGGAAAAACTGTTATTAATATTTCCCAACTCTTTCACCCCACAGAGGTACAGGAGAGGGTTTTAAACAAGGGCCTTACATTTGTTCCAACCCCAAAACATTGTAAAGTACAAATTCAGGAAGATCTGAAAAGGTTTTACAGGAGAGTAAAACTGACCGATTACTTTAGCGATTCAGAAACAGACAATACACCACCATCAGAATGGACCCCACCAAACAATAAAATAGAGCCAGAAATCCTAAACTTTATTAAACAGACTCAATCACAAATTGAAAAAATCCCTAAACAGACAGACAAGCAAAACCTCACTGGAAGAGAGAGACGGGCAATCATAGAACTTAGAAACAATCTAGATATAATCATAAAACCAGCAGATAAGGGCAGTCGTATAGTGATCATGGATAGGCAACAGTATCTACTTGAAGCTCACAGACAGCTTAATAATACAGCCCACTACACTAAATTAGCAGGACCAATTTACCAGGACACACGAAAAGAGATTGGAAACATTTTAACAGAACTAAAGAAATCTAAACACTTAAATCAGAAACAAGTGGAATACCTAAGGGGGGAACAACCACAACCCAGAAAATTCTACATACTACCCAAAATACACAAGCACCCTGACACATGGACTGTACCAGGAGAAATACCACCAGGAAGACCAATTGTGTCAGACTGTGGTAGTGAATCCTACAGGATAGCAGAATACATTGACTCATTCCTAAACCCCTTATCACAGAAGCACCCTAGCTACATTAAAGACACTTACCACTTCATAGAAATAGTGAACTCACTGACCGTACCCCCGAACGCAATACTCTTTACCATGGACATTGAAAGCCTATACACAAAGATAGAAACAGACAGAGGCATACAGGCAGTGGAAAATATCCTTAGAAAGTTCCCCCAACCCCACAGACCAGATGCAGCCATAATCCAGCTATTACACCTAGGACTAACAAAAAATGACTTTGAATTCCAGGAGCAATTCTACCTACAGATTAAGGGCACGGCTATGGGCAAGAAATTTTCCCCGGCCTACGCAAACATATACATGGCAGACTGGGAAAACACAGTCTTTGAAAAGTGTTCCAAGCTCCCGATGTGTTATTACAGATACCTGGATGACATATGGGGAGTCTGGACTCACACAGAAACAGAATTGCAAGAATTTGTAGGTATTCTCAACAGTCACCACCAATCTATTCAACTTAAAGTTACATCACATAGAGAAAGTGTGGATTTCCTGGACACCACAGTATTTAAATTACAACAGGAGAATAACAGCCACAAGCTAGCAACAAAGGTATTCTTTAAAGAAACAGACACACACACACTCCTGCACATAAACAGCCACCATCCAAAACATACCTTTCGGGGGCTGGTGAAGTCACAACTGACACGTTTTCACCGCATATGCACAAACGGAGAGGACTTTAGGGAAGCCACCACAACCCTATTTACTGCACTGAGACAGAGAGGTTACACAAAAAGGTTCCTCAGGCACCTTAAGTCTGATTTCCTGAGGGGACTGAATAGCCCACGGCCAAACAGAGAAGTAGCAAGACTACCACTGATAACGACATACGATACAACGACCAAACTAATACACGGAGTGATTAAAACCCAATTTGGGAAACTAAAAGAGGATGTTGACACACTTAGTCGATACCACATAACGTCAGCATATAAAAGAACTCGAAACCTTCGGGACATGCTGGTTCGGAGTAGGATAAGGAAACAGACAACCCAGAACTGCACAAACCCAAAATGTGGGACGTGTAAATACCTAATAATCCGCAAAATGATACAAAATAGACACACAGGAAAAGCAGCCCTAATTAAACAAAGAATTACATGTGAACAGCACAATGCTGTATATGCAATTCGATGCAAACAATGCCACATCTTGTATGTAGGAGAAACAGGGAATAGTCTAAGGATGAGGCTCACAGGGCACCTCAGTGCTATTAGAACAAAGGATGTATACAAACCTACCTCCCGACACTTCATGGAGCATGGTCTTGAATCCCTGGAATTTATGGGGTTGGAGACCAACATGAACTGGACAACCTCACAAAGGAAGAGGAGGGAAAAACACTGGATAACAACCCTACAAACTCAGTTACCAAAGGGCTTAAATCAGATCTAAAATGGGGAAAATCCAACATCAAAAAACAAAACTGCCCCGACCTTAATTACCACAAATCCCAACCCCAGCTTGATAAACCTCTCAAACCGCAACCACACCCTACCCTAATCACAATAAACAGAGCTAACCCCTACTGTTTAAGCTAACCAAAACCACTAAACCCCACACTGCCCACAACAAACAGACCAAAGCCCCAACCCTAACTACAAACAGACCCCATCCATATCCCAAATCCTAACTCCAAATGCACCCCACTCTACCCCTAAAGTCTAACCGTAACTCTAATACAGCAAACCTAATCTCCCACCCCACCCCTAAAATCTAAGCCTAACACACCCCACACTACTCCTAAACCCTGACCCTCACTTAACCCTACCCCTAATGCAACCCTAACCCATAACTCCAACCCCCCAGCCCTGAATCTAATCACAACTCTGACCCTGGACCCTACCCCTGATGCACCCTACCCTCCCCCTAAACACCTAACCCTAACCCTGATGCACCCTACCCTACCCCTAAACACCTAACCCTAACCCTGATGCACCCAACCCTACCCCTAAAACTTAACCCTAACCCCACCCCACCCCTAAACACCTAACCCTAACCCTGATGCACCCCAACCTAACCCCAATATAGCCCTGAACCTAACTGCGACCCTGACCCTCACCTAACCCCAACACTAACCCCAGTGCAGCAACCCTAACCCTAACCTGAACCCCCCAACCTCAATACAACATAACCCTAACACTACGTAAAATAAAGGGTAGGGTTCCAAAACCAATAATAATAACTAAATACGACATAGAGACCATAAATTGGCAAAACACAGGAACTGATTATAACCCCAGAGGGGGATCAAAGGATTACGGATCAAGAAATTACTAAGAAGAGATCGGCAAGAAAAAGAAGCCAGGTGGTAAGGTAAAGCGTGGGCCAACCAAAAGTGGCAGGTATAAGTGACAAGAAGCTCAAGATTTGAGTGAGAATACGAACACAAGAGGGTGTAACTACCCTCGTGCCCACACCATACAACCTAACATTCAGGAGTGACACGCTTTACATTACCACAGACAAAAAAAGATATAAATGCCAAGAAAAGAAAACCCAGAGAATATATCTCGCAAATACCTTAAATTGAAACTTGATCAGTGAGGTAGATGGTTAAATAACTTTTTGTTCCCCTTTCGCCCCCCCACAAAAAAAGCAGCAAGCAACTTATAAAAATAGGGAGCACCCAGGAGGTTTTTTAAATTTTAAAATCTAAAATATTTAAAAGGTGCACTTAAAATAAAGCATGGCTGGAAATGTGGGTCTGACAGACATGGAACACATCTTCCCAACCCCCCCCCCCCACGAGGTTTGGGACAGCAATAAGGGCACAAAAGATTACATATTTTTTTAAAAAGTTGTCGTTCCCATAGACACGGTCTCTGGACATTGATGCGGGGACGGCCCCTTTAAGAGATGCCTGGTGCTGCGGGGACGGCCCCTTTAAGAGATGCCTGGTGCTGCGGGGAACGCGACAGCAGGGAGCTGCTGGATATCGACCTCGTTTTTTAAAAAGAAACCCTTTCCCCGGGGATCTGGAGGAGTTGGGGACACGGGTGAGAATCCGATAACTTTATCTAGTCTTTAGATTTTGAGCGTTCACCGGGTGATTTTTATCTTTGAAATCGGGTTTTTTGCTCAGCGACTGAAAAGCGAGCGCCGCGTGAGGCATTCTGGGATATGGAGTTCTCTCGGGTCAAACACGAGGGCAAGACCCGTAAATAAAAGGGTTTACTTGGTCTCTCTGGGGCTGGGGGGCCTTTCTTTCCCCCTCCTCTCCCCCCGGGGGGCGGGTGGCAGCGGTTACGGGAGTTTTTATGGGGAATCGGACCTTGGAAATCAAATTTTGTTCCACGCGGCCGCTGAAAAGCGAGCGCCGCGTGAGGCATTCTGGGATATGGAGTTCTCTCGGGTCAAACACGAGGGCAACGCTCTTAAATAAAAGGGTTTACTTTGTTTTTTTGGGGCTGGGGGACCTTTCTTTCCCCCTCCTCTCCCCCCGGGGGGTGGGTGGCGGCGGATTCGGGAGTTTTTTTGGGGAATCGGACCTTGGAAATCGGTTTTTTTCTGCGCGGCCGCTGAAAAGCGAGCGACGCGTGAGGCATTCTGGGAGATTGAGTTTCGTTTAACGAGCGATCGGGTTTAAAAAGGAGGAAATCGGTGGGAAGTTTAATTAATTGTTTAAAATACCCTTATAATTAAAAGGCATAGCCGGAGGTGGGGGTTTGGAGAAGTAGCTTCATGTTTTTATTTAAAAAATGAGGTGAGGCGGACAGGTAATCAAGCCCCGGGTTCAGCGGAGACAGTCAGACTCCGTGGCGCCAGAATGACCTGGAGCATTAAAACAGATTCAAAGGTTAAAAAGCAATATTTTTAAAAACATTACCTCAAAAAAAATAACCCCAAACATCTAAGATAAACTAAAGGAACATTAAAACATTAGGTTAAAAAAATATAATTTAAAAATAACGAACACGTGGAGCGAAGGGGGCGGGGCCAGCCCTGCATGAGACAGGACTCATTACATACAGGACAGAAATTCTAACCAATCCCAGGTCAAGGCTAGCCTGCTTGTGGGCGGGAACAAAACTTCAGCCAACAGTAGCACACAGGGGAGGGGCCAGTCCAAGGCACCGGACTTATAAGCATCTGTAAACAAAGTTAAAATCCTTTCTCCCTGATGAAGCTTAAGGATAAGTGAAATGTCGGAGAAAAAAAGATTCCAGGCCGGAGAACTTACTGAACGAAAGAGTTTTTGGATAGTACTGTTGCAGGCAGAGAACCATCGAAGCCAGAGAGCCACCGGAGGGGAGGTGAGACCGGTGGAAAAAGAGCCTTTCCAGGCGGGACAGCCGGCTGAGCTGGGGAGTGTTTGGAGGACGCAGTCCCAGGCAGGAGACCATCTGAGCCAGGGAGCCACCGTGGGGTGAGATTACAGTTACTAGCGGGGACCTCTATTACCAAATAGAAGCTAGTAACATCTTTTAAAACCTTTTGCACCTTTCTACACCCAGGGAATGGCTAACACTATGCGGAACACATGCAGGTTGTCTGACAACCGTACGCATATGAGGTCGGACCCTGGTACACATAGGTGTCTCCCCGTAGCCAGGGATGAATTTGCTACAACAGTGAGAATAATTTATAGAATTTTCCAGACAATCCACCATCTAATACTCTTAAAGGGCCAGAATCAGCCCCCTAAGGGCATCTTAAAACAAGCTGATAAACTAACCTGCTTTATAAAACCGGCAAAACCGTCATAGGAAACCCTAACCAAATTGGCTTTGAATTCAGAAAATTGGGCAAAACAGACCAGACAGATTCTAATTGAGCACTATACAACAAACCTGGAAGAATTAGAAAATGAATTTGCTCAGGCTGCAGTGACAGAGCGCCTGGAAGAAATGATGGCGAAAGCAACTAATTGGATTAAAAAGAGTCTTAGACATAAATTCAAAATTCAATCAATTGATGAGGCAAAGAGACATGTGGTGGGATTAGCATCACGGTTGACAGAGCAAGGGACCAGCACACAATTGGGGACAGAACAGCGGACCGGCACACGGACTAGGACGCCCCCACGCCATAGGCCAAATACCTGGGCAGCCTTGTTCCACCAGCCTGCGATCACAGCCCCCTCATGCCGCAGACGGACTGAAACCCCCCCCCCCCCCCACCCCGTGGGCCAGCTGCCACGACTTTGTCACGCCACCGACGGACACCCCCACCCCGTGAGCCAACTGCCACAACCTCGTCACGCCACCGAAACACCCCCCCACCCTTTGAGCCAGCTGCCATGACTTCAGCACGCCACCGGCAGACCCCCCCACCCCTTGCACCAGTTGCCACGACTTCGTCACACCACCAACACACCCCCCAACCCTTTGAGCCAGCTGCCATGACTTCGTCACGCCACCGACAGACCCCCTCACCCCTTGGACCAGCTGCCACGACTTCGTCACGCCACCGGCAGACCCCCCCACCCCTTGCACCAGTTGCCACGACTTCGTCACGCCACCGAAAGACCCCCCCACCCCGTGGGCCAGCTACCCCGACTTCATCACACCACCAGCAGACCACCGAAACCCCCCCTTCCTTGCGGTCCAGGGCAGTGACCCCCCCTTCCCCGCCATCCAGGGCGGCGACTAGCCCTACCCCACCACACAGGCCAAGGACCAGGATTTCCAATGTGGCCATCATTAGGGACCTGGACATCACACTTGGCTCTCAAGCGCCTGAGCCACGTAGACCCCAGCACTACATGGGGAACCAACATCAGACCGTATTAAACCAAATCACTAGGGATTCCTCAGACCCAAAACAAACACCAGGGACAAATCCATGCACAACATTCCTGTACCCCAAAACCAGGGTCACGTACCAACCGCTCCCACAGAGACAAAAGAAAGACTGTACCAAACCAACCATCCCAAGAAATACAGCAGTTCTAGAGCCCGAGATCAGAGTCACAAAACAACCCCTTCCACAGAAACAAAGGAGCGACCAGACCGGACAGGTAAACCCAATAGACACAGAAATGGGGACAGGAACAATGAGAGCCCAGACTGATAACACAGTAGGAGAGGCAGAAATAGCTGAAGCCGAGGTAGGGAACACAATAGGGGAGGCAGGGATAGCAGACATAGAAACAGAAAACACACCAACAGGGGCAGAACCAGACGCTGAAGGGGAAGATGCACAGAGAGTGAGGAGGCACCCCAACACCAGCCGAAAAAACATTACCTGGAAATTGGAACCCAGAAAATCCATTTTAATAATAGGAGATTCTAACCTCTCCAAGATAAAAAGATGCCCAAATCCCACCACCCAAATTGATAGCTTTCCAGGAGCTAAATTCATTCATGTCACAGCAATTCTGGACAAATTGGAACCCTGTCCGGAGATCAAAAAGGTGGTGCTCTCAGTTGGCATTAATAACCGAACGCAGAGACCACTGACTGCAACCAAGCAACTGCAGTCATTACTTAAATTGGCTAAGAGCACATTCCCAAATGCTCAGATCTGGGTGCCGGAAATTAACTTCAGTAACTTACTTCCAGAAATGGAGAGGGATACAATCAGAGGAATTAACCAGCATATAAAAAAACAGAATTACATACCAGCAATTAATGCTAGATCCTTTAAAGTGGGGGCTGACCACATCCATTGGACAGATAGCACTGCCCATAACATAATAAACCAGTGGATGAAGTGTTTAAACTAAAAAGGACATTAACCCAAGAGAAGGGTAGATTAAACCTGGGAAAAACTGTTATTAATATTTCCCAACTCTTTCACCCCACAGAGGTACAGGAGAGGGTTTTAAACAAGGGCCTTACATTTGTTCCAACCCCAAAACATTGTAAAGTACAAATTCAGGAAGATCTGAAAAGGTTTTACAGGAGAGTAAAACTGACCGATTACTTTAGCGATTCAGAAACAGACAATACACCACCATCAGAATGGACCCCACCAAACAATAAAATAGAGCCAGAAATCCTAAACTTTATTAAACAGACTCAATCACAAATTGAAAAAATCCCTAAACAGACAGACAAGCAAAACCTCACTGGAAGAGAGAGACGGGCAATCATAGAACTTAGAAACAATCTAGATATAATCATAAAACCAGCAGATAAGGGCAGTCGTATAGTGATCATGGATAGGCAACAGTATCTACTTGAAGCTCACAGACAGCTTAATAATACAGCCCACTACACTAAATTAGCAGGACCAATTTACCAGGACACACGAAAAGAGATTGGAAACATTTTAACAGAACTAAAGAAATCTAAACACTTAAATCAGAAACAAGTGGAATACCTAAGGGGGGAACAACCACAACCCAGAAAATTCTACATACTACCCAAAATACACAAGCACCCTGACACATGGACTGTACCAGGAGAAATACCACCAGGAAGACCAATTGTGTCAGACTGTGGTAGTGAATCCTACAGGATAGCAGAATACATTGACTCATTCCTAAACCCCTTATCACAGAAGCACCCTAGCTACATTAAAGACACTTACCACTTCATAGAAATAGTGAACTCACTGACCGTACCCCCGAACGCAATACTCTTTACCATGGACATTGAAAGCCTATACACAAAGATAGAAACAGACAGAGGCATACAGGCAGTGGAAAATATCCTTAGAAAGTTCCCCCAACCCCACAGACCAGATGCAGCCATAATCCAGCTATTACACCTAGGACTAACAAAAAATGACTTTGAATTCCAGGAGCAATTCTACCTACAGATTAAGGGCACGGCTATGGGCAAGAAATTTTCCCCGGCCTACGCAAACATATACATGGCAGACTGGGAAAACACAGTCTTTGAAAAGTGTTCCAAGCTCCCGATGTGTTATTACAGATACCTGGATGACATATGGGGAGTCTGGACTCACACAGAAACAGAATTGCAAGAATTTGTAGGTATTCTCAACAGTCACCACCAATCTATTCAACTTAAAGTTACATCACATAGAGAAAGTGTGGATTTCCTGGACACCACAGTATTTAAATTACAACAGGAGAATAACAGCCACAAGCTAGCAACAAAGGTATTCTTTAAAGAAACAGACACACACACACTCCTGCACATAAACAGCCACCATCCAAAACATACCTTTCGGGGGCTGGTGAAGTCACAACTGACACGTTTTCACCGCATATGCACAAACGGAGAGGACTTTAGGGAAGCCACCACAACCCTATTTACTGCACTGAGACAGAGAGGTTACACAAAAAGGTTCCTCAGGCACCTTAAGTCTGATTTCCTGAGGGGACTGAATAGCCCACGGCCAAACAGAGAAGTAGCAAGACTACCACTGATAACGACATACGATACAACGACCAAACTAATACACGGAGTGATTAAAACCCAATTTGGGAAACTAAAAGAGGATGTTGACACACTTAGTCGATACCACATAACGTCAGCATATAAAAGAACTCGAAACCTTCGGGACATGCTGGTTCGGAGTAGGATAAGGAAACAGACAACCCAGAACTGCACAAACCCAAAATGTGGGACGTGTAAATACCTAATAATCCGCAAAATGATACAAAATAGACACACAGGAAAAGCAGCCCTAATTAAAGAAAGAATTACATGTGAACAGCACAATGCTGTATATGCAATTCGATGCAAACAATGCCACATCTTGTATGTAGGAGAAACAGGGAATAGTCTAAGGATGAGGCTCACAGGGCACCTCAGTGCTATTAGAACAAAGGATGTATACAAACCTACCTCCCGACACTTCATGGAGCATGGTCTTGAATCCCTGGAATTTATGGGGTTGGAGACCAACATGAACTGGACAACCTCACAAAGGAAGAGGAGGGAAAAACACTGGATAACAACCCTACAAACTCAGTTACCAAAGGGCTTAAATCAGATCTAAAATGGGGGAAATCCAACATCAAAAAACAAAACTGCCCCGACCTTAATTACCACAAATCCCAACCCCAGCTTGATAAACCTCTCAAACCGCAACCACACCCTACCCTAATCACAATAAACAGAGCTAACCCCTACTGTTTAAGCTAACCAAAACCACTAAACCCCACACTGCCCACAACAAACAGACCAAAGCCCCAACCCTAACTACAAACGGACCCCATCCATATCCCAAATCCTAACTCCAAATGCACCCCACTCTACCCCTAAAGCCTAACCGTAACTACAGCAAACCTAATCTCCCACCCCACCCCTAAAATCTAAGCCTAACACACCCCACCCTACTCCTAAACCCTGACCCTCACTTAACCCTACCCCTAATGCAACCCTAACCCATAACTCCAACCCCCCAGCCCTGAATCTAATCACAACTCTGACCCTGGACCCTAACCCTGATGCACCCTACCCTACCCCTAAACACCTAACCCTAACCCTGATGCACCCTACCCTACCCCTAAACACCTAACCCTAACACTGATGCACCCAACCCTACCCCTAAAACTTAACCCTAACCCCACCCCACCCCTAAACACCTAACCCTAACCCTGATGCACCCCAACCTAACCCCAATATAGCCCTGAACCTAACTGCGACCCTGACCCTCACCTAACCCCAACACTAACCCCAGTGCAGCAACCCTAACCCTAACCTGAACCCCCCAACCTCAATACAACATAACCCTAACACTACGTAAAATAAAGGGTAGGGTTCCAACACCAATAATAATAACTAAATACGACATAGAGACCATAAATTGGCAAAACCCAGGAACTGATTATAACCCCAGAGGGGGATCAAAGGATTATGGATCAAGAAATTACTAAGAAGAGATCGGCAAGAAAAAGAAGCCAGGTGGTAAGGTAAAGCGTGGGCCAACCAAAAGTGGCAGGTATAAGTGACAAGAAGCTCAAGAGTTGAGTGAGAATACGAACACAAGAGGGTGTAACTACCCTCCTGCCCACACCATACAACCTAACCCTAAACCTAACCCTAACCCTAACCCTGTCCGGAGACCAAAAAGGTGGTGCTCTCAGTTGGCATTAATAATCGAACGCAGAGACCACTGACTGCAACCAAGCAACTGCAGTCATTCCTTAAATTGGCTAAGAGCACATTCCCAAATGCTCAGATCTGGGTGCCGGAAATTAACTTCAGTAACTTACTTCCAGAAATGGAGAGGGATACAATCAGAGGAATTAACCAGCATATAAAAAAACAGAATTACATACCAGCAATTAATGCTAGATCCTTTAAAGTGGGGGCTGACCACATCCATTGGACAGATAGCACTGCCCATAACATAATAAACCAGTGGATGAAGTGTTTAAACTAAAAAGGACATTAACCCAAGAGAAGGGTAGATTAAACCTGGGAAAAACTGTTATTAATATTTCCCAACTCTTTAACCCCACAGAGGTACAGGAGAGGGTTTTAAACAAGGGCCTTACATTTGTTCCAACCCCAAAACATTGTAAAGTACAAATTCAGGAAGATCTGAAAAGGTTTTACAGGAGAGTAAAACTGACCGATTACTTTAGCGATTCAGAAACAGACAAGCAACCTTTTACACCACCATCAGAATGGACCCCACCAAACAATAAAATAGAGCCAGAAATCCTAAACTTTATTAAACAGCTGAGAGGAGCCGAGCCGAGCGGAGGGAGCGTCCGATAAAAGGCGGGAATTCAGAGCGCTGAGAGGAGCCGAGCCGAGCGGAGGGAGCGTCCGATAAAAGGCGGGATTTCAGAGCGCTGAGTGCAGCTGAGAGGAGCCGAGCCGAGCGGAGGGAGCGTCCGATAAAAGGCGGGAATTCAGAGCGCTGAGAGGAGCCGAGCCGAGCGGAGGGAGCGTCCGATAAAAGGCGGGATTTCAGAGCGCTGAGAACAGCTGAGAGGAGCCGAGCCGAGCGGAGGGAGCGTCCGATAAAAGGCGGGATTTCAGAGCGCTGAGAACAGCTGAGAGGAGCCGAGCCGAGCGGAGGGAGCGTCCGATAAAAGGCGGGATTTCAGAGCGCTGAGAGGAGCCGAGCCGAGCGGAGGGAGCGTCCGATAAAAGGCAGGATTTCAGAGCGCTGAGAGGAGCCGAGCCGAGCGGAGGGAGCGTCCGATAAAAGGCGGGATTTCAGAGCGCTGAGAACAGCTGAGAGGAGCCGAGCCGAGCGGAGGGAGCGTCCGATAAAAGGCGGGATTTCAGAGCGCTGAGAGGAGCCGAGCCGAGCGGAGGGAGCGTCCGATAAAAGGCGGGATTTCAGAGCGCTGAGAACAGCTGAGAGGAGCCGAGCCGAGCGGAGGGAGCGTCCGATAAAAGGCGGGATTTCAGAGCGCTGAGAGGAGCCGAGCCGAGCGGAGGGAGCGTCCGATAAAAGGCGGGATTTCAGAGCGCTGAGAACAGCTGAGAGGAGCCGAGCCGAGCGGAGGGAGCGTCCGATAAAAGGCGGGATTTCAGAGCGCTGAGAGGAGCCGAGCGGAGCTGCGACCGAGTTCGAAGTGACGTCAGGAATCAGATCGGGACGCGACACAGGGGAGGCACCTGATTGGTGAGTAGGTTCAGGTGAGTATTTCTCCTTATCTACAGTAACTGAAGTAAAAGGAAAGGGAAGGTCTGCAGGTCTTATAGGAAGTAGCGTTTATTTTTTAGTGAATCAAGGTCCCTAGTGTAGTTAACATTCTCTAAATTGAGAACAATTTAAAGGAGTAAACTCCTTAAAGGGAGTGGTAAGTAGTTTTTCTTTCCTTTTTTTTTTCTCTTGACATTGTAGTTGTTCTTAAGCTAATTTAAGGGTTAAGTCATGGCAGGAGATCCCAGCGCCGTGTCATGTTCCTCTTGTGGGATGTGGGAATTCAGGGATCCTTCCTGTATCCCTGATTCCTTCACCTGCGGGAAGTGTGTCCAGCTGCAGCTATTGTTTGACCGCTTGACGGCTCTGGAGCTGCGGATGGACTCAGTTTGGAGCATCCGCGATGCTGAGAAAGTCGTGGATAGCACGTTCAGTGAGTTGGTCACACCGCAGATAAAAATTACTGAGGGAGATAGTGAATGGGTGACCAACAGACAGAGGAAGAGTAGGAAGGCAGTGCAGGGGTCCCCTGCGGTCATCTCCCTCCAAAACAGGTATACCGTTTTGGATACTGTTGGCGGAGATGGCTCACCAAGGGAAGGTGGCAGTGGCCAGGTTCATGGCACCGTGGCTGGCTCTGCTGCACAGGAGGGCAGGAAAAAGAGTGGCAGAGCTATAGTGATAGGGGACTCGATTGTAAGGGGAATAGACAGGCGTTTCTGCGGACGCAACCGAGACTCCAGGATGGTATGTTGCCTCCCTGGTGCAAGGGTCAAGGATGTCTCGGAGCGGCTGCAGGACATTCTGGAGGGGGAGGGTGAACAGCCAGTTGTCGTGGTGCATATAGGCACCAACGATATAGGTAAAAAACAGGATGAGGTCCTACAAGCTGAATTCAGGGAGTTAGGAGTTAAACTAAAGAGTAGGACCTCAAAGGTAGTAATCTCAGGATTGCTACCAGTGCCAGTCAGAGTAGGAATGACAGGATAGCTAAGATGAATACGTGGCTTGAGAGATGGTGCAAGAGGGAGGGATTCAAATTCCTGGGCCATTGGAACCGGTTCTGGGGGAGGTGGGACCAGTACAAATTGGACGGTCTGCATCTGGGCAGGACTGGAACCAATGTCCTAGGGGGAGTGTTTGCCAGTGCTGTTGGGGAGGGTTTAAACTAATGTGGCAGGGGGATGGGAACCGATGCAGGAAGTCAGTGGGAAATAAAGTGGTGACAGAAACAAAAGGCAGTAAGGGAGAGTGTACAGAACATGACCGGACAGATGGTCTGAGAAAGCAGGGCAAAGACCAAGGGAAGTCTAGATTAAACTGCATTTATTTCAATGCAAGAAGTCTGATGGGCAAGGCAGATGAACTCAGGGCATGGATGGGTACATGGGACTGGGATGTTACAGCTATTACTGAAACATGGCTAAGGGAGGGGCAGGACTGGCAGCTCAATGTTCCAGGGTACAGATGCTATAGGAAAGATAGAGCAGGAGGTAAGAGAGGAGGGGGAGTTGCGTTCTTGATTAGGGAGAACATCACGGCAGTAGTGAGAGGGGATATATCCGAGGGTTCGCCCACTGAGTCCATATGGGTAGAACTGAAAAATAAGAAGGGAGAGATCACTTTGATAGGATTGTACTACAGACCCCCAAATAGTCAACGGGAAATTGAGGAGCAAATATGTAAGGAGATTACAGACAGCTGCAAGAAAAATAGGGTGGTAATAGTAGGGGACTTTAACTTTCCCAACATTGACTGGGACAGCCATAGCATTAGGGGCTTGGATGGAGAGAAATTTGTTGAGTGTATTCAGGAGGAATTTCTCATTCAGTATGTGGATGGCCCGACTAGAGAGGGGGCAAAACTTGACCTCCTCTTGGGAAATAAGGAAGGGCAGGTGACAGAAGTGTTAGTGAGGGATCACTTTGGGACCAGTGATCATAATTCCATTAGTTTTAAGATAGCTATGGAGAAGGATAGGTCTGGCCCAAAAGTTAAAATTCTAAATTGGGGAAAGGCCAATTTTGATGGTATTAGACAGGAACTTTCAGAAGTTGATTGGGAGAGTCTGTTGGCAGGCAAAGGGACGTCTGGTAAGTGGGAGGCTTTCAAAAGTGTGTTAACCAGGGTTCAGGGTAAGCACATTCCTTATAAAGTGAAGGGCAAGGCTGGTAGAAGTAGGGAACCTTGGATGACTCGGGAGATTGAGGCACTAGTCAAAAATAAGAAGGAGGCATATGACATGCATAGGCAGCTGGGATCAAGTGGATCCCTTGAAGAGTATAGAGATTGCCGGAGTAGAGTTAAGAAAGAAATCAGGAGGGCAAAAAGGGGATATGAGATTGCTTTGGCAGATCAGGCAAAGGTGAATCCAAAGAGCTTCTACAAATACATAAAGGGCAAAAGGGTAACTAGGGAGAGAGTAGGGCCTCTTAAGGATCAACAAGGTCATCTATGTGCGGAACCACAAGAGATGGGTGAGATCCTGAATGAATATTTCACATCGGTATTTACGGTTGAGAAAGGCATGGATGTTAGGGAACTTGGGGAAATAAATAGTGATGTCTTGAGGAGTGTACATATTACAGAGAGGGAGGTGCTGGAAGTCTTAACGCGCATCAAGGTAGATAAATCTCCGGGACCTGATGAAATGTATCCCAGGACGTTATGGGAGGTTAGGGAGGAAATTGCGGGTCCCCTAGCAGAGATATTTGAATCATCCACCGCTACAGGTGAGGTGCCTGAAGATTGGAGGGTAGCAAATGTTGTGCCTTTGTTTAAGAAGGGCGGCAGGGAAAAGCCTGGGAACTACAGACCAGTGAGCCTGACATCTGTAGTGGGTAAGTTGTTAGAGGGTATTCTGAGGGACAGGATCTACAGGCATTTGGAGAGGCAGGGACTAATTAGGAACAGTCAGCATGGTTTTGTGAGAGGAAAATCATGTCTCACGAATTTGATTGAGTTTTTTGAAGGGGTAACCAAGAAGATAGATGAGGGCTGTGCAGTAGACGTGGTCTACATGGACTTCAGCAAAGCATTTGACAAGGTACCGCATGGTAGGTTGTTACATAAGGTTAAATCTCATGGGATCCAAGGTGAGGTAGCCAATTGGATACAAAATTGGCTTGACGACAGAAGACAGAGGGTGGTTGTCGAGGGTTGTTTTTCAAACTGGATGCCTGTGTCCAGCGGTGTGCCTCAGGGATCGGTGCTGGGTCCGCTGTTATTTGTTATTTATATTAATGATTTGGATGAGAATTTAGGAGGCATGGTTAGTAAGTTTGCAGATGACACCAAGATTGGTGGCATTGTGGACAGTGAAGAAGGTTATCTAGGATTGCAACGGGATCTTGATAAATTGGGCCAGTGGGCCGATGAATGGCAGATGGAGTTTAATTTAGATAAATGTGAGGTGATGCATTTTGGTAGATCGAATCGGGCCAGGACCTACTCCGTTAATGGTAGGGCGTTGGGGAGAGTTATCGAACAAAGAGATCTAGGAGTACAGATTCATAGCTCCTTGAAAGTGGAGTCACAGGTGGATAGGGTGGTGAAGAAGGCATTCAGCATGCTTGGTTTCATTGGTCAGAACATTGAATGCAGGAGTTGGGATGTCTTGTTGAAGTTGTACAGGGCATTGGTGAGGCCACACTTGGAGTACTGTGTACAGTTCTGGTCACCCTATTATAGAAAGGATATTATTAAACTAGAAAGAGTGCAGAAAAGATTGACTAGGATGCTACCGGGACTTGATGGTTTGACTTACAGGGAGAGGTTAGACAGACTGGGACTTTATTCCCTGGAGAGTAGGAGGTTAAGGGGTGATCTTATAGAAGTCTATAAAATAATGAGGGGCATAGATAAGGTCGATAGTCAAAATCTTTTCCCAAAGGTAGGGGAGTCTATAACGAGGGGGCACAGATTTAAGGTGAGAGGGGAGAGATACAAAAGGATCCAGAGGGGCAATTTTTTCACTCAAAGGGTGGTGAGTGTCTGGAACGAGCTGCCAGAGGCAGTAGTAGAGGCGGGTACAATTTTGTCTTTTAAAAATCATTTGGACAGTTACATGGGGAAGATGGGTATCGAGGGATATGGGCCAAGTGCAGGCAATTGGGACTAGCTTAGTGGTATAAACTGGGCGACATGGACATGTTGGGCCGAAGGGCCTGTTTCCATGTTGTAACTTCTATGATTCTATGATTCTATGAAACAGACTCAATCACAAATTGAAAAAATCCCAAAACAGACAGACAAGCAAAACCTCACTGGAAGAGAGAGACGGGCAATCATAGAACTTAGAAACAATCTAGATATAATCATAAAACCAGCAGATAAGGGCAGTAGTATAGTGATCATGGATAGGCAACAGTATCTACTTGAAGCTCACAGACAGCTTAATAATACAGCCCACTACACTAAATTAGCAGGACCAATTTACCAGGACACACGAAAAGAGATTGGAAACATTTTAACAGAACTAAAGAAATCTAAACACTTAAATCAGAAACAAGTGGAATACCTAAGGGGGGAACAACCACAACCCAGAAAATTCTACATACTACCCAAAATACACAAGCACCCTGACACATGGACTGTACCAGGAGAAATACCACCAGGAAGACCAATTGTGTCAGACTGTGGTAGTGAATCCTACAGGATAGCAGAATACATTGACTCATTCCTAAACCCCTTATCACAGAAGCACCCTAGCTACATTAAAGACACTTACCACTTCATAGAAATAGTGAACTCACTGACCGTACCCCCGAACGCAATACTCTTTACCATGGACATTGAAAGCCTATACACAAAGATAGAAACAGACAGAGGCATACAGGCAGTGGAAAATATCCTTAGAAAGTTCCCCCAACCCCACAGACCAGATGCAGCCATAATCCAGCTATTACACCTAGGACTAACAAAAAATGACTTTGAATTCCAGGAGCAATTCTACCTACAGATTAAGGGCACGGCTATGGGCAAGAAATTTTCCCCGGCCTACGCAAACATATACATGGCAGACTGGGAAAACACAGTCTTTGAAAAGTGTTCCAAGCTCCCGATGTGTTATTACAGATACCTGGATGACATATGGGGAGTCTGGACTCACACAGAAACAGAATTGCAAGAATTTGTAGGTATTCTCAACAGTCACCACCAATCTATTAAACTTAAAGTTACAACACATAGAGAAAGTGTGGATTTCCTGGACACCACAGTATTTAAATTACAACAGGAGAATAACAGCCACAAGCTAGCAACAAAGGTATTCTTTAAAGAAACAGACACACACACACTCCTGCACATAAACAGCCACCATCCAAAACATACCTTTCGGGGGCTGGTGAAGTCACAACTGACACGTTTTCACCGCATATGCACAAACGGAGAGGACTTTAGGGAAGCCACCACAACCCTATTTACTGCACTGAGACAGAGAGGTTACACAAAAAGGTTCCTCAGGCACCTTAAGTCTGATTTCCTGAGGGGACTGAATAGCCCACGGCCAAACAGAGAAGTAGCAAGACTACCACTGATAACGACATACGATACAATGACCAAACTAATACACGGAGTGATTAAAACCCAATTTGGGAAACTAAAAGAGGATGTTGACACACTTAGTCGATACCACATAACGTCAGCATATAAAAGAACTCGAAACCTTCGGGACATGCTGGTTCGGAGTAGGATAAGGAAACAGACAACCCAGAACTGCACAAACCCAAAATGTGGGACGTGTAAATACCTAATAATCCGCAAAATGATACAAAATAGACACACAGGAAAAGCAGCCCTAATTAAAGAAAGAATTACATGTGAACAGCACAATGCTGTATATGCAATTCGATGCAAACAATGTCACATCTTGTATGTAGGAGAAACAGGGAATAGTCTAAGGATGAGGCTCACAGGGCACCTCAGTGCTATTAGAACAAAGGATGTATACAAACCTACCTCCCGACACTTCATGGAGCATGGTCTTGAATCCCTGGAATTTATGGGGTTGGAGACCAACATGAACTGGACAACCTCACAAAGGAAGAGGAGGGAAAAACACTGGATAACAACCCTACAAACTCAGTTACCAAAGGGCTTAAATCAGATCTAAAATGGGGGAAATCCAACATCAAAAAACAAAACTGCCCCGACCTTAATTACCACAAATCCCAACCCCAGCTTGATAAACCTCTCAAACCGCAACCACACCCTACCCTAATCACAATAAACAGAGCTAACCCCTACTGTTTAAGCTAACCAAAACCACTAAACCCCACACTGCCCACAACAAACAGACCAAAGCCCCAACCCTAACTACAAACGGACCCCATCCATATCCCAAATCCTAACTCCAAATGCACCCCACTCTACACCTAAAGCCTAACCGTAACTACAGCAAACCTAATCTCCCACCCCACCACTAAAATCTAAGCCTAACACACCCCACCCTACTCCTAAACCCTGACCCTCACTTAACCCTACCCCTAATGCAACCCTAACCCATAACTCCAACCCCCCAGCCCTGAATCTAATCACAACTCTGACCCTGGACCCTAACCCTGATGCACCCTACCCTACCCCTAAACACCTAACCCTAACCCTGATGCACCCTACCCTACCCCTAAACACCTAACCCTAACACTGATGCACCCAACCCTACCCCTAAAACTTAACCCTAACCCCACCCCACCCCTAAACACCTAACCCTAACCCTGATGCACCCCAACCTAACCCCAATATAGCCCTGAACCTAACTGCGACCCTGACCCTCACCTAACCCCAACACTAACCCCAGTGCAGCAACCCTAACCCTAACCTGAACCCCCCAACCTCAATACAACATAACCCTAACACTACGTAAAATAAAGGGTAGGGTTCCAACACCAATAATAATAACTAAATACGACATAGAGACCATAAATTGGCAAAACCCAGGAACTGATTATAACCCCAGAGGGGGATCAAAGGATTATGGATCAAGAAATTACTAAGAAGAGATCGGCAAGAAAAAGAAGCCAGGTGGTAAGGTAAAGCGTGGGCCAACCAAAAGTGGCAGGTATAAGTGACAAGAAGCTCAAGTGTTGAGTGAGAATACGAACACAAGAGGGTGTAACTACCCTCCTGCCCACACCATACAACCTAACCCTAACCCTAACCCTAACCCTAACCCTGTCCGGAGACCAAAAAGGTGGTGCTCTCAGTTGGCATTAATAATCGAACGCAGAGACCACTGACTGCAACCAAGCAACTGCAGTCATTCCTTAAATTGGCTAAGAGCACATTCCCAAATGCTCAGATCTGGGTGCCGGAAATTAACTTCAGTAACTTACTTCCAGAAATGGAGAGGGATACAATCAGAGGAATTAACCAGCATATAAAAAAACAGAATTACATACCAGCAATTAATGCTAGATCCTTTAAAGTGGGGGCTGACCACATCCATTGGACAGATAGCACTGCCCATAACATAATAAACCAATGGATGAAGTGTTTAAACTAAAAAGGACATTAACCCAAGAGAAGGGTAGATTAAACCTGGGAAAAACTGTTATTAATATTTCCCAACTCTTTAACCCCACAGAGGTACAGGAGAGGGTTTTAAACAAGGGCCTTACATTTGTTCCAACCCCAAAACATTGTAAAGTACAAATTCAGGAAGATCTGAAAAGGTTTTACAGGAGAGTAAAACTGACCGATTACTTTAGCGATTCAGAAACAGACAAGCAACCTTTTACACCACCATCAGAATGGACCCCACCAAACAATAAAATAGAGCCAGAAATCCTAAACTTTATTAAACAGACTCAATCACAAATTGAAAAAATCCCTAAACAGACAGACAAGCAAAACCTCACTGGAAGAGAGAGACGGGCAATCATAGAACTTAGAAACAATCTAGATATAATCATAAAACCAGCAGATAAGGGCAGTAGTATAGTGATCATGGATAGGCAACAGTATCTACTTGAAGCTCACAGACAGCTTAATAATACAGCCCACTACACTAAATTAGCAGGACCAATTTACCAGGACACACGAAAAGAGATTGGAAACATTTTAACAGAACTAAAGAAATCTAAACACTTAAATCAGAAACAAGTGGAATACCTAAGGGGGGAACAACCACAACCCAGAAAATTCTACATACTACCCAAAATACACAAGCACCCTGACACATGGACTGTACCAGGAGAAATACCACCAGGAAGACCAATTGTGTCAGACTGTGGTAGTGAATCCTACAGGATAGCAGAATACATTGACTCATTCCTAAACCCCTTATCACAGAAGCACCCTAGCTACATTAAAGACACTTACCACTTCATAGAAATAGTGAACTCACTGACCGTACCCCCGAACGCAATACTCTTTACCATGGACATTGAAAGCCTATACACAAAGATAGAAACAGACAGAGGCATACAGGCAGTGGAAAATATCCTTAGAAAGTTCCCCCAACCCCACAGACCAGATGCAGCCATAATCCAGCTATTACACCTAGGACTAACAAAAAATGACTTTGAATTCCAGGAGCAATTCTACCTACAGATTAAGGGCACGGCTATGGGCAAGAAATTTTCCCCGGCCTACGCAAACATATACATGGCAGACTGGGAAAACACAGTCTTTGAAAAGTGTTCCAAGCTCCCGATGTGTTATTACAGATACCTGGATGACATATGGGGAGTCTGGACTCACACAGAAACAGAATTGCAAGAATTTGTAGGTATTCTCAACAGTCACCACCAATCTATTAAATTTAAAGTTACAACACATAGAGAAAGTTTGGATTTCCTGGACACCACAGTATTTAAATTACAACAGGAGAATAACAGCCACAAGCTAGCAACAAAGGTATTCTTTAAAGAAACAGACACACACACACTCCTGCACATAAACAGCCACCATCCAAAACATACCTTTCGGGGGCTGGTGAAGTCACAACTGACACGTTTTCACCGCATATGCACAAACGGAGAGGACTTTAGGGAAGCCACCACAACCCTATTTACTGCACTGAGACAGAGAGGTTACACAAAAAGGTTCCTCAGGCACCTTAAGTCTGATTTCCTGAGGGGACTGAATAGCCCACGGCCAAACAGAGAAGTAGCAAGACTACCACTGATAACGACATACGATACAACGACCAAACTAATACACGGAGTGATTAAAACCCAATTTGGGAAACTAAAAGAGGATGTTGACACACTTAGTCGATACCACATAACGTCAGCATATAAAAGAACTCGAAACCTTCGGGACATGCTGGTTCGGAGTAGGATAAGGAAACAGACAACCCAGAACTGCACAAACCCAAAATGTGGGACGTGTAAATACCTAATAATCCGCAAAATGATACAAAATAGACACACAGGAAAAGCAGCCCTAATTAAACAAAGAATTACATGTGAACAGCACAATGCTGTATATGCAATTCGATGCAAACAATGCCACATCTTGTATGTAGGAGAAACAGGGAATAGTCTAAGGATGAGGCTCACAGGGCACCTCAGTGCTATTAGAACAAAGGATGTATACAAACCTACCTCCCGACACTTCATGGAGCATGGTCTTGAATCCCTGGAATTTATGGGGTTGGAGACCAACATGAACTGGACAACCTCACAAAGGAAGAGGAGGGAAAAACACTGGATAACAACCCTACAAACTCAGTTACCAAAGGGCTTAAATCAGATCTAAAATGGGGGAAATCCAACATCAAAAAACAAAACTGCCCCGACCTTAATTACCACAAATCCCAACCCCAGCTTGATAAACCTCTCAAACCGCAACCACACCCTACCCTAATCACAATAAACAGAGCTAACCCCTACTGTTCAAGCTAACCAAAACCACTAAACCCCACACTGCCCACAACAAACAGACCAAAGCCCCAACCCTAACTACAAACAGACCCCATCCATATCCCAAATCCTAACTCCAAATGCACCACACTCTACCCCTAAAGCCTAACCGTAACTCTAATACAGCAAACCTAATCTCCCACCCCACCCCTAAAATCTAAGCCTAACACACCCCACCCTACTCCTAAACCCTGACCCTCACTTAACCCTACCCCTAATGCAACCCTAACCCATAACTCCAACCCCCCAGCCCTGAATCTAATCACAACTCTTACCCTGGACCCTAACCCTGATGAACTCTACCCTACCCCTAAACACCTAACCCTAACCCTGATGCACCCTACCCTACCCCTAAACACCTAACCCTAACACTGATGCACCCAACCCTACCCCTAAAACTTAACCCTAACCCCACCCCACCCCTAAACACCTAACCCTAACCCTGATGCACCCCAACCTAACCCCAATATAGCCCTGAACCTAACTGCGACCCTGACCCTCACCTAACCCCAACACTAACCCCAGTGCAGCAACCCTAACCCTAACCTGAACACCCCAACCTCAATACAACATAACCCTAACACTACGTAAAATAAAGGGTAGGGTTCCAACACCAATAATAATAACTAAATACGACATAGAGACCATAAATTGGCAAAACCCAGGAACTGATTATAACCCCAGAGGGGGATCAAAGGATTACGGATCAAGAAATTACTAAGAAGAGATCGGCAAGAAAAAGAAGCCACGTGGTAAGGTAAAGCGTGGGCCAACCAAAAGTGGCAGGTATAAGTGACAAGAAGCTCAAGGGTTGAGTGAGAATACGAACACAAGAGGGTGTAACTACCCTCCTGCCCACACCATACAACCTAACCCTAACCCGAACCTTAACCCTAACCCTAACCCTAACCCTAACCCTAACCCTGTCCGGAGACCAAAAAGGTGGTGCTCTCAGTTGGCATTAATAACCGAACGCAGAGACCACTGACTGCAACCAAGCAACTGCAGTCATTACTTAAATTGGCTAAGACCACATTCCCAAATGCTCAGATCTGGGTGCCGGAAATTAACTTCAGTAACTTACTTCCAGAAATGGAGAGGGATACAATCAGAGGAATTAACCAGCATATAAAAAAACAGAATTACATACCAGCAATTAATGCTAGATCCTTTAAAGTGGGGGCTGACCACATCCATTGGACAGATAGCACTGCCCATAACATAATAAACCAGTGGATGAAGTGTTTAAACTAAAAAGGACATTAACCCAAGAGAAGGGTAGATTAAACCTGGGAAAAACTGTTATTAATATTTCCCAACTCTTTCACCCCACAGAGGTACAGGAGAGGGTTTTAAACAAGGGCCTTACATTTGTTCCAACCCCAAAACATTGTAAAGTACAAATTCAGGAAGATCTGAAAAGGTTTTACAGGAGAGTAAAACTGACCGATTACTTTAGCGATTCAGAAACAGACAAGCAACCTTTTACACCACCATCAGAATGGACCCCACCAAACAATAAAATAGAGCCAGAAATCCTAAACTTTATTAAACAGACTCAATCACAAATTGAAAACATCCCAAAACAGACAGACAAGCAAAACCTCACTGGAAGAGAGAGACGGGCAATCATAGAACTTAGAAACAATCTAGATATAATCATAAAACCAGCAGATAAGGGCAGTAGTATAGTGATCATGGATAGGCAACAGTATCTACTTGAAGCTCACAGACAGCTTAATAATACAGCCCACTACACGAAATTAGCAGGACCAATTTACCAGGACACACGAAAAGAGATTGGAAACATTTTAACAGAACTAAAGAAATCTAAACACTTAAATCAGAAACAAGTGGAATACCTAAGGGGGGAACAACCACAACCCAGAAAATTCTACATACTACCCAAAATACACAAGCACCCTGACACATGGACTGTACCAGGAGAAATACCACCAGGAAGACCAATTGTGTCAGACTGTGGTAGTGAATCCTACAGGATAGCAGAATACATTGACTCATTCCTAAACCCCTTATCACAGAAGCACCCTAGCTACATTAAAGACACTTACCACTTCATAGAAATAGTGAACTCACTGACCGTACCCCCGAACGCAATACTCTTTACCATGGACATTGAAAGCCTATACACAAACATAGAAACAGACAGAGGCATACAGGCAGTGGAAAATATCCTTAGAAAGTTCCCCCAACCCCACAGACCAGATGCAGCCATAATCCAGCTATTACACCTAGGACTAACAAAAAATGACTTTGAATTCCAGGAGCAATTCTACCTACAGATTAAGGGCACGGCTATGGGCAAGAAATTTTCCCCGGCCTACGCAAACATATACATGGCAGACTGGGAAAACACAGTCTTTGAAAAGTGTTCCAAGCTCCCGATGTGTTATTACAGATACCTGGATGACATATGGGGAGTCTGGACTCACACAGAAACAGAATTGCAAGAATTTGTAGGTATTCTCAACAGTCACCACCAATCTATTAAACTTAAAGTTACAACACATAGAGAAAGTGTGGATTTCCTGGACACCACGGTATTTAAATTACAACAGGAGAATAACAGCCACAAGCTAGCAACAAAGGTATTCTTTAAAGAAACAGACACACACACACTCCTGCACATAAACAGCCACCATCCAAAACATACCTTTCGGGGGCTGGTGAAGTCACAACTGACACGTTTTCACCGCATATGCACAAACGGAGAGGACTTTAGGGAAGCCACCACAACCCTATTTACTGCACTGAGACAGAGAGGTTACACAAAAAGGTTCCTCAGGCACCTTAAGTCTGATTTCCTGAGGGGACTGAATAGCCCACGGCCAAACAGAGAAGTAGCAAGACTACCACTGATAACGACATACGATACAACGACCAAACTAATACACGGAGTGATTAAAACCCAATTTGGGAAACTAAAAGAGGATGTTGACACACTTAGTCGATACCACATAACGTCAGCATATAAAAGAACTCGAAACCTTCGGGACATGCTGGTTCGGAGTAGGATAAGAAAACAGACAACCCAGAACTGCACAAACCCAAAATGTGGGACGTGTAAATACCTAATAATCCGCAAAATGATACAAAATAGACACACAGGAAAAGCAGCCCTAATTAAACAAAGAATTACATGTGAACAGCACAATGCTGTATATGCAATTCGATGCAAACAATGCCACATCTTGTATGTAGGAGAAACAGGGAATAGTCTAAGGATGAGGCTCACAGGGCACCTCAGTGCTATTAGAACAAAGGATGTATACAAACCTACCTCCCGACACTTCATGGAGCATGGTCTTGAATCCCTGGAATTTATGGGGTTGGAGACCAACATGAACTGGACAACCTCACAAAGGAAGAGGAGGGAAAAACACTGGATAACAACCCTACAAACTCAGTTACCAAAGGGCTTAAATCAGATCTAAAATGGGGGAAATCCAACATCAAAAAACAAAACTGCCCCGACCTTAATTACCACAAATCCCAACCCCAGCTTGATAAACCTCTCAAACCGCAACCACACCACACCCTACCCTAATCACAATAAACAGAGCTAACCCCTACTGTTTAAGCTAACCAAAACCACTAAACCCCACACTGCCCACAACAAACAGACCAAAGCCCCAACCCTAACTACAAACAGACCCCATCCATATCCCAAATCCTAACTCCAAATGCACCCCGCTCTACCCCTAAAGCCTAACCGTAACTCTAATACAGCAAACCTAATCTCCCACCCCACCCCTAAAATCTAAGCCTAACACACCCCACCCTACTCCTAAACCCTGACCCTCACTTAACCCTACCCCTAATGCAACCCTAACCCATAACTCCAACCCCCCAGCCCTGAATCTAATCACAACTCTGACCCTGGACCCTACCCCTGATGCACACTACCCTACCCCTAAACACCTAACCCTAACCCTGATGCGCCCTACCCTACCCCTAAACACCTAACCCTAACCCTGATGCACCCTACCCTACCCCTAAACACCTAACCCTAACCCTGATGCACCCTACCCTACCCCTAAACACCTAACCCTAACCCTGATGCACCCAACCCTACCCCTAAAACTTAACCCTAACCCCACCCCACCCCTAAACACCTAACCCTAACCCTGATGCACCCCAACCTAACCCCAATATAGCCCTGAACCTAACTGCGACCCTGACCCTCACCTAACCCCAACACTAACCCCAGTGCAGCAACCCTAACCCTATCCTGAACCCACCAACCTCAATACAACATAACCCTAACACTACGTAAAATAAAGGGTAGAGTTCCAACACCAATAATAATAACTAAATACGACATAGAGACCATAAATTGGCAAAACCCAGGAACTGATTATAACCCCAGAGGGGGATCAAAGGATTACGGATCAAGAAATTACTAAGAAGCGATCGGCAAGAAAAAGAAGCCAGGTGGTAAGGTAAAGCGTGGGCCAACCAAAAGTGGCAGGTATAAGTGACAAGAAGCTCAAGTGTTGAGTGAGAATACGAACACAAGAGGGTGTAACTACCCTCCTGCCCACACCATACAACCTAACATTCAGGAGTGACACGCTTTACATTACCACAGACAAAAAAAGATATAAATGCCAAGAAAAGAAAACCCAGAGAATATATCTCGCAAATACCTTAAATTGAAACTTGATCAGTGAGGTAGATGGTTAAATAACTTTTTGTTCCCCTTTCGCCCCCCCACAAAAAAAAGCAGCAAGCAACTTATAAAAATAGGGAGCACCAAGGAGGTTTTTATAAATTTTAAAATCTAAAATATTTAAAAGGTGCACTTAAAATAAAGCATGGCTGGAAATGTGGGTCTGACAGACATGGAACTCATCTTCCCAAACCCCCCCCCCCCCCACGAGGTTTGGGACAGCAATAAGGGCACAAAAGATTACATATTTTTTAAAAAAGTTGTAGTTCCCATAGACACGGTCTCTGGACATTGATGCGGGGACGGCCCCTTTAAGAGATGCCTGGTGCTGCGGGGACGGCCCCTTTAAGAGATGCCTGGTGCTGCGGGGAACGCGACAGCAGGGAGCTGCTGGATATCGACCTCGTTTTTTAAAAAGAAACCCTTTCCCCGGGGATCTGGAGGAGTTGGGGACACGGGTGAGAATCCGATAACTTTATCTAGTCTTTAGATTTTGAGCGTTCACCGGGTGATTTTTATCTTTGAAATCGGGTTTTTTTCTCAGCGACTGAAAAGTGAGGCATTCTGGGATATGGAGTTCTCTCGGGTCAAACACGAGGGCAAGACCCGTAAATAAAAGGGTTTACTTGGTCTCTCTGGGGCTGGGGGACCTTTCTTTCCCCCTCCTCTCCCCCCGGGGGGCGGGTGGCAGCGGTTACGGGAGTTTTTATGGGGAATCGGACCTTGGAAATCAAATTTTGTTCCACGCGGCCGCTGAAGAGCGAGCGCCGCGTGAGGCATTCTGGGATATGGAGTTCTCTCGGGTCAAACACGAGGGCAACGCTCTTAAATAAAAGGGTTTACTTTGTTTTTTTGGGGCTGGGGGACCTTTCTTTCCCCCTCCTCTCCCCCCGGGGGGTGGGTGGCGGCGGATTCGGGAGTTTTTTTGGGGGAATCGGACCTTGGAAATCGGTTTTTTTCTGCGCGGCCGCTGAAAAGCGAGCGACGCGTGAGGCATTCTGGGAGATTGAGTTTCGTTTAACGAGCGATCGGGTTTAAAAAGGAGGAAATCGGTGGGAAGTTTAATTAATTGTTTAAAATACCCTTATAATTAAAAGGCATAGCCGGAGGTGGGGGTTTGGAGAAGTAGCTTCATGTTTTTATTTAAAAAATGAGGTGAGGCGGACAGGTAATCAAGCCCCGGGGTCAGCGGAGACAGTCAGACTCCGTGGCGCCAGAATGACCTGGAGCATTAAAACAGATTCAAAGGTTAAAAAGCAATATTTTTAAAAACATTACCTCAAAAAAAATAACCCCAAACATCTAAGATAAACTAAAGGAACATTAAAACATTAGGTTAAAAAAATATAATTTAAAAATAACGAACACGTGGAGCGAAGGGGGCGGGGCCAGCCCTGCATGAGACAGGACTCATTACATACAGGACAGAAATTCTAACCAATCCCAGGTCAAGGCTAGCCTTCTTGTGGGCGGGAACAAAACTTCAGCCAACAGTAGCACACAGGGGAGGGGCCAGTCCAAGGCACCGGACTTATAAGCATCTGTAAACAAAGTTAAAATCC
Organism: Heptranchias perlo; assembly: GCF_035084215.1. Lineage (NCBI taxonomy): Eukaryota > Metazoa > Chordata > Chondrichthyes > Hexanchiformes > Hexanchidae > Heptranchias > Heptranchias perlo. The sequence goes on along the minus strand of NW_027138374.1, from coordinate 1,639,100 downwards.
TTTCTCCCTGATGAAGCTTAAGGATAAGCGAAATGTCGGAGAAAAAAATATTCCAGGCCGGAGAACTTACTGAACTAAAAAGTTTTTGGATAGTACTGTTGCAGGCAGAGAACCATCGAAGCCAGAGAGCCACCGGAGGGGAGGTGAGACCGGTGGAAAAAGAGCCTTTCCAGGCGGGACAGCCGGCTGAGCTGGGGAGTGTTTGGAGGACGCAGTCCCAGGCAGGAGACCATCTGAGCCAGGGAGCCACCGTGGGGTGAGATTACAGTTACTAGCGGGGACCTCTATTACCAAATAGAAGCTAGTAACATCTTTTAAAACCTTTTGCACCTTTCTACACCCAGGGAATGGCTAACACTATGCGGAACACATGCAGGTTGTCTGACAACCGTACGCATATGAGGTCGGACCCTGGTACACATAGGTGTCTCCCCATAGCCAGGGATGAATTTGCTACAACAGTGAGAATAATTTATAGAATTTTCCAGACAATCCACCATCTAATATTCTTAAAGGGCCAGAATCAGCCCACTAAGGGCATCTTAAAACAAGCTGATAAACTAACCTGCTTTATAAAACCGGCAAAACCGTCACAGGAAACCCTAACCAAATTGGCTTTGAATTCAGAAAATTGGGCAAAACAGACCAGACAGATTCTAATTGAGCACTATACAACAAACCTGGAAGAATTAGAAAACGAATTTGCTCAGGCTGCAGTGACAGAGCGCCTGGAAGAAATGATGGCGAAAGCAACTAATTGGATTAAAAAGAGTCTTAGACATAAATTCAAAATTCAATCAATTGATGAGGCAAAGAGACATGTGGTGGGATTAGCATCACGGTTGACAGAGCAAGGGACCAGCACACAATTGGGGACAGAACAGCGGACCGGCACACGGACTAGGACGCCCCCACGCCATAGGCCAAATACCTGGGCAGCCTTGTTCCACCAGCCTGCGATCACAGCCCCCTCATGCCGCAGACGGACTGAAAAGCCCACCCACCCCGTGGGCCAGCTGCCACGACTTTGTCACGCCACCGACGGACACCCCCACCCCGTGAGCCAACTGCCACAACCTCGTCACGCCACCGACACACCCCCCCACCCTTTGAGCCAGCTGCCATGACTTCAGCACGCCACCGGCAGACCCCCCCACCCCTTGCACCAGTTGCCACGACTTCGTCACACCACCAACACACCCCCCACCCTTTGAGCCAGCTGCCATGACTTCGTCATGCCACCGATGGACCCCCCCACCCCTTGCACCAGTTGCCACGACTTCGTCACACCACCAACACACCCCCCCACCCTTTGAGCCAGCTGCCATGACTTCGTCACGCCACCGACAGACCCCCTCACCCCTTGGACCAGCTGCCACGACTTCGTCACGCCACCGGCAGACCCCCCCACCCCTTGCACCAGTTGCCAAGACTTCGTCACGCCACCGACAGACCCCCCCCACCCCGTGGGCCAGCTACCCCGACTTCATCACACCACCAGCAGACCACCGAAACCCCCCCTTCCTTGCAGTCGAGGGCAGTGACCCCCCCTTCCCCGCCATCCAGGGCGGCGACTAGCCCTACCCCACCCCACAGGCCAAGGACCAGGATTTCCAATGTGGCCATCATTAGGGACCTGGACATCACACTTGGCTCTTAAGAGCCTGAGCCACGTAGACCCCAGCACTACATGGGGAACCAACATCAGACCGTATTAAAACAAATCACTAGGGATTCCTCAGACCCAAAACAAACAGAAGGGAGAACCCCTCCTACACCAGGGACAAATCCATGCACAACATTCCTGTACCCCAAAACCAGGGTCACGTACCAACCGCTCCCACAGAGACAAAAGAAAGACTGTACCAAACCAACCATCCCAAGAAATACAGCAGTTCTAGAGCCAGAGATCAGAGTCACAAAACAACCCCTTCCACAGAAACAAAGGAGCGACCAGACCGGACAGGTAAACCCAATAGACACAGAAATGGGGACAGGAACAATGAGAGCCCAGACAGATAACACAGTAGGAGAGGCAGAAATAGCTGAAGCCGAGGTAGGGAACACAATAGGGGAGGCAGGGGTAGCAGACATAGAAACAGAAAACACACCAACAGGGGCAGAACCTGACTCTGAAGGGGAAGATGCACAGAGAGTGACGAGGCACCCCAACACCAGCCGAAAAAACATTACCTGGAAATTGGAACCCAGAAAATCCATTTTAATAATAGGAGATTCTAACCTCTCCAAGATAAAAAGATGCCCAAATCTCACCACCCAAATTGATAGCTTTCCAGGAGCTAAATTCATTCATGTCACAGCAATTCTGGACAAATTGGAACCCTGTCCGGAGACCAAAAAGGTGGTGCTCTCAGTTGGCATTAATAATCGAACGCAGAGACCACTGACTGCAACCAAGCAACTGCAGTCATTACTTAAATTGACTAAGAGCACATTCCCAAATGCTCAGATCTGGGTGCCGGAAATTAACTTCAGTAACTTACTTCCAGAAATGGAGAGGGATACAATCAGAGGAATTAACCAGCATATAAAAAAACAGAATTACATACCAGCAATTAATGCTAGATCCTTTAAAGTGGGGGCTGACCACATCCATTGGACAGATAGCACTGCCCATAACATAATAAACCAGTGGATGAAGTGTTTAAACTAAAAAGGACATTAACCCAAGAGAAGGGTAGATTAAACCTGGGAAAAACTGTTATTAATATTTCCCAACTCTTTAACCCCACAGAGGTACAGGAGAGGGTTTTAAACAAGGGCCTTACATTTGTTCCAACCCCAAAACATTGTAAAGTACAAATTCAGGAAGATCTGAAAAGGTTTTACAGGAGAGTAAAACTGACCGATTACTTTAGCGATTCAGAAACAGACAAGCAACCTTTTACACCACCATCAGAATGGACCCCACCAAACAATAAAATAGAGCCAGGAATCCTAAACTTTATTAAACAGACTCAATCACAAATTGAAAAAATCCCTAAACAGACAGACAAGCAAAACCTCACTGGAAGAGAGAGACGGGCAATCATAGAACTTAGAAACAATCTAGATATAATCATAAAACCAGCAGATAAGGGCAGTAGTATAGTGATCATGGATAGGCAACAGTATCTACTTGAAGCTCACAGACAGCTTAATAATACAGCCCACTACACGAAATTAGCAGGACCAATTTACCAGGACACACGAAAAGAGATTGGAAACATTTTAACAGAACTAAAGAAATCTAAACACTTAAATCAGAAACAAGTGGAATACCTAAGGGGGGAACAACCACAACCCAGAAAATTCTACATACTACCCAAAATACACAAGCACCCTGACACATGGACTGTACCAGGAGAAATACCACCAGGAAGACCAATTGTGTCAGACTGTGGTAGTGAATCCTACAGGATAGCAGAATACATTGACTCATTCCTAAACCCCTTATCACAGAAGCACCCTAGCTACATTAAAGACACTTACCACTTCATAGAAATAGTGAACTCACTGACCGTACCCCCGAACGCAATACTCTTTACCATGGACATTGAAAGCCTATACACAAAGATAGAAACAGACAGAGGCATACAGGCAGTGGAAAATATCCTTAGAAAGTTCGCCCAACCCCACAGACCAGATGCAGCCATAATCCAGCTATTACACCTAGGACTAACAAAAAATGACTTTGAATTCCAGGAGCAATTCTACCTACAGATTAAGGGCACGGCTATGGGCAAGAAATTTTCCCCGGCCTACGCAAACATATACATGGCAGACTGGGAAAACACAGTCTTTGAAAAGTGTTCCAAGCTCCCGATGTGTTATTACAGATACCTGGATGACATATGGGGAGTCTGGACTCACACAGAAACAGAATTGCAAGAATTTGTAGGTATTCTCAACAGTCACCACCAATCTATTAAACTTAAAGTTACAACACATAGAGAAAGTGTGGATTTCCTGGACACCACAGTATTTAAATTACAACAGGAGAATAACAGCCACAAGCTAGCAACAAAGGTATTCTTTAAAGAAACAGACACACACACACTCCTGCACATAAACAGCCACCATCCAAAACATACCTTTCGGGGGCTGGTGAAGTCACAACTGACACGTTTTCACCGCATATGCACAAACGGAGAGGACTTTAGGGAAGCCACCACGACCCTATTTACTGCACTGAGACAGAGAGGTTACACAAAAAGGTTCCTCAGGCAACTTAAGTCTGATTTCCTGAGGGGACTGAATAGCCCACGGCCAAACAGAGAAGTAGCAAGACTACCACTGATAACGACATACGATACAACGACCAAACTAATACACGGAGTGATTAAAACCCAATTTGGGAAACTAAAAGAGGATGTTGACACACTTAGTCGATACCACATAACGTCAGCATATAAAAGAACTCGAAACCTTCGGGACATGCTGGTTCGGAGTAGGATAAGAAAACAGACAACCCAGAACTGCACAAACCCAAAATGTGGGACGTGTAAATACCTAATAATCCGCAAAATGATACAAAATAGACACACAGGAAAAGCAGCCCTAATTAAACAAAGAATTACATGTGAACAGCACAATGCTGTATATGCAATTCGATGCAAACAATGCCACATCTTGTATGTAGGAGAAACAGGGAATAGTCTAAGGATGAGGCTCACAGGGCACCTCAGTGCTATTAGAACAAAGGATGTATACAAACCTACCTCCCGACACTTCATGGAGCATGGTCTTGAATCCCTGGAATTTATGGGGTTGGAGACCAACATGAACTGGACAACCTCACAAAGGAAGAGGAGGGAAAAACACTGGATAACAACCCTACAAACTCAGTTACCAAAGGGCTTAAATCAGATCTAAAATGGGGGAAATCCAACATCAAAAAACAAAACTGCCCCGACCTTAATTACCACAAATCCCAACCCCAGCTTGATAAACCTCTCAAACCGCAACCACACCCTACCCTAATCACAATAAACAGAGCTAACCCCTACTGTTTAAGCTAACCAAAACCACTAAACCCCACACTGCCCACAACAAACAGACCAAAGCCCCAACCCTAACTACAAACAGACCCCATCCATATCCCAAATCCTAACTCCAAATGCACCCCACTCGACCCCGAAAGCCTAACCATAACTCTAATACAGCAAACCTAATCTCCCACCCCACCCCTAAAATCTAAGCCTAACACACCCCACCCTACTCCTAAACCCTGACCCTCACTTAACCCTACCCCTAATGCAACCCTAACCCATAACTCCAACCCCCCAGCCCTGAATCTAATCACAACTCTGAACCTGGACCCTAACCCTGATGCACCCAACCCTACCCCTAAAACTTAACCCTAACCCCACCCCACCCCTAAACACCTAACCCTAACCCTGATGCACCCCAACCTAACCCCAATATAGCCCTGAACCTAACTGCGACCCTGACCCTCACCTAACCCCAACACTAACCCCAGTGCAGCAACCCTAACCCTAACCTGAACCCCCCAACCTCAATTCAACATAACCCTAACACTACCTAAAATAAAGGGTAGGGTTCCAACACCAATAATAATAACTAAATACGACATAGAGACCATAAATTGGCAAAACCCAGGAACTGATTATAACCCCAGAGGGGGATCAAAGGATTACGGATCAAGAAATTACTAAGAAGAGATCGGCAAGAAAAAGAAGCCAGGTGGTAAGGTAAAGCGTGGGCCAACCAAAAGTGGCAGGTATAAGTGACAAGAAGCTCAAGGGTTGAGTGAGAATACGAACACAAGAGGGTGTAACTACCCTCCTGCCCACACCATACAACCTAACCCTAACCCGAACCCTAACCCTAACCCTAACCCTAACCCTAACCCTAACCCTGTCCGGAGACCAAAAAGGTGGTGCTCTCAGTTGGCATTAATAATCGAACGCAGAGACCACTGACTGCAACCAAGCAACTGCAGTCATTACTTAAATTGACTAAGAGCACATTCCCAAATGCTCAGATCTGGGTGCCGGAAATTAACTTCAGTAACTTACTTCCAGAAATGGAGAGGGATACAATCAGAGGAATTAACCAGCATATAAAAAAACAGAATTACATACCAGCAATTAATGCTAGATCCTTTAAAGTGGGGGCTGACCACATCCATTGGACAGATAGCACTGCCCATAACATAATAAACCAGTGGATGAAGTGTTTAAACTAAAAAGGACATTAACCCAAGAGAAGGGTAGATTAAACCTGGGAAAAACTGTTATTAATATTTCCCAACTCTTTAACCCCACAGAGGTACAGGAGAGGGTTTTAAACAAGGGCCTTACATTTGTTCCAACCCCAAAACATTGTAAAGTACAAATTCAGGAAGATCTGAAAAGGTTTTACAGGAGAGTAAAACTGACCGATTACTTTAGCGATTCAGAAACAGACAAGCAACCTTTTACACCACCATCAGAATGGACCCCACCAAACAATAAAATAGAGCCAGAAATCCTAAACTTTATTAAACAGACTCAATCACAAATTGAAAAAATCCCTAAACAGACAGACAAGCAAAACCTCACTGGAAGAGAGAGACGGGCAATCATAGAACTTAGAAACAATCTAGATATAATCATAAAACCAGCAGATAAGGGCAGTAGTATAGTGATCATGGATAGGCAACAGTATCTACTTGAAGCTCACAGACAGCTTAATAATACAGCCCACTACACTAAATTAGCAGGACCAATTTACCAGGACACACGAAAAGAGATTGGAAACATTTTAACAGAACTAAAGAAATCTAAACACTTAAATCAGAAACAAGTGGAATACCTAAGGGGGGAACAACCACAACCCAGAAAATTCTACATACTACCCAAAATACACAAGCACCCTGACACATGGACTGTACCAGGAGAAATACCACCAGGAAGACCAATTGTGTCAGACTGTGGTAGTGAATCCTACAGGATAGCAGAATACATTGACTCATTCCTAAACCCCTTATCACAGAAGCACCCTAGCTACATTAAAGACAGTTACCACTTCATAGAAATAGTGAACTCACTGACCGTACCCCCGAACGCAATACTCTTTACCATGGACATTGAAAGCCTATACACAAACATAGAAACAGACAGAGGCATACAGGCAGTGGAAAATATCCTTAGAAAGTTCCCCCAACCCCACAGACCAGATGCAGCCATAATCCAGCTATTACACCTAGGACTAACAAAAAATGACTTTGAATTCCAGGAGCAATTCTACCTACAGATTAAGGGCATGGCTATGGGCAAGAAATTTTCCCCGGCCTACGCAAACATATGCATGGCAGACTGGGAAAACACAGTCTTTGAAAAGTGTTCCAAGCTCCCGATGTGTTATTACAGATACCTGGATGACATATGGGGAGTCTGGACTCACACAGAAACAGAATTGCAAGAATTTGTAGGTATTCTCAACAGTCACCACCAATCTATTAAACTTAAAGTTACAACACATAGAGAAAGTGTGGATTTCCTGGACACCACAGTATTTAAATTACAACAGGAGAATAACAGCCACAAGCTAGCAACAAAGGTATTCTTTAAAGAAACAGACACACACACACTCCTGCACATAAACAGCCACCATCCAAAACATACCTTTCGGGGGCTGGTGAAGTCACAACTGACACGTTTTCACCGCATATGCACAAACGGAGAGGACTTTAGGGAAGCCACCACAACCCTATTTACTGCACTGAGACAGAGAGGTTACACAAAAAGGTTCCTCAGGCACCTTAAGTCTGATTTCCTGAGGGGACTGAATAGCCCACGGCCAAACAGAGAAGTAGCAAGACTACCACTGATAACGACATACGATACAACGACCAAACTAATACACGGAGTGATTAAAACCCAATTTGGGAAACTAAAAGAGGATGTTGACACACTTAGTCGATACCACATAACGTCAGCATATAAAAGAACTCGAAACCTTCGGGACATGCTGGTTCGGAGTAGGATAAGAAAACAGACAACCCAGAACTGCACAAACCCAAAATGTGGGACGTGTAAATACCTAATAATCCGCAAAATGATACAAAATAGACACACAAGAAAAGCAGCCCTAATTAAACAAAGAATTACATGTGAACAGCACAATGCTGTATATGCAATTCGATGCAAACAATGCCACATCTTGTATGTAGGAGAAACAGGGAATAGTCTAAGGATGAGGCTCACAGGGCACCTCAGTGCTATTAGAACAAAGGATGTATACAAACCTACCTCCCGACACTTCATGGAGCATGGTCTTGAATCCCTGGAATTTATGGGGTTGGAGACCAACATGAACTGGACAACCTCACAAAGGAAGAGGAGGGAAAAACACTGGATAACAACCCTACAAACTCAGTTACCAAAGGGCTTAAATCAGATCTAAAATGGGGGAAATCCAACATCAAAAAACAAAACTGCCCCGACCTTAATTACCACAAATCCCAACCCCAGCTTGATAAACCTCTCAAACCGCAACCACACCACACCCTACCCTAATCACAATAAACAGAGCTAACCCCTACTGTTTAAGCTAACCAAAACCACTAAACCCCACACTGCCCACAACAAACAGACCAAAGCCCCAACCCTAACTACAAACAGACCCCATCCATATCCCAAATCCTAACTCCAAATGCACCCCGCTCTACCCCTAAAGCCTAACCGTAACTCTAATACAGCAAACCTAATCTCCCACCCCACCCCTAAAATCTAAGCCTAACACACCCCACCCTACTCCTAAACCCTGACCCTCACTTAACCCTACCCCTAATGCAACCCTAACCCATAACTCCAACCCCCCAGCCCTGAATCTAATCACAACTCTGACCCTGGACCCTACCCCTGATGCACACTACCCTACCCCTAAACACCTAACCCTAACCCTGATGCGCCCTACCCTACCCCTAAACACCTAACCCTAACCCTGATGCACCCTACCCTACCCCTAAACACCTAACCCTAACCCTGATGCACCCTACCCTACCCCTAAACACCTAACCCTAACCCTGATGCACCCAACCCTACCCCTAAAACTTAACCCTAACCCCACCCCACCCCTAAACACCTAACCCTAACCCTGATGCACCCCAACCTAACCCCAATATAGCCCTGAACCTAACTGCGACCCTGACCCTCACCTAACCCCAACACTAACCCCAGTGCAGCAACCCTAACCCTAACCTGAACCCACCAACCTCAATACAACATAACCCTAACACTACGTAAAATAAAGGGTAGAGTTCCAACACCAATAATAATAACTAAATACGACATAGAGACCATAAATTGGCAAAACCCAGGAACTGATTATAACCCCAGAGGGGGATCAAAGGATTACGGATCAAGAAATTACTAAGAAGCGATCGGCAAGAAAAAGAAGCCAGGTGGTAAGGTAAAGCGTGGGCCAACCAAAAGTGGCAGGTATAAGTGACAAGAAGCTCAAGTGTTGAGTGAGAATACGAACACAAGAGGGTGTAACTACCCTCCTGCCCACACCATACAACCTAACATTCAGGAGTGACACGCTTTACATTACCACAGACAAAAAAAGATATAAATGCCAAGAAAAGAAAACCCAGAGAATATATCTCGCAAATACCTTAAATTGAAACTTGATCAGTGAGGTAGATGGTTAAATAACTTTTTGTTCCCCTTTCGCCCCCCCACAAAAAAAAGCAGCAAGCAACTTATAAAAATAGGGAGCACCAAGGAGGTTTTTATAAATTTTAAAATCTAAAATATTTAAAAGGTGCACTTAAAATAAAGCATGGCTGGAAATGTGGGTCTGACAGACATGGAACTCATCTTCCCAAACCCCCCCCCCCCCACGAGGTTTGGGACAGCAATAAGGGCACAAAAGATTACATATTTTTTTTAAAAGTTGTAGTTCCCATAGACACGGTCTCTGGACATTGATGCGGGGACGGCCCCTTTAAGAGATGCCTGGTGCTGCGGGGACGGCCCCTTTAAGAGATGCCTGGTGCTGCGGGGAACGCGACAGCAGGGAGCTGCTGGATATCGACCTCGTTTTTTAAAAAGAAACCCTTTCCCCGGGGATCTGGAGGAGTTGGGGACACGGGTGAGAATCCGATAACTTTATCTAGTCTTTAGATTTTGAGCGTTCACCGGGTGATTTTTATCTTTGAAATCGGGTTTTTTTCTCAGCGACTGAAAAGCGAGGCATTCTGGGATATGGAGTTCTCTCGGGTCAAACACGAGGGCAAGACCCGTAAATAAAAGGGTTTACTTGGTCTCTCTGGGGCTGGGGGACCTTTCTTTCCCCCTCCTCTCCCCCCGGGGGGCGGGTGGCAGCGGTTACGGGAGTTTTTATGGGGAATCGGACCTTGGAAATCAAATTTTGTTCCACGCGGCCGCTGAAGAGCGAGCGCCGCGTGAGGCATTCTGGGATATGGAGTTCTCTCGGGTCAAACACGAGGGCAACGCTCTTAAATAAAAGGGTTTACTTTGTTTTTTTGGGGCTGGGGGACCTTTCTTTCCCCCTCCTCTCCCCCCGGGGGGTGGGTGGCGGCGGATTCGGGAGTTTTTTTGGGGGAATCGGACCTTGGAAATCGGTTTTTTTCTGCGCGGCCGCTGAAAAGCGAGCGACGCGTGAGGCATTCTGGGAGATTGAGTTTCGTTTAACGAGCGATCGGGTTTAAAAAGGAGGAAATCGGTGGGAAGTTTAATTAATTGTTTAAAATACCCTTATAATTAAAAGGCATAGCCGGAGGTGGGGGTTTGGAGAAGTAGCTTCATGTTTTTATTTAAAAAATGAGGTGAGGCGGACAGGTAATCAAGCCCCGGGGTCAGCGGAGACAGTCAGACTCCGTGGCGCCAGAATGACCTGGAGCATTAAAACAGATTCAAAGGTTAAAAAGCAATATTTTTAAAAACATTACCTCAAAAAAAATAACCCCAAACATCTAAGATAAACTAAAGGAACATTAAAACATTAGGTTAAAAAAATATAATTTAAAAATAACGAACACGTGGAGCGAAGGGGGCGGGGCCAGCCCTGCATGAGACAGGACTCATTACATACAGGACAGAAATTCTAACCAATCCCAGGTCAAGGCTAGCCTTCTTGTGGGCGGGAACAAAACTTCAGCCAACAGTAGCACACAGGGGAGGGGCCAGTCCAAGGCACCGGACTTATAAGCATCTGTAAACAAAGTTAAAATCCTTTCTCCCTGATGAAGCTTAAGGATAAGCGAAATGTCGGAGAAAAAAATATTCCAGGCCGGAGAACTTACTGAACTAAAAAGTTTTTGGATAGTACTGTTGCAGGCAGAGAACCATCGAAGCCAGAGAGCCACCGGAGGGGAGGTGAGACCGGTGGAAAAAGAGCCTTTCCAGGCGGGACAGCCGGCTGAGCTGGGGAGTGTTTGGAGGACGCAGTCCCAGGCAGGAGACCATCTGAGCCAGGGAGCCACCGTGGGGTGAGATTACAGTTACTAGCGGGGACCTCTATTACCAAATAGAAGCTAGTAACATCTTTTAAAACCTTTTGCACCTTTCTACACCCAGGGAATGGCTAACACTATGCGGAACACATGCAGGTTGTCTGACAACCGTACGCATATGAGGTCGGACCCTGGTACACATAGGTGTCTCCCCATAGCCAGGGATGAATTTGCTACAACAGTGAGAATAATTTATAGAATTTTCCAGACAATCCACCATCTAATATTCTTAAAGGGCCAGAATCAGCCCACTAAGGGCATCTTAAAACAAGCTGATAAACTAACCTGCTTTATAAAACCGGCAAAACCGTCACAGGAAACCCTAACCAAATTGGCTTTGAATTCAGAAAATTGGGCAAAACAGACCAGACAGATTCTAATTGAGCACTATACAACAAACCTGGAAGAATTAGAAAACGAATTTGCTCAGGCTGCAGTGACAGAGCGCCTGGAAGAAATGATGGCGAAAGCAACTAATTGGATTAAAAAGAGTCTTAGACATAAATTCAAAATTCAATCAATTGATGAGGCAAAGAGACATGTGGTGGGATTAGCATCACGGTTGACAGAGCAAGGGACCAGCACACAATTGGGGACAGAACAGCGGACCGGCACACGGACTAGGACGCCCCCACGCCATAGGCCAAATACCTGGGCAGCCTTGTTCCACCAGCCTGCGATCACAGCCCCCTCATGCCGCAGACGGACTGAAAAGCCCACCCACCCCGTGGGCCAGCTGCCACGACTTTGTCACGCCACCGACGGACACCCCCACCCCGTGAGCCAACTGCCACAACCTCGTCACGCCACCGACACACCCTCCCACCCTTTGAGCCAGCTGCCATGACTTCAGCACGCCACCGGCAGACCCCCCCACCCCTTGCACCAGTTGCCACGACTTCGTCACACCACCAACACACCCCCCACCCTTTGAGCCAGCTGCCATGACTTCGTCATGCCACCGATGGACCCCCCCACCCCTTGCACCAGTTGCCACGACTTCGTCACACCACCAACACACCCCCCCACCCTTTGAGCCAGCTGCCATGACTTCGTCACGCCACCGACAGACCCCCTCACCCCTTGGACCAGCTGCCACGACTTCGTCACGCCACCGGCAGACCCCCCCACCCCTTGCACCAGTTGCCAAGACTTCGTCACGCCACCGACAGACCCCCCCCACCCCGTGGGCCAGCTACCCCGACTTCATCACACCACCAGCAGACCACCGAAACCCCCCCTTCCTTGCGGTCGAGGGCAGTGACCCCCCCTTCCCCGCCATCCAGGGCGGCGACTAGCCCTACCCCACCCCACAGGCCAAGGACCAGGATTTCCAATGTGGCCATCATTAGGGACCTGGACATCACACTTGGCTCTTAAGAGCCTGAGCCACGTAGACCCCAGCACTACATGGGGAACCAACATCAGACCGTATTAAAACAAATCACTAGGGATTCCTCAGACCCAAAACAAACAGAAGGGAGAACCCCTCCTACACCAGGGACAAATCCATGCACAACATTCCTGTACCCCAAAACCAGGGTCACGTACCAACCGCTCCCACAGAGACAAAAGAAAGACTGTACCAAACCAACCATCCCAAGAAATACAGCAGTTCTAGAGCCAGAGATCAGAGTCACAAAACAACCCCTTCCACAGAAACAAAGGAGCGACCAGACCGGACAGGTAAACCCAATAGACACAGAAATGGGGACAGGAACAATGAGAGCCCAGACAGATAACACAGTAGGAGAGGCAGAAATAGCTGAAGCCGAGGTAGGGAACACAATAGGGGAGGCAGGGGTAGCAGACATAGAAACAGAAAACACACCAACAGGGGCAGAACCTGACTCTGAAGGGGAAGATGCACAGAGAGTGACGAGGCACCCCAACACCAGCCGAAAAAACATTACCTGGAAATTGGAACCCAGAAAATCCATTTTAATAATAGGAGATTCTAACCTCTCCAAGATAAAAAGATGCCCAAATCTCACCACCCAAATTGATAGCTTTCCAGGAGCTAAATTCATTCATGTCACAGCAATTCTGGACAAATTGGAACCCTGTCCGGAGACCAAAAAGGTGGTGCTCTCAGTTGGCATTAATAATCGAACGCAGAGACCACTGACTGCAACCAAGCAACTGCAGTCATTACTTAAATTGACTAAGAGCACATTCCCAAATGCTCAGATCTGGGTGCCGGAAATTAACTTCAGTAACTTACTTCCAGAAATGGAGAGGGATACAATCAGAGGAATTAACCAGCATATAAAAAAACAGAATTACATACCAGCAATTAATGCTAGATCCTTTAAAGTGGGGGCTGACCACATCCATTGGACAGATAGCACTGCCCATAACATAATAAACCAGTGGATGAAGTGTTTAAACTAAAAAGGACATTAACCCAAGAGAAGGGTAGATTAAACCTGGGAAAAACTGTTATTAATATTTCCCAACTCTTTAACCCCACAGAGGTACAGGAGAGGGTTTTAAACAAGGGCCTTACATTTGTTCCAACCCCAAAACATTGTAAAGTACAAATTCAGGAAGATCTGAAAAGGTTTTACAGGAGAGTAAAACTGACCGATTACTTTAGCGATTCAGAAACAGACAAGCAACCTTTTACACCACCATCAGAATGGACCCCACCAAACAATAAAATAGAGCCAGAAATCCTAAACTTTATTAAACAGACTCAATCACAAATTGAAAAAATCCCTAAACAGACAGACAAGCAAAACCTCACTGGAAGAGAGAGACGGGCAATCATAGAACTTAGAAACAATCTAGATATAATCATAAAACCAGCAGATAAGGGCAGTAGTATAGTGATCATGGATAGGCAACAGTATCTACTTGAAGCTCACAGACAGCTTAATAATACAGCCCACTACACGAAATTAGCAGGACCAATTTACCAGGACACACGAAAAGAGATTGGAAACATTTTAACAGAACTAAAGAAATCTAAACACTTAAATCAGAAACAAGTGGAATACCTAAGGGGGGAACAACCACAACCCAGAAAATTCTACATACTACCCAAAATACACAAGCACCCTGACACATGGACTGTACCAGGAGAAATACCACCAGGAAGACCAATTGTGTCAGACTGTGGTAGTGAATCCTACAGGATAGCAGAATACATTGACTCATTCCTAAACCCCTTATCACAGAAGCACCCTAGCTACATTAAAGACACTTACCACTTCATAGAAATAGTGAACTCACTGACCGTACCCCCGAACGCAATACTCTTTACCATGGACATTGAAAGCCTATACACAAAGATAGAAACAGACAGAGGCATACAGGCAGTGGAAAATATCCTTAGAAAGTTCGCCCAACCCCACAGACCAGATGCAGCCATAATCCAGCTATTACACCTAGGACTAACAAAAAATGACTTTGAATTCCAGGAGCAATTCTACCTACAGATTAAGGGCACGGCTATGGGCAAGAAATTTTCCCCGGCCTACGCAAACATATACATGGCAGACTGGGAAAACACAGTCTTTGAAAAGTGTTCCAAGCTCCCGATGTGTTATTACAGATACCTGGATGACATATGGGGAGTCTGGACTCACACAGAAACAGAATTGCAAGAATTTGTAGGTATTCTCAACAGTCACCACCAATCTATTAAACTTAAAGTTACAACACATAGAGAAAGTGTGGATTTCCTGGACACCACAGTATTTAAATTACAACAGGAGAATAACAGCCACAAGCTAGCAACAAAGGTATTCTTTAAAGAAACAGACACACACACACTCCTGCACATAAACAGCCACCATCCAAAACATACCTTTCGGGGGCTGGTGAAGTCACAACTGACACGTTTTCACCGCATATGCACAAACGGAGAGGACTTTAGGGAAGCCACCACAACCCTATTTACTGCACTGAGACAGAGAGGTTACACAAAAAGGTTCCTCAGGCACCTTAAGTCTGATTTCCTGAGGGGACTGAATAGCCCACGGCCAAACAGAGAAGTAGCAAGACTACCACTGATAACGACATACGATACAACGACCAAACTAATACACGGAGTGATTAAAACCCAATTTGGGAAACTAAAAGAGGATGTTGACACACTTAGTCGATACCACATAACGTCAGCATATAAAAGAACTCGAAACCTTCGGGACATGCTGGTTCGGAGTAGGATAAGAAAACAGACAACCCAGAACTGCACAAACCCAAAATGTGGGACGTGTAAATACCTAATAATCCGCAAAATGATACAAAATAGACACACAGGAAAAGCAGCCCTAATTAAAGAAAGAATTACATGTGAACAGCACAATGCTGTATATGCAATTCGATGCAAACAATGCCACATCTTGTATGTAGGAGAAACAGGGAATAGTCTAAGGATGAGGCTCACAGGGCACCTCAGTGCTATTAGAACAAAGGATGTATACAAACCTACCTCCCGACACTTCATGGAGCATGGTCTTGAATCCCTGGAATTTATGGGGTTGGAGACCAACATGAACTGGACAACCTCACAAAGGAAGAGGAGGGAAAAACACTGGATAACAACCCTACAAACTCAGTTACCAAAGGGCTTAAATCAGATCTAAAATGGGGGAAATCCAACATCAAAAAACAAAACTGCCCCGATCTTAATTACCACAAATCCCAACCCCAGCTTGATAAACCTCTCAAACCGCAACCACACCCTACCCTAATCACAATAAACAGAGCTAACCCCTACTGTTTAAGCTAACCAAAACCACTAAACCCCACACTGCCCACAACAAACAGACCAAAGCCCCAACCCTAACTACAAACAGACCCCATCCATATCCCAAATCCTAACTCCAAATGCACCCCACTCGACCCCGAAAGCCTAACCATAACTCTAATACAGCAAACCTAATCTCCCACCCCACCCCTAAAATCTAAGCCTAACACACCCCACCCTACTCCTAAACCCTGACCCTCACTTAACCCTACCCCTAATGCAACCCTAACCCATAACTCCAACCCCCCAGCCCTGAATCTAATCACAACTCTGAACCTGGACCCTAACCCTGATGCACCCAACCCTACCCCTAAAACTTAACCCTAACCCCACCCCACCCCTAAACACCTAACCCTAACCCTGATGCACCCCAACCTAACCCCAATATAGCCCTGAACCTAACTGCGACCCTGACCCTCACCTAACCCCAACACTAACCCCAGTGCAGCAACCCTAACCCTAACCTGAACCCCCCAACCTCAATACAACATAACCCTAACACTACCTAAAATAAAGGGTAGGGTTTGAACACCAATAATAATAACTAAATACGACATAGAGACCATAAATTGGCAAAACCCAGGAACTGATTATAACCCCAGAGGGGGATCAAAGGATTACGGATCAAGAAATTACTAAGAAGAGATCGGCAAGAAAAAGAAGCCAGGTGGTAAGGTAAAGCGTGGGCCAACCAAAAGTGGCAGGTATAAGTGACAAGAAGCTCAAGGGTTGAGTGAGAATACGAACACAAGAGGGTGTAACTACCCTCCTGCCCACACCATACAACCTAACCCTAACCCGAACCCTAACCCTAACCCTAACCCTAACCCTAACCCTGTCCGGAGACCAAAAAGGTGGTGCTCTCAGTTGGCATTAATAATCGAACGCAGAGACCACTGACTGCAACCAAGCAACTGCAGTCATTACTTAAATTGACTAAGAGCACATTCCCAAATGCTCAGATCTGGGTGCCGGAAATTAACTTCAGTAACTTACTTCCAGAAATGGAGAGGGATACAATCAGAGGAATTAACCAGCATATAAAAAAACAAAATTACATACCAGCAATTAATGCTAGATCCTTTAAAGTGGGGGCTGACCACATCCATTGGACAGATAGCACTGCCCATAACATAATAAACCAGTGGATGAAGTGTTTAAACTAAAAAGGACATTAACCCAAGAGAAGGGTAGATTAAACCTGGGAAAAACTGTTATTAATATTTCCCAACTCTTTAACCCCACAGAGGTACAGGAGAGGGTTTTAAACAAGGGCCTTACATTTGTTCCAACCCCAAAACATTGTAAAGTACAAATTCAGGAAGATCTGAAAAGGTTTTACAGGAGAGTAAAACTGACCGATTACTTTAGCGATTCAGAAACAGACAAGCAACCTTTTACACCACCATCAGAATGGACCCCACCAAACAATAAAATAGAGCCAGAAATCCTAAACTTTATTAAACAGACTCAATCACAAATTGAAAAAATCCCTAAACAGACAGACAAGCAAAACCTCACTGGAAGAGAGAGACGGGCAATCATAGAACTTAGAAACAATCTAGATATAATCATAAAACCAGCAGATAAGGGCAGTAGTATAGTGATCATGGATAGGCAACAGTATCTACTTGAAGCTCACAGACAGCTTAATAATACAGCCCACTACACTAAATTAGCAGGACCAATTTACCAGGACACACGAAAAGAGATTGGAAACATTTTAACAGAACTAAAGAAATCTAAACACTTAAATCAGAAACAAGTGGAATACCTAAGGGGGGAACAACCACAACCCAGAAAATTCTACATACTACCCAAAATACACAAGCACCCTGACACATGGACTGTACCAGGAGAAATACCACCAGGAAGACCAATTGTGTCAGACTGTGGTAGTGAATCCTACAGGATAGCAGAATACATTGACTCATTCCTAAACCCCTTATCACAGAAGCACCCTAGCTACATTAAAGACACTTACCACTTCATAGAAACAGTGAACTCACTGACCGTACCTCCGAACGCAATACTCTTTACCATGGACATTGAAAGCCTATACACAAAGATAGAAACAGACAGAGGCATACAGGCAGTGGAAAATATCCTTAGAAAGTTCGCCCAACCCCACAGACCAGATGCAGCCATAATCCAGCTATTACACCTAGGACTAACAAAAAATGACTTTGAATTCCAGGAGCAATTCTACCTACAGATTAAGGGCACGGCTATGGGCAAGAAATTTTCCCCGGCCTACGCAAACATATACATGGCAGACTGGGAAAACACAGTCTTTGAAAAGTGTTCCAAGCTCCCGATGTGTTATTACAGATACCTGGATGACATATGGGGAGTCTGGACTCACACAGAAACAGAATTGCAAGAATTTGTAGGTATTCTCAACAGTCACCACCAATCTATTAAACTTAAAGTTACAACACATAGAGAAAGTGTGGATTTCCTGGACACCACAGTATTTAAATTACAACAGGAGAATAACAGCCACAAGCTAGCAACAAAGGTATTCTTTAAAGAAACAGACACACACACACTCCTGCACATAAACAGCCACCATCCAAAACATACCTTTCGGGGGCTGGTGAAGTCACAACTGACACGTTTTCACCGCATATGCACAAACGGAGAGGACTTTAGGGAAGCCACCACAACCCTATTTACTGCACTGAGACAGAGAGGTTACACAAAAAGGTTCCTCAGGCACCTTAAGTCTGATTTCCTGAGGGGACTGAATAGCCCACGGCCAAACAGAGAAGTAGCAAGACTACCACTGATAACGACATACGATACAACGACCAAACTAATACACGGAGTGATTAAAACCCAATTTGGGAAACTAAAAGAGGATGTTGACACACTTAGTCGATACCACATAACGTCAGCATATAAAAGAACTCGAAACCTTCGGGACATGCTGGTTCGGAGTAGGATAAGAAAACAGACAACCCAGAACTGCACAAACCCAAAATGTGGGACGTGTAAATACCTAATAATCCGCAAAATGATACAAAATAGACACACAGGAAAAGCAGCCCTAATTAAACAAAGAATTACATGTGAACAGCACAATGCTGTATATGCAATTCGATGCAAACAATGCCACATCTTGTATGTAGGAGAAACAGGGAATAGTCTAAGGATGAGGCTCACAGGGCACCTCAGTGCTATTAGAACAAAGGATGTATACAAACCTACCTCCCGACACTTCATGGAGCATGGTCTTGAATCCCTGGAATTTATGGGGTTGGAGACCAACATGAACTGGACAACCTCACAAAGGAAGAGGAGGGAAAACACTGGATAACAACCCTACAAACTCAGTTACCAAAGGGCTTAAATCAGATCTAAAATGGGGGAAATCCAACATCAAAAAACAAAACTGCCCCGACCTTAATTACCACAAATCCCAACCCCAGCTTGATAAACCTCTCAAACCGCAACCACACCCTACCCTAATCACAATAAACAGAGCTAACCCCTACTGTTTAAGCTAACCAAAACCACTAAACCCCACACTGCCCACAACAAACAGACCAAAGCCCCAACCCTAACTACAAACAGACCCCATCCATATCCCAAATCCTAACTCCAAATGCACCCCACTCTACCCCTAAAGCCTAACCGTAACTCTAATACAGCAAACCTAATCTCCCACCCCACCCCTAAAATCTAAGCCTAACACACCCCACCCTCCTCCTAAACCCTGACCCTCACTTAACCCTACCCCTAATGCAACCCTAACCCATAACTCCAACCCCCCAGCCCTGAATCTAATCACAACTCTGACCCTGGACCCTACCCCTGATGCACACTACCCTACCCCTAAACACCTAACCCTAACCCTGATGCACCCTACCCTACCCCTAAACACCTAACCCTAACACTGATGCACCCAACCCTACCCCTAAAACTTAACCCTAACACCACCCCACCCCTAAACACCTAACCCTAACCCTGATGCACCCCAACCTAACCCCAATATAGCCCTGAACCTAACTGCGACCCTGACCCTCACCTAACCCCAACACTAACCCCAGTGCAGCAACCCTAACCCTAACCTGAACCCCCCAACCTCAATACAACATAACCCTAACACGACGTAAAATAAAGGGTAGGGTTCCAACACCAATAATAATAACTAAATACGACATAGAGACCATAAATTGGCAAAACCCAGGAACTGATTATAACCCCAGAGGGGGATCAAAGGATTACGGATCAAGAAATTACTAAGAAGAGATCGGCAAGAAAAAGAAGCCAGGTGGTAAGGTAAAGCGTGGGCCAACCAAAAGTGGCAGGTATAAGTGACAAGAAGCTCAAGCGTTGAGTGAGAATACGAACGCAAGAGGGTGCAACTACCCTCCTGCCCACACCATACAACCTAACCCTAACCCTAAGCCTAACCCTAACCCTAATCCTAACCCTCACCCTCACCCTAACCCTAACCCTAAACATCACCATAACGCTAACCCTAACCCTCACCCTAACCCTCACCCTAACCCTCACCCTAACCCTCACCCTTACCCTAACCCTCACCCTAACCCTAACCCTAACCCTAACCCGAACGCACCCCACTCTACCCCTAAAGCCTAACCCTAACTCTCATACAGCAACCCTAATCTCCCACCCCACCACTAAAACCGAAACCTAACACACCCCACCCTACTCCAAACACTGACCCTCATTTAACCCTACCCCTAATGCAACCCTAACGCATAAACCTAACCCCCTAGCCCTGAATCTAATCACAACTCTGACCCTGGACCCGAACCTTGATGCACCCTACCCGACCCCTAAACACCTAACCCTAACCCTGATGCACCCTACCCGATCCCTAAACACCTAACCCTAACCCTGATTCACCCCAACCTAAACCCAATATAGCCCTGAACCTAACTGCGACCCTGACCCTCACCTAACCCCAACACTAAACCCAATGCAGCAAACCTAACCCTAACCTGAACCCCCCAACCTCAATACAACATAAACCTAACATGACTTAAAATAAATGGCAGGGTTCCAACACCAATAATAATATACAAGTAAGCAAATAATAACTAAATACTACATAGAGACCATAAATTGGCAAAACCCAGGAACTGATTATAACCCCAGAGGGGGATCAAAGGATTACAGATCAAGAAATTACTAAGAAGAGATCGGCAAGAAAAAGAAGCCACGTGGTAGGGTAAAGCGTGGGCCAACCAAAAGTGGCAGGTATAAGTGACAAGAAGCTCAAGCGTTGAGAGAGAATATGAACACAAGAGGGTGTAACTCCTCTCCTGCCCACACCATACAACCTAACCCTAACCCTAACCCTAACCCTAACCCTAATGCGGCATAACCCTAACCCTAACCCTAAACCTAACCCTAACCCTAACCGTAATGCAGCTTAACCCTAACCCTAACCCTAACCCTATCCCTAACCCTAATGCAGTCCCCTAATCCTAACCCTAACCCTAACCCTAACACTAATGCAGCGTAAACCTAACCCTAACCCGAACCCTAACCCTAAGCCAAATGCAGCGTTAACCTAACCCTAACACTAACCCTAATGCAGCGTAACCCTAACCCGAACCCTAACCCTAGCCCTAACCCTAATGCATTGTAACCCTAACCCTAACCCTAACGTAACCCGATCCTAACCCTAACCCTAACCCTAACCCTAACCCTAACCCTAACCCTAACCCTAACCCTAACCCTAACCCTAACCCTAACCCTAACCCTAACCCTAACCCTAACCCTAACCCTAACCCTAACCCTAACCCTAACCCTAACCCTAACCCTAACCCTAACCCTAACCCTAACCCTAACCCTAACCCTAACCCTAACCCTAACCCTAACCCTAACCCTAACCCTAACCCTAACCCTAACCCTAACCCTAACCCTAACCCTAACCCTGATTCACCCCAACCTCACCCCAATTTCGCCCTGAACCTAACTGCGACCGTGACCCTCACTTAACCATAACACTAACCTCAATGCAGCAAACCTAACCCTAACCTGAACCCCCCAACCTCAATACAACATAACCCTAACACTACCTAAAATAAAGGGTAGGGTTCCAACACCAATAATAATATACAAGTAAGCAAATAATAACTAAATATTACATAGAGATCATAAATTGGCAAAACCCAGGAACTGATTATAACCCCAGAGGGGGATCAAATGATTATGGATCAAGAAATTACTAAGAAGAGATCGGCAAGAAAAATAAGCCAGGTGGTAAGGTAAAGCGTGGGACAACAAAAAGTGGCAGGTATAAGTGACAAGAAGCTCAAGCGTTGAGTGAGAATACGAGCACAACAGGGTGTAACTACGCTCCTGCCCACACCATACAACCTAACCCTAACCCTAAGCCTAACCCTCACCCTAACCCTAACCCTAACCCTCACCCTAACCCTAACCCTAACCCTAACCCGAACGCACCCCACTCTACCCCTAAAGCCGAACCCTAACTCTAATACAGCAACCCTAATCTCCCACCCCACCCCTAAAACCGAAACCTAACACACCGCACCCTACTCCAAACCCTGAACCTCACTTAACCCTACCCCTAATGCAACCCTACCCCATAACCCTAACCCACTAGCCCTGAATCTAATCATAACTCTGACCCTGGACCCTAACCCTGATGCGCCCTACCCTACCCCTAAACACCTAACCCTAACCCTGATGCACCCTACCCTACCCCTGAACACCTAACCCTAACCCTGATGCACCCAACCCTACCCCTAAAACATAACCCTTTTGCACCCAACCCTACCCCTAAAACTTAACCCTAACCCCACCCCACCCCTAAACACCTAACCCTAACCCTGATGCACCCCAACCTATCCCCAATATAGCCCTGAACCTAACTGCGACCCTGACCCTCACCTAACCCCAACACTAACCCCAATGCAGCAACCCTAACCCGAACCTGAACCCCCCAACCTCAATACAACATAACCCTAACACTACTTAAAATAAAGGGTAGGGTTCCAACACCAATAATAATAACTAAATACGACATAGAGACCATAAATTGGCAAAACCCAGGAACTGATTATAACCCCAGAGGGGGATCAAAGGATTACGGATCAAGAAATTACTAAGAAGAGATCGGCAAGAAAAAGAAGCCAGGTGGTAAGGTAAAGCGTGGGCCAACCAAAAGTGGCAGGTATAAGTGACAAGAAGCTCAAGAGTTGAGTGAGAATACGAACACAAGAGGGTGTAACTACCTTCCTGCCCACACCATTCAACCTAACATTCAGGAGTGACACGCTTTGCATTACCACAGACAAAAAAAGATATAAATGCCAAGAAAAGGAAAACCCAGAGAATATCTCTTGCAAATACCTTAAGTCTAAACTTGATCAGTGAGGGAGATGGTTAAATAACTTTTTGTTCCCCTTTCGCCCCCCCCCCACAAAAAAAGCAGCAAGCAAACTTTGGAAAACTATAAAAATAGGGAGCACCAAGGAGGATTTTAAAATTTAAATTTTTTTTGAAAAGTTGCAGATTAAAAAAAGCATGGCTGGAAACGTGAGACTGACAGACATGGAACTCATCATCCAACCCCCCCCCCCACCCCCCAACGAGGTTTAGGACGGCAATAAGGGCACAAAAGATGACAGGTTTTTTTGAAAAAAGTTGGCGTTCCCGTCGGAATAATAGACACGGTCTCTGGATATTGATGCGGGGACGGCCCCTTTAAGAGATGCCTGGTGCTGCGGGGAACGCGACAGCAGGGAGCTACTGGATATCGACCTCCGGTTTTTTGAAAGAAACCCTTTCCCCGGGGATCTGGAGGAGTTGGGGACACGAGTGAGACTCTGATAACTTTATTTCGTCTTTAGATTTTGAGCGTTCACCGGGTGATTTTTATCTTTGAGATCGGGTTTTTTTCACAGCGACTGAAAAGCGAGCGCCGCGTGAGGCATTGTGGGATATGGAGTTTTCTCGGTTGAAACACGAGGGCAGGGCCCGTAAATAAAAGGGTTTACTGGGTCTCTCTGGGGCTGGGGGTCCTTTCTTTCGCCCTCCTCTCCCCCCGGGAGGTGGGTGGCAGCGGTTACGGGAATTTTTTTGGGGAATCGGACCTTGGAAATCAGGTTTTTTCCGCAAAATTATACAAAATAGACACACAGGAAAAGCAGCCCTAATTAAACAGAGATATACATGTGAACAGCACAGTGCTGTCTATGCAATTCGATGCAAACAATGCCACATCTTGTATGTAGGAGAAACAGGGAATAGCCTAAGGATGAGGCTCACAGGGCACCTCAGTGCTATTAGAACAAAGGATGTATACAAACCTACCTTCCGACACTTCATGGAGCATGGTCTTGAATCCCTGGAATTTATGGGGTTGGAGACCAACATGAACTGGACAACCTCACAAAGGAAGAGGAGGGAAAAACAGTGGATAATAACACTACAAACTCAGCTACCAAAGGGCTTAAATCAGATCTAAATTAGGGAAAATCCAATATTAAAACACAAAACTGCCCCGACCTTAATTACCACAAATCCCAACCCCATCTTGATAAACCTCTCAAACCGCAACCACACCCTACCCTAACCACAATAAACAGACGTAACCCCTACTGTTTGACCTAACCAAAACCACTAAACCCCCACTGCCCACAACAAACAGACCAAAGCCCCAACCCTAACTCCAAAGCACTCCATTGGCCCATGACAGACACCACCCAACCCTATCCCTAAAACTTAACCCCAACCCCACCTAATCCTAACCCTGATGCACCCCACTCCACCCCTAAAACCTAACCCTGATGCACCCCACCCCACCCCTAAAGCCTAACCCTGATACACCCCTGAACCTAACTGCAGCCCTGAACCTCACCTAACCCTAACACTAACCCCAATGCAGCAACCCTAACCCTAACCTGAACCCCCCAACCTCAATACAACATAAGCCTACAGACACCACCCAACCCTACCGATAAAACTTAACCCCAACCCCACCCCACCCCCAAACACCTAACCCTTACACAGATGCACCCCACCCCTAAAACCTAACCCTAACTGCAACCCTGACCCTCACCTAACCCTAACACAAACCCCAATGCAGCAACCCTAACCCTAACCTGAACACCCCAACCTCAATACAACATAACCTTAACACTACTAAAACTAAAGGGTAGATGCCAACACCAAAAACAAAATAAATAATAACTAAACACTACATAGAGACCATAAGTTGGCAAAACTCAGGAACTGATAATAACCTCAGAGAGGGATCAAAGGATTACTGATCAAGAAACTACGAAGAAGAGATCGGCAAGAAAAATAAGACAGGTGATAAGGTAAAGCGTGGGCCAACCAAAAGTGGCAGGTACAAGTGACAAGAAGCTCAAGGGTTGAGTGAGAATACGAACACAAGAGTGTGTAACTACCGTCCTGCCCAAACTAAACAACCTAACCCTAACCTAACCCTAACCCTAACCCCAGAGCGGGATCAGAGGATCACTGATCAAGAAACTACTAAGAAGAGATCGGCAAGAAAGGTAAGACAGGTGGTAAGGTGAAGCGTGGGCCAACCGAAAGTGGCAGGTATAAGTGACAAGAAGCTCAAGGGTTGAGTGAGAATACGAACACAAGAGGGTGTAACTCCCCTCCTGCCCGCACTAAACAACCTAACCCTAACCCTAACCCTAACCCTAATGCACTAACACTAACCCTAACCCTAACCCTAATGCACTAACCCTAACCCGAACCCTAACGCTAACCTCCTGCTGCTCCATCTCCTCCTCCTGCTCCTTCTCCTCCTCCTGCTCATTCTCACCCTCCTGATCCTTCTCCCCCTCCTGCTCCTTCTCCACCTCCTGCT
This sequence comes from Heptranchias perlo, assembly GCF_035084215.1. NCBI lineage: Eukaryota > Metazoa > Chordata > Chondrichthyes > Hexanchiformes > Hexanchidae > Heptranchias > Heptranchias perlo. The sequence continues at coordinate 1,612,991 of NW_027138374.1, read as the reverse complement.
CCTTCTCCAGCTACTGCTCCTTCTTCTCCTCCTCCTCAAACTACGCCTTCTGCTCCTTCTCCTCCTCCTACTTCTTCTCTATCTCCTGCTCAACCTCCTCCTGCTACTTCTCCTCCTCCTACTCGACCTCCTCCTCCTCCTCCTTCTCCACATCCTGCTCCACCTCCTCCTCCTGCTCCACCTCCTCCAGCTGCTCATTCTCCACTTGCTGCTCCACCTCCTTCTCCACCTCCTGCTCCTTCTCCTCCTCCTGTTCCTACTCCTCCTCCAGCTCGTACTTTTCCTCATGCTCCTTCTTCTCCTCCTGCTCCTTCTCAATTCCTGCTCCATTTCCACCTCCTGCTCCCTCCATCCCCTTCTGCCCCTTCTCCACCTCCGGCTCCTTCTCCACCTCCGGTTCCTTCTCCACCTCCGGCGCCTTCTCCACCTCCGTATCCTTCTTCACCTCCGGCTTCTTCTCCACCTCCGGCAACTTCTCCAACTCCGGCTCCTTCTCCACCTCCGGCTCCTTCTCCAACTGCTGCTCCTTCTCCTAATCCTTCTCTTTCTCCGCCGAGTGCTCCTGCTCCCCCTCCTGGTCATTCTCCGCCTCCTACTCCTTCTCCACCGAATGCGTATTCTCCAAATCCCGCTCCTTCTCCTCCTCCAACACCTTCTCCACCTTCTTCTCCTCCTCCTGCTCCTTTTCAACCTCCTGATCCTTTTCAACCTCCTGCTCCTTGTCCACCTCCTGCTCCTTGTCCACCTCCTGCACCTTGTCCACCTCCAGCTCCTACTCCTCCTCCTGCTCCTTCTCCCCGTCCTGCTCCGTCTCCCCCTCCTGCTCCTTCTCCTCCTCCTGTTCCTTCTCCTTCCCCAGCTCCTTCTCCTCCTCCTGCTCGTTCTCCACCTCCTGCTCCTTCTCCTCCTCTTGCTCCTTCTCCCCCTCCTGCGCCTTCCCCTCCTCCTGCTACTTCTCCTCCTCCTGCTCCTTCTTCACCTCCTCCTCCTCCTCCTCCTCCACCTCCTGCTCCATTTCCACCTCCTGCTCAACCTCCTCCTGCTCCTTCTACTCCTCCTGATCAACATCCTCCACCAGCTCCACCTCCTCCACCTGCTCCTTCTCCACCTCCAGCTCCACCTCCTCCTCCTGCAACACCTCCTCCTGATCCACCTCCTCCTCCTGCTCCTTCTCCTCCTCCAGCTCCTTCGCCACCTCCTGCTTGTTCTCCTCCTTCTGCTCCTTCTCCAAATCCTGCTAATTCTCCAATTCCTGCTCAACTTCCTCCTGCTCCTTCTCCTCCTCCTGCTCCTTCTCCTCCTCCAGCTCCTTCTTCACCTCCTGCTCCTTCTCCTCCTCCTCCACCTCCTGCTCCATTTCCACCCCCTGCTCAACCTCATCATGCTCCATCTCCAACTCTTTCTCCCACTCCAGCTCAAGCTCCTCCTCCTGCTTATTCTCCAACTCCTTCTGCTTCTCCACCTCCTGCTCCTTCTCCACCTCCTGCTCCTTCTCCTCCTCCAGCTCTTTCTCGGCCTCGTGCTCCTGCTCCTCCTCATGCTCCTTCTCCGCTTCCTGCTCCATGTCCCCCTCCTGCTCCTTGTCCCCCTCCTGCTTCTTCTGCACATCCTGCTACTTCTCTTCCTCCTGCTCCTTCTCCACCTCCTGCTCCTTCTCCAGCTCCTGCTCCTTCTCCTCCTCCTGCTCCTTCTCCTCCTCCAGCTCCTTCTTCACCTCCTGCTCCTTCTCCTCCTCCTCCACCTCCTGCTCCATTTCCACCTCCTGCTCAACCTCATCATGCTCCATCTCCAACTCTTTCTCCCACTCCAGCTCAAGCTCCTCCTCATGCTTATTCTCCAACTCCTTCTGCTTCTCCACCTCCTGCTCCTTCTCCACCTCCTGCTCCTTCTCCTCCTCCAGCTCTTTCTCGGCCTCGTGCTCCTGCTCCTCCTCATGCTCCTTCTCCGCTTCCTGCTCCATGTCCCCCTCCTGCTCCTTGTCCCCCTCCTGCTTCTTCTGCACATCCTGCTACTTCTCTTCCTCCTGCTCCTTCTCCACCTCCTGCTCCTTCTCCAGCTCCTGCTCCTTCTCCACCTCCGGCTCCTTCTCTACCTGCGGCTCCTTCTCCACCTCATGCTCCTTCTCCATCACCTGCTCAACCTCCTCCGACTCCTTCTCGTACTCCTGCTCAACCTCATACTCCTGCTTCTTCTCCAACTGCTGCTCCTTCTGCTAATCCTTCTCTTTCTCCGCCGAGTGCTCCTGCTCCCCGTCCTGGTTCTTCTCCGCCTCCTGCTCCTTCTCCACCGATTGCGTATTCTCCAACTCCCGCTCCTTCTCCAACACCTTCTCCACCTCCTTCTCCTCCTCCTGCTCCTTGTCCACCTCCTGCACCTTGTCCACCTCCTGCACCTTGTCCACCTCCAGCTCCTTCTCCTCCTCCTGCTCCTTCTCCCCCTCCTGCTCCTTCTCCCCCTCCTGCTCCTTCTCCCCCTCCTGCTCCTTCTCCCCCTCCTGCTCCTTCTCCTCCTCCTGCTCCTGCTCCCACTCCTGCTCCTTCTCCGCCTCCTGCTCCATGTCCCCCTCCTGCTACTTGTCCCCCTCCTGCTTCTTCTGCACATCCGACTACTTCTCTTCCTCCTGCTCCTTATCCACCTCCTGCTCCACCTCCACCTCCTGCTCCTTCTCCTCCTCCTGCTTATTCTCCACCTCCGGATCATTCTCCACCTCCGGCTCCTTCTCCACCTCATGCTCCTTCTCCATCACCTGCTCAACCTCCTCCTGCTCCTTCTCGTACTCCTGCTCACCTCATACTCCTGCCTCTTCTCCAACTGCTGCTCCTTCTCCTAATCCTTCTCTTTCTCCGCCGAGTGCTCCTGCTCCCCGTCCTGGTCCTTCTCCGCCTCCTGCTCCTTCTCAACCGATTGCGTATTCTCCACCTCCCGCTCCGTCTCCATCTCCAACACATTCTCCACCTCCTTCTCCTCCTCCTGCTCCTTTTCAACGTCCTGATCCGTTTCAACCTCCTGCTCCTTGTCCACCTCCTGCTCCTTGTCCACCACCTGCACCTTGTCCACCTCCAGCTCCTTCTCCTCCTCCTGCTCCTTCTCCTCCTCCTGCTCCTTCTCCCCCTCCTGCTCCTTCCCCCCTCCTGCTCCATCTCCACCTCCTGCTGCTTCTCCACCTCCTGCTCCTTCTCCTCCCCCTGCTCCTTCTCCCCCTCCTGCTCCTTCTCCTCCTCCTGCTACTTCACCTCCTCCTGCTCCTTCTTCACCTCCTGCTCCTGCTCCTCCTCCTCCACCTCCTGCTCCATTTCCACCTCCTGCTCAACCTCCTCCTGCTCCTTCTACACATCCTGATCAACATCCTCCTCCTGCTCCACCTCCTCCACCTGCTCCTTCTCCACCTCTAGCTCCACCTCCTCCTCCTGCAACACCTCCTCCTCCTGATCCACCTCCTCCTCCTGCTCTTTCTCCTCCTCCAGCTCCTTCGCCACCTCCTGCTTGTTCTCATCCTTCTGCTCCTTCTCCAAATCCTGCTCCTTCTCCAATTCCTGCTCAACTTCCTCCTGCTCCTTCTCCTCCTCCTGCTCCTTCTCCTCCTCCTGCTCCTTCTTCACCTCCTGCTCCTTCTCCTCCTCCTCCACCTCGTGCTCCATTTCCACCTCCTGCTCAACAATCTCCTGCTCCTTCTCCTCCTCCTGATCAAAATCCTCCTCCTGCTCCACCTCCTCCCCCTGCTCCTTCCCCACCTCCTGCTCCACCTCCTCCTCCTGCTCCACCTCCTCCTCCTGGTCCACCTCTTCCTCCTGCTCCTTCTCCCCCTACTGCTCATTCGCCACTTCCTTCTCCTCCTCCTCCATCTCCTCATGCTGCTAATTCTACACCTCCTACTCCTTCTCCACCTCCTGCTCATCCTCCCACTGCTCCATCACCTCCTCCTACTCTACCTCCTGCTCAAACTCCTGCTGCTCCTTCACCTCCTCCTGCTCAACCTCCTCCTCCTGCTCCTCCTCCTCCTCCTGCTGCTTCTCCTCCTTCTGCTGTTTCTCCTCCTCATGCTCCTTCTTCTCCTCCTGCTCCTTCTCCAATCCTGTTCCATCTCCACCTCCTGCTCCTTCTCCTCCTCCTCCCCTTCCTGCCCCTTCTTCACCTCCTGCTCCACCTCCTCCTCCTTCTCCACCTCCTGCTCCACCTCCTCCTCCTGCTCATTCTCCACTTCCTGCTCCAGCTCCTCCTCCTGCCCCTTCTTCACCTACTGCTCCGCCTCGTGCTCCTTCTCCTCCTCCTGTTACTTCTCTTCCTCCTGTTCCTTCTCCTCCTTCAGCTCCTTCTTCTCCTCCTGCCCCCTCTCCACCTCCGGCTCCATCTCCATCTCCGGCTCCTTCTCCACCCTCGGCTCCTTCTCTACGTCCGGCTCATTCTCGACCTCCTGCTCCTTCTCCATCTCCTGCTCAAGCTCCTCCTCCTGCTTATTCTCCAACTCCTTCTCCTTCTCCACCTCCTGCTTATTCTCCAACTCCTTCTCCTTCTCCACCTCCTGCTCCTTCTCCACCTCATGCTCCTTCTCCATCACCTGCTCAACCTCCTCCTGCTCCGTCTCGTACTCCTGCTCAACCTCATACTCCTGCTTCTTCTCCAACTGCTGCTCCTTCTGCTAATCCTTCTCTTTCTCCGCCGAGTGCTCCTGATCCCCGTCCTCGTCCTTATCCGCCTCCTGCCCCTTCTTCACCGATTGCGTATTCTCCAACTCCCGCTCCTTCTCCAACACCTTCTCCACCTCCTTCTCCTCCTCCTGCTCCTTGTCAACCTCCTGATCCTTTTCAACCTCCTGCTCCTTGTCCTCCTCCTGCTCCTTCTCCTCCTCTTGCTCCTTCTCCCCCTCCTGCTCCTTCTCCCCCTCCTGCTCCTTCTCCCCCTCCTGCTCCTTCTCCCCCTCCTGCTCCTTCTCCTCCTCCTGCTCCTTCTCCTACTCCAGCTCCTTCTCCTCCTCCTGCTCCTGCTCCTTCTCCACCTCCTGCTCCTTCTCCTCCTCCTGCTCCTTCTCCCCCTCCTGCTCCTTCTCCTCCTCCTGCTAATTCTCCTCCTCCTGCTCCTACTACACCTCCTGCTCCTCCTCCTCCTCCACCTCCTGCTCCATTTCCACCTCCTGCTCAACCTCCTCTTGCTCCTTCTACTCCTCCTGATCAACATCCTCCTCCTGCTCCAACTCCTCCACCTGCTCCTTCTCCACCTCCAGCTCCACCTCCTCCTCCTGCAGCACCTCCTCCTCCTGATCCACCTCCTCCTCCTATTCCTTCTCCACCTCCTGCTCATCCTCCCCCTGCTCCATCTCCTCCTCCTACTCTACCTGCTGCTCAACCTCCTGCTGCTCCTTCACCTCCTCCTGTTCAACCTCCTCCTCCTGCTCCACCTCCTCCTCCTGCTGCTTCTCCTCCTGCTGCTTCTCCTCCTCCTGGTCCTTCTTCTCCTCCTGCTTCTTCTCCAATCCTGCTCCATCTCCACCTCCTGCTCCTTCTCCTCCTCCTCCCCTTCCTGCCCCTTCTTCACCTCCTGCTCCACCTCCTCCTCCTTCTCCACCTCCTGCTCCACCTCCTCCTCCTGCTCATTCTCCACTTGCTTCTTCACCTCGTGCTCCTTCTCCTCCTCTTGTTACTTCTCTTCCTCCTGTTCCTTCTCCTCCTTCAGCTCCTTCTTCACCTCCTGCCCCTTCTCCACCTCCGGCTCCATCTCCATCTCTGGCTCCTTCTCCACCCTCGGCTCCTTCTCTACGTCGGGCTCATTCTCCACCTCCTGCTCCTTCTCCATCTCCTGCTCAACCTCCTCCTGCTCCATCTCCTACTCCGTCTCTCACTCCTGCTCAAGCTCCTCCTCCTGCTTATTCTCCAACTCCATCTCCTTCTCCCCCTCCTGCTCCTCCGCCTCCTGCTCCATGTACCCCTCCTGCTCGTTGTCCCACTCCTGCTTCTTCTGCACATCCTATTACTTCTCTTCCTCCTGCTCCTTCTCCACCTCCTGCTCCTTCTCCACTTCCTGCTCCTTCTCCTCCTCCTTCTCCTTCTGCACCGCCTGCTCCTTCTCCACCTCCTGCTCCTTCTCCTCCTCCTGCTCCTTCTCGTACTCCTGCTCAACCTCATACTCCTGCTTCTTCTCCAACTGCTGCTCCTTCTGCTAATCCTTCTCTTTCTCCGCCGAGTGCTCCTGCTCCCCGTCCTGGTCCTTCTCCGCCTCCTGCTCCTTCCCCACCGATTGCGTATTCTACAACTCCCACTCCTTCTCCAACACCTTCTCCACCTCCTTCTCCTCCTCCTGCTCCTTGTCAACCTCCTGATCCTTTTCAAACTCCTGCTCCTTGTCCACCTCCTGCACCTTGTCCACCTCCTGCACCTTGTCCACCTGCAGCTCCTTCTCCTCCTCCTGCTCCTTCTCCTCCTCCTGCTCCTTCTCCCCCTCCTGCTCCTTCTCCCCCTCCTGCTCCTTCTCCTCCTCCTTCTCCTGCTCCCCCTCCTGCTCCTTCTCCGCCTCCTGCTCCATGTCCTCCTCCTGCTCCTTGTCCCCCTCCTGCTTCTTCTGCACATCCTACTACTTCTCTTCCTCCTGCTCCTTCTCCACCTCCTGCTCCATCTCCACCTCCTGCTACTTCTGCTCCTCCTGCTCCTTCTCCACATCCAGCTCCATCTCCACCTCCGGCTCCTTCTCCACCTCATGCTCCTTCTCCATCACCTGCTCAACCTCCTCCTGCTCCTTCTCGTACTCCTGCTCACCTCATACTCCTGCTTCTTCTCCAACTGCTGCTCCTTCTGCTAATCCTTCTCTTTCTCCGCCGAGTGCTCCTGCTCCCCGTCCTGGTCCTTCTCCGCCTCCTGCTCCTTCTCAACCGATTGCGCATTCTCCAACCCCCGCTCCTTCTCCTCCTCCAACACCTTCTCCACCTCCTTCTCCGCCTCCTCCTCCTTTTCAACGTCCTGATCCGTTTCAACCTCCTGCTCCTTGTCCACCTTCTGCTCCTTGTCCACCACCGACACATTGTCCACCTCCAACTCCTTCTCCTCCTCCTGCTCCTTCTCCTCCTCCTGCTCCTTCTCCCCCTCCTGCTCCTTCTCCCCCTCCTGCTCCATCTGACCCTCCTGCTCCTTCTCCCCCTCCTGCTCCTTCTCCACCTCCTGCTACTTCTCCTCCTCCAGCTCCTTCTCCTCCTCCTGCTCCTGCTCCTTCTCCACCTCCTGTTCCTTCTCCACCGCCTGCTCCTTCTCCTTCTCCTGCTCCGTCTCCACCTTCTGCACCTTCTCCACCTCCTGCTTCTTCTCATCATCTTGCGCCTTCTCCACCTCCTGCTCCTCCTCCTCCTCCTGCTCCTACTCCTCCTCTTGCTCCTTCGTCTTCTCCTGCTCCTTCTCCACTCCTGATCCTTCTCCTACTCCTTCTCCTCCTTCTCCACCTGCTGCTCCTTATCCACCTCCTGCTCCTTCTTCACCTCCTGCTCCTGCTCCTCCTCCTGCTTCTTCTACAACTCCATCTCCTACTCCACCTCCTGGGCCTTCTCCGCTCCTGCTCCTTCTCCACCAGTTGCTTCGTCTCCACCTCCTGTTCCTTCTCTTCCTTCTGCTCCTTCTCCACCTCCTTCTCCTCCTCCACTTCCTTCTCCTCCTCCTGCTCCTTGTCCGCCTTCTGCTCCTTGCACAACTCCTGCTCCTTGTCCCCCTCCTGCTGCTTGTCCACCTCCTGCTGCTTGTCCACCTACTGCTCCTTGTCCAGCTCCTCTTCCGTGTCCACATCCTGATTCTTGTCCACCTCCTGCTCCTTGTCCACCTTCTGCTCCTTCTCGCCCTCCTGCTCCTTCTCGCCCTCCTGCTCCTTCTCGCTCTCCTGCTCCTTCTCGCCCGACTGCTTCTTGTCGGCTTCCTGCTCCTTCTCGCCCACCTGCTCCTACTCCACCTACTGCTCCTTCTACTTCTCCTGCTCCTTCTCCACCTCCTGCTCCATCTCCACCTCCTGCTCCTTCCCCTCATCTTGCGCCTTCTCCACCTCCTGCTCCTTCTCCACGACTGCTCCTTTTCTCTTTCTGTTCCTTCGCCACCTCCTGCTCCTTCTCCACCTCCTGCACATTCTTCTCCTCCTGTTACTGCTCCTCCTCCTTCGTCTTCTCCAACTCCTTCTCCTACAACCCTCCTGCTTATTCTCCACCTCCTGGTCCTTCTCCACCTGTTGCTCCTTCTCCATCTTCTGTTCCTTCTCTTCCTCCTGCTCTTTATCCACCTCCTTCGCCTCCTCCTGCTCCTTCTCCTCCTCCTGCTCCTTGTCCACCACCTGCTCAATGTCCACCTACTGATCCTTGTCCACATCCTGCTCCTTGTCCACCTCCTGCTCCATCTCGCCATCCTGCTCCTTCTCGACCTCCTGCTCCTTCTCGCCCTCCTGCTCCTTCTCGCGCTCCTGCACCTTCTCGCCCTCCTGCTTCGTCTCGCCGTCCTGCTCCTTCTCGCCCTCCTGCTCCTTCTCCACCTCCTGCTCCTTCTCTTTCTCCTGCTCCTTGTCCACCTACTGTTCCTTGTCCACCTCCTGATCCTTGTCCACCTCCTGCTCCTTCTCCACCTCCTGCTCCTTGTCCACCTACTGCTCCTTGTCCACCTCCTGCTCCTTATCCACCTCCAGGTCCTTCACCACCTCCTGCTCCTTCTCTTTCTCCTGCTCCTTGTCCACCTACTGTTCCTTGTCCACCTCCTGCTCCTTGTTCACCTCCTGCTCCGTGTCAACCTCCTGATCCTTGTCCACCTCCTGCTTCTTCTCCAACTCCTGCTCCTTGTCCACCTACTGCTCCTTGTCCACCTCCTGCTCCTTGTCCACCTCCAGCTCCTTCTCCACATCCTGCTCCGTGGCCACCTCCTGATCCTTGTCCACCTCCTGCTCCTTCTCGCCCTCCTGCTGCTTCTCGCCCTCATGCTCCTCCTCGGCCTCCTGCTCCTTCTCGCCCTCCTGCTTCTTCTCGGCCTCCTGCTCCTTCTCGCCCACATGCTCCTTCTCCACCTCCTGCTCCTTCTCCTTCTCCTCATCTTGCGCATTCTCCACCTCCTGCTCCTTCTCATCCTCCTGCTCCTACTCCTCCTCCTGCTCCTCCTCCTGCTCCTTCTTCTCCTGCTCCTGCTCCACTCCTGCTCCTTGTCCTCCTCCTGCTTCTTCTCCACCTCCTGCTACTTCTCCACCTCTTGCTCCTTCTTCTACTCCTGTTCCTGCTCCTCCTCCTGCTTCTTCTCCAACTACTTCTCCTACTCCCCCTCCTGGTCATTCTCGGCCTCCTGGTCCTTCTCCACCTGTTGCTTCTTCTCCACCTCCTGTTCCTTCTCTTCCTCCTGCTCCTTCTCCACCTCCTTCTCCTCCTCCTGCTCCTTGTCCACCTCCTGCTCTTTGTCCACCTCCTGATACTTGTCCACCTCCTGCTCCAACTCGCCCTCCTGCTCCTTCTCGCCCTCCTGCTCCTTCTCGCCCTCCTGCTCCTTCTCGCCCTCCTGCTCCTTCTCCACCTCCGGCTCCGTGTCCACCTCCTGCTCGCTGTGCACCTCCTGATCCTTGTCCACCTCCTGCTACTTGTCTACCTCCTGCTCCTTCTCCACCTGCTGCTCCTTGTCCACCTCCTGCTTCTTGTCCACCTCCTGCTCCTTGTCCACATAGTGCTCCATCTCGCCATCCTGCTCCTTCTTGCCCTACTGCTCCTTTTCTCCTTCCTGCTCCTTCTCCGTTAATGGTAGGGCGTTGGGGAGAGTTATAGAACAAAGAGATCTAGGAGTACAGATTCATAGCTCCTTGAAAGTGGAGTCACAGGTGGATAGGGTGGTGAAGAAGGCATTCAGCATGCTTGGTTTCATTGGTCAGAACATTGAATGCAGGAGTTGGGATGTCTTGTTGAAGTTGTACAGGGCATTGGTGAGGCCACACTTGGAGTACTGTGTACAGTTCTGGTCACCCTATTATAGAAAGGATATTATTAAACTAGAAAGAGTGCAGAAAAGATTTACTAGGATGCTACCGGGACTTGATGGTTTGACTTACAGGGAGAGGTTAGACAGACTGGGACTTTATTCCCTGGAGAGTAGGAGGTTAAGGGGTGATCTTATAGAAGTCTATAAAATAATGAGGGGCATAGATAAGGTCGATAGTCAAAATCTTTTCCCAAAGGTAGGGGAGTCTATAACGAGGGGGCACAGATTTAAGGTGAGAAGGGAGAGATACAAAAGGATCCAGAGGGGCAATTTTTTCACTCAAAGGGTGGTGAGTGTCTGGAACGAGCTGCCAGAGGCAGTAGTAGAGGCGGGTACAATTTTGTCTTTTAAAAAGCATTTGGACAGTTACATGGGGAAGATGGGTATCGAGGGATATGGGCCAAGTGCAGGCAATTGGGACTAGCTTAGTGGTATAAACTGGGCGACATGGACATGTTGGGCCGAAGGGCCTGTTTCCATGTTGTAACTTCTATGATTCTATGATTCTATGATTCTCGCCCTCCTTCTTCTTCTCGCCCTCCTGCTCCTTCTCGCCCTCCTGCTCCTTATCCAAAACATTTTCCTTCTCCACCTGCTGCTGCTTCTCCTCTCCTGATCATTCATCACCTCCTGCTCCTTCTCCACCTCCTTCTCCGTCTCCACCTCCTGCTTCTGCTCCACCTCCTGTTACTTCTCCACCTCCTGCTCCTTCTCCACCTGCACCGCCTGCTCCTTCTCCTCATCTTGCACCTTCTCCACCTCCTTCTCCTCCTCCTGCTCCTTGTCCACCTCCTGCTCTTTGTCCACCTCCTGATACTTGTCCACCTCCTGCTCCATCTCGCCCTCCTGCTCCTTCTCCACCTCCTGCTCCTTCTCCAACTCCGGCTCCTTCTCCACCTCCTGCTCCGTGTCCACCTCCTGCTCCCTGTCCACCTTCTGATCCCTGTCCACCTCCTGTTACTTGTCCACCTCCTGCTCCTTCTCCACCTGCTGCTCCTTGTCCACCTCCTACTCCTTGTCCACATGGTGCTCCATCTCGCCCTCCTGCTCCTTCTTGCCCTACTGCTCCTTCTCTCCTTCCTGCACCTTCTCGCCCACCTGCTCCTACTCCACGTACTGCTCCTTCTACTTCTCCTGCTCCTTGTCCACCTCCTGCTCAATGTCCACCTACTGATCCTTGTCCACATCCTGCTCCTTGTCCACCTCCTGCTCCATCTCGCCATCCTGCTCCTTCTCGCCCTCCTGCTCCTTCTCGCCCTCCTGCTCCTTCTCGCGCTCCTGCACCTTCTCGCCCTCCTGCTTCGTCTCGCCCTCCTGCTCCTTCTCCACCTCCTGCTCCTTCTCTTTCTCCTGCTCCTTGTCCACCTACTGTTCCTTGTCCACCTCCTGATCCTTGTCCACCTCCTGCTCCTTCTCCACCTCCTGCTCCTTGTCCACCTCCTGATCCTTGTCCACCTCCTGATCCTTCTCCACCTCCTGCTCCTTCTCCAACTCCTGCTCCTTCTCCACCTCCGGTTCCGTGTCCACCTCCTGCTCCCTGTCCACCTCCTGATCCTTGTCCAGCTCCTGCTACTTGTCCACCTCCTGCTCCTTCTCCACCTGCTGCTCCTTGTCCACCTCCTGCTTCTTGTCCACCACCTGCTCCTTGTCCACATAGTGCTCCATCTCGCCATCCTGCTCCTTCTTGCCCTACTGCTCCTTCTCTCCTTCCTGCTCCTTCTCGCCCTCCTTCTTCTTCTCGCCCTCCTGCTCCTTCTCGCCCTCCTGCTCCTTTTCCAAAATCTTTTCCTTCTCCACCTGCTGCTGCTTCTCCTCTCCTGCTCATTCATCACCTCCTGCTCCTTCTTCTCCTCCTTCTCCTCCTCCTGATCCTTCTCCACCTCGCGCTCCTTTTCTCCCTCCTGCTCCTTCTCCACCTCCTTCTCCGTCTCCACCTCCTGCTTCTGCTCCACCTCCTGTTACTTCTCCACCTCCTGCTCCTTCTCCACCTCCACCTCCTGCTCCTTCTCCTCATCTTGCACCTTCTCCACCTCCTTCTCCTCCTCCTGCTCCTTGTCCACCTCCTGCTCTTTGTCCACCTCCTGATACTTGTCAACCTCCTGCTCCATCTCGCCCTCCTGCTCCTTCTTGCCCTACTGCTCCTTCTCTCCTTCCTGCACCTTCTCGCCCACCTGCTCCTACTCCACCTACTGCTCCTTCTACTTCTCCTGCTCCTTCTCCACCTCCTGCTCCATCTCCACCTCCTGCTCCTTCCCCTCATCTTGCGCCTTCTCCACCTCCTGCTCCTTCTCCTCATCTTGCACCTTCTCTACCTCCTTCTCCTCCCCCTGCTCCTTGTCCACCTCCTGCTCTTTGTCCACCTCCTGATACTTGTCCACCTCCTGCTCCATCTCGCCCTCCTGCTCCTTCTCCTCCTCCACTTCCTTCTCCTCCTCCTGCTCCTTGTCCGCCTCCTGCTCCTTGTCCAACTCCTGCTCCTTGTCCACCTCCTGCTCCTTGTCCACCTCCTGCTGCTTGTCCACCGACTGCTCCTTGTCCAGCTCCTCTTCCGTGTCCACATCCTGATTCTTGTCCACCTCCTGCTCCTTGTCCACCTCCTGCTCCTTGTCCACCTTCTGCTCCTTCTCGCCCTCCTGCTCCTTCTCGCCCTCCTGCTCCTTCTCGCTCTCCTGCTCCTTCTCGCCCGACTGCTTCTTGTCGGCTTCCTGCTCCTTCTCGCCCACCTGCTCCTACTCCACCTACTGCTCCTTCTACTTCTCCTGCTCCTTCTCCACCTCCTGCTCCATCTCCGCCTCCTGCTCCTTCCCCTCATCTTGCGCCTTCTCCACCTCCTGCTCCTTCTCCACTACTGCTCCTTTTCTCTTCCTGTTCCTTCGCCACCTCCTGCTCCTTCTCCACCTCCTGCACATTCTTCTCCTCCTGTTACTGCTCCTCCTCCTTCTTCTTCTCCAACTCCTTCTCCTACACCCCCTCCTGCTTATTCTCCACCTCCTGGTCCTTCTCCACCTGTTGCTCCTTCTCCATCTTCTGTTCCTTCTCTTCCTCCTGCTCTTTATCCACCTCCTTCGCCTCCTCCTGCTCCTTCTCCTCCTCCTGCTCCTTGTCCACCTCCTGCTCAATGTCCACCTACTGATCCTTGTCCACATCCTTCTCGTTGTCCACCTCCTGATCCATCTCGCCATCCTGCTCCTTCTCGCCCTCGTGCTTCGTCTCGCCCTCCTGCTCCTTCTCGTCCTCCTGCTCCTTCTCCACCTCATGCTCCTTCTCTTTCTCCTGCTCCTTGTCCACCTACTGTTCCTTGTCCACCTCCTGATCCTTGTCCACCTCCTGCTCCTTCTCCACCTCCTGCTCCTTGTCCACCTACTGCTCCTTGTCCACCTCCTGCTCCTTGTCCACCTCCAGGTCCTTCACCACCTCCTGCTCCTTCTCTTTCTCCTGCTCCTTGTCCACCTACTGTTCCTTGTCCACCTCCTGCTCCTTGTTCACCTCCTGCTCCGTGTCCACCTCCTGATCCTTGTCCACCTCCTGCTCCTTCTACACCTCCTGCTCCTTGTCCACCTACTGCTCCTTGTCCACATCCTGCTCCTTGTCCACCTCCAGCTCCTTCTCCACATCCTGCTCGGTTGCCACCTCCTGATCCTTGTCCACCTCCTGCTCCTTCTCGCCCTCCTGCTGCTTCTCGCCTTCATGCTCCTTCTCGGCCTCCTGCTCCTTCTCGCCCTCCTGCTTCTTCTCGGCCTGCTGCTCCTTCTCGCCCACATGCTCAGTCTCCACCTTCTGCTCCTTCTCCTTCTCCTCATCTTGCGCCTTCTCCACCTCCTGCTCCTTCTCATCCTCCTGCTCCTACTCCTCCTCCTGTTCCTCGTCCTGCTCCTTCTTCTCCTGCTCCTTCTCCACTCCTGCTCCTTGTCCTCCTCCTGCTTCTTCTCCACCTCCTGCTACTTCTCCTCCTCCTGCTCCTTCTTCTCCTGCTCCTTCTCCACTCCTGCTCCTTGTCCTCCTCCTGCTTCTTCTCCACCTCCTGCTACATCTCCACCTCTTGCTCCGTCTTCTACTCCTGTTCCTGCTCCTCCTCCTGCTTCTTCTCCAACTACTTCTCCTACTCCCCCTCCTGGTCATTCTCGGCCTCCTGGTCCTTCTCCACCTGTTGCTTCTTCTCCACCTCCTGTTCCTTCTCTTCCTCCTGCTCCTTCTCCATCTCCTTCTCCTCCTCCTGCTCCTTGTCCACCTCCTGCTCTTTGTCCACCTCCTGATACTTGTCCACCTCCTGCTCCATCTCGCCCTCCTGCTCCTTCTCGCCCTCCTGCTCCTTCTCGCCCTCCTGCTCCTTCTCCACCTCCTGATCCTTCTCCACCTCCTGCTCCTTCTCCAACTCCTGCTCCTTCTCCACCTCCGGCTCCGTGTCCACCTCCTGCTCCCTGTCCACCTCCTGATCCATGTCCACCTCCTGCTTCTTGTCCTCCTCCTGCTCCTTGTCCACATAGTGCTCCATCTCGCCATCCTGCTCCTTCTTGCCCTACTGCTCCTTCTCTCCTTCCTGCTCCTTCTCGCCCTCCTTCTTCTTCTCGCCCTCCTGCTCCTTCTCGCCCTCCTGCTCCTTATCCAAAACCTTTTCCTTCTCCACCTGCTGCTGCTTCTCCTCTCCTGCTCATTCATCACCTCCTGCTCCTTCTTCTCCTCCTTCTCCTCCTCCTGATCCTTCTCCACCTCGCGCTCCTTTTCTCCCTCCTGCTCCTTCTCCACCTCCTTCTCCGTCTCCACCTCCTGCTTCTGCTCCACCTCCTGTTACTTCTCCACCTCCTGCTCCTTCTCCACCTCCACCTCCTGCTCCTTCTCCTCATCTTGCACCTTCTCCACCTCCTTCTCCTCCTCCTGCTCCTTGTCCACCTCCTGCTCTTTGTCCACCTCCTGATACTTGTCAACCTCCTGCTCCATCTCGCCCTCCTGCTCCTTCTTGCCCTACTGCTCCTTCTCTCCTTCCTGCACCTTCTCGCCCACCTGCTCCTACTCCACCTACTGCTCCTTCTACTTCTCCTGCTCCTTCTCCACCTCCTGCTCCATCTCCACCTCCTGCTCCTTCCCCTCATCTTGCGCCTTCTCCACCTCCTGCTCCTTCTCCTCATCTTGCACCTTCTCTACCTCCTTCTCCTCCCCCTGCTCCTTGTCCACCTCCTGCTCTTTGTCCACCTCCTGATACTTGTCCACCTCCTGCTCCATCTCGCCCTCCTGCTCCTTCTCCTCCTCCACTTCCTTCTCCTCCTCCTGCTCCTTGTCCGCCTCCTGCTCCTTGTCCAACTCCTGCTCCTTGTCCACCTCCTGCTCCTTGTCCACCTCCTGCTGCTTGTCCACCGACTGCTCCTTGTCCAGCTCCTCTTCCGTGTCCACATCCTGATTCTTGTCCACCTCCTGCTCCTTGTCCACCTCCTGCTCCTTGTCCACCTTCTGCTCCTTCTCGCCCTCCTGCTCCTTCTCGCCCTCCTGCTCCTTCTCGCTCTCCTGCTCCTTCTCGCCCGACTGCTTCTTGTCGGCTTCCTGCTCCTTCTCGCCCACCTGCTCCTACTCCACCTACTGCTCCTTCTACTTCTCCTGCTCCTTCTCCACCTCCTGCTCCATCTCCGCCTCCTGCTCCTTCCCCTCATCTTGCGCCTTCTCCACCTCCTGCTCC
The DNA here is from genome assembly GCF_035084215.1 of Heptranchias perlo. Classification (NCBI taxonomy): domain Eukaryota; kingdom Metazoa; phylum Chordata; class Chondrichthyes; order Hexanchiformes; family Hexanchidae; genus Heptranchias; species Heptranchias perlo. Next base: position 1,597,373 of record NW_027138374.1, on the reverse strand, counting down.
TTCTCCACTACTGCTCCTTTTCTCTTCCTGTTCCTTCGCCACCTCCTGCTCCTTCTCCACCTCCTGCACATTCTTCTCCTCCTGTTACTGCTCCTCCTCCTTCTTCTTCTCCAACTCCTTCTCCTACACCCCCTCCTGCTTATTCTCCACCTCCTGGTCCTTCTCCACCTGTTGCTCCTTCTCCATCTTCTGTTCCTTCTCTTCCTCCTGCTCTTTATCCACCTCCTTCGCCTCCTCCTGCTCCTTCTCCACCTCCTGTTCCTTCTCCACCGCCTGCTCCTTCTCCTTCTCCTGCTCCGTCTCCACCTTCTGCACCTTCTCCACCTCCTGCTTCTTCTCATCATCTTGCGCCTTCTCCACCTCCTGCTCCTCCTCCTCCTCCTGCTCCTACTCCTCCTCTTGCTCCTTCGTCTTCTCCTGCTCCTTCTCCACTACTGATCCTTCTCCTACTCCTTCTCCTCCTTCTCCACCTGCTGCTCCTTATCCACCTCCTGCTCCTTCTTCACCTCCTGCTCCTGCTCCTCCTCCTGCTTCTTCTACAACTCCATCTCCTACTCCACCTCCTGGGCCTTCTCCGCTCCTGCTCCTTCTCCACCAGTTGCTTCGTCTCCACCTCCTGTTCCTTCTCTTCCTTCTGCTCCTTCTCCACCTCCTTCTCCTCCTCCACTTCCTTCTCCTCCTCCTGCTCCTTGTCCGCCTTCTGCTCCTTGCACAACTCCTGCTCCTTGTCCCCCTCCTGCTGCTTGTCCACCTCCTGCTGCTTGTCCACCTACTGCTCCTTGTCCAGCTCCTCTTCCGTGTCCACATCCTGATTCTTGTCCACCTCCTGCTCCTTGTCCACCTTCTGCTCCTTCTCGCCCTCCTGCTCCTTCTCGCCCTCCTGCTCCTTCTCGCTCTCCTGCTCGTTCTCGCCCGACTGCTTCTTGTCGGCTTCCTGCTCCTTCTCGCCCACCTGCTCCTACTCCACCTACTGCTCCTTCTACTTCTCCTGCTCCTTCTCCACCTCCTGCTCCATCTCCACCTCCTGCTCCTTCCCCTCATCTTGCGCCTTCTCCACCTCCTGCTCCTTCTCCACGACTGCTCCTTTTCTCTTTCTGTTCCTTCGCCACCTCCTGCTCCTTCTCCACCTCCTGCACATTCTTCTCCTCCTGTTACTGCTCCTCCTCCTTCGTCTTCTCCAACTCCTTCTCCTACAACCCTCCTGCTTATTCTCCACCTCCTGGTCCTTCTCCACCTGTTGCTCCTTCTCCATCTTCTGTTCCTTCTCTTCCTCCTGCTCTTTATCCACCTCCTTCGCCTCCTCCTGCTCCTTCTCCTCCTCCTGCTCCTTGTCCACCACCTGCTCAATGTCCACCTACTGATCCTTGTCCACATCCTGCTCCTTGTCCACCTCCTGCTCCATCTCGCCATCCTGCTCCTTCTCGACCTCCTGCTCCTTCTCGCCCTCCTGCTCCTTCTCGCGCTCCTGCACCTTCTCGCCCTCCTGCTTCGTCTCGCCGTCCTGCTCCTTCTCGCCCTCCTGCTCCTTCTCCACCTCCTGCTCCTTCTCTTTCTCCTGCTCCTTGTCCACCTACTGTTCCTTGTCCACCTCCTGATCCTTGTCCACCTCCTGCTCCTTCTCCACCTCCTGCTCCTTGTCCACCTACTGCTCCTTGTCCACCTCCTGCTCCTTATCCACCTCCAGGTCCTTCACCACCTCCTGCTCCTTCTCTTTCTCCTGCTCCTTGTCCACCTACTGTTCCTTGTCCACCTCCTGCTCCTTGTTCACCTCCTGCTCCGTGTCAACCTCCTGATCCTTGTCCACCTCCTGCTTCTTCTCCAACTCCTGCTCCTTTTCCACCTACTGCTCCTTGTCCACCTCCTGCTCCTTGTCCACCTCCAGCTCCTTCTCCACATCCTGCTCCGTGGCCACCTCCTGATCCTTGTCCACCTCCTGCTCCTTCTCGCCCTCCTGCTGCTTCTCGCCCTCATGCTCCTCCTCGGCCTCCTGCTCCTTCTCGCCCTCCTGCTTCTTCTCGGCCTCCTGCTCCTTCTCGCCCACATGCTCCTTCTCCACCTCCTGCTCCTTCTCCTTCTCCTCATCTTGCGCATTCTCCACCTCCTGCTCCTTCTCATCCTCCTGCTCCTACTCCTCCTCCTGCTCCTCCTCCTGCTCCTTCTTCTCCTGCTCCTGCTCCACTCCTGCTCCTTGTCCTCCTCCTGCTTCTTCTCCACCTCCTGCTACTTCTCCACCTCTTGCTCCTTCTTCTACTCCTGTTCCTGCTCCTCCTCCTGCTTCTTCTCCAACTACTTCTCCTACTCCCCCTCCTGGTCATTCTCGGCCTCCTGGTCCTTCTCCACCTGTTGCTTCTTCTCCACCTCCTGTTCCTTCTCTTCCTCCTGCTCCTTCTCCACCTCCTTCTCCTCCTCCTGCTCCTTGTCCACCTCCTGCTCTTTGTCCACCTCCTGATACTTGTCCACCTCCTGCTCCAACTCGCCCTCCTGCTCCTTCTCGCCCTCCTGCTCCTTCTCGCCCTCCTGCTCCTTCTCGCCCTCCTGCTCCTTCTCCACCTCCGGCTCCGTGTCCACCTCCTGCTCGCTGTGCACCTCCTGATCCTTGTCCACCTCCTGCTACTTGTCTACCTCCTGCTCCTTCTCCACCTGCTGCTCCTTGTCCACCTCCTGCTTCTTGTCCACCTCCTGCTCCTTGTCCACATAGTGCTCCATCTCGCCATCCTGCTCCTTCTTGCCCTACTGCTCCTTTTCTCCTTCCTGCTCCTTCTCCGTTAATGGTAGGGCGTTGGGGAGAGTTATAGAACAAAGAGATCTAGGAGTACAGATTCATAGCTCCTTGAAAGTGGAGTCACAGGTGGATAGGGTGGTGAAGAAGGCATTCAGCATGCTTGGTTTCATTGGTCAGAACATTGAATGCAGGAGTTGGGATGTCTTGTTGAAGTTGTACAGGGCATTGGTGAGGCCACACTTGGAGTACTGTGTACAGTTCTGGTCACCCTATTATAGAAAGGATATTATTAAACTAGAAAGAGTGCAGAAAAGATTTACTAGGATGCTACCGGGACTTGATGGTTTGACTTACAGGGAGAGGTTAGACAGACTGGGACTTTATTCCCTGGAGAGTAGGAGGTTAAGGGGTGATCTTATAGAAGTCTATAAAATAATGAGGGGCATAGATAAGGTCGATAGTCAAAATCTTTTCCCAAAGGTAGGGGAGTCTATAACGAGGGGGCACAGATTTAAGGTGAGAAGGGAGAGATACAAAAGGATCCAGAGGGGCAATTTTTTCACTCAAAGGGTGGTGAGTGTCTGGAACGAGCTGCCAGAGGCAGTAGTAGAGGCGGGTACAATTTTGTCTTTTAAAAAGCATTTGGACAGTTACATGGGGAAGATGGGTATCGAGGGATATGGGCCAAGTGCAGGCAATTGGGACTAGCTTAGTGGTATAAACTGGGCGACATGGACATGTTGGGCCGAAGGGCCTGTTTCCATGTTGTAACTTCTATGATTCTATGATTCTATGATTCTCGCCCTCCTTCTTCTTCTCGCCCTCCTGCTCCTTCTCGCCCTCCTGCTCCTTATCCAAAACATTTTCCTTCTCCACCTGCTGCTGCTTCTCCTCTCCTGATCATTCATCACCTCCTGCTCCTTCTCCACCTCCTTCTCCGTCTCCACCTCCTGCTTCTGCTCCACCTCCTGTTACTTCTCCACCTCCTGCTCCTTCTCCACCTGCACCGCCTGCTCCTTCTCCTCATCTTGCACCTTCTCCACCTCCTTCTCCTCCTCCTGCTCCTTGTCCACCTCCTGCTCTTTGTCCACCTCCTGATACTTGTCCACCTCCTGCTCCATCTCGCCCTCCTGCTCCTTCTCCACCTCCTGCTCCTTCTCCAACTCCGGCTCCTTCTCCACCTCCTGCTCCGTGTCCACCTCCTGCTCCCTGTCTACCTTCTGATCCCTGTCCACCTCCTGTTACTTGTCCACCTCCTGCTCCTTCTCCACCTGCTGCTCCTTGTCCACCTCCTACTCCTTGTCCACATGGTGCTCCATCTCGCCCTCCTGCTCCTTCTTGCCCTACTGCTCCTTCTCTCCTTCCTGCACCTTCTCGCCCACCTGCTCCTACTCCACGTACTGCTCCTTCTACTTCTCCTGCTCCTTGTCCACCTCCTGCTCAATGTCCACCTACTGATCCTTGTCCACATCCTGCTCCTTGTCCACCTCCTGCTCCATCTCGCCATCCTGCTCCTTCTCGCCCTCCTGCTCCTTCTCGCCCTCCTGCTCCTTCTCGCGCTCCTGCACCTTCTCGCCCTCCTGCTTCGTCTCGCCCTCCTGCTCCTTCTCGCCCTCCTGCTCCTTCTCCACCTCCTGCTCCTTCTCTTTCTCCGGCTCCTTGTCCACCTACTGTTCCTTGTCCACCTCCTGATCCTTGTCCACCTCCTGCTCCTTCTCCACCTCCTGCTCCTTGTCCACCTCCTGATCCTTGTCCACCTCCTGATCCTTCTCCACCTCCTGCTCCTTCTCCAACTCCTGCTCCTTCTCCACCTCCGGTTCCGTGTCCACCTCCTGCTCCCTGTCCACCTCCTGATCCTTGTCCAGCTCCTGCTACTTGTCCACCTCCTGCTCCTTCTCCACCTGCTGCTCCTTGTCCACCTCCTGCTTCTTGTCCACCACCTGCTCCTTGTCCACATAGTGCTCCATCTCGCCATCCTGCTCCTTCTTGCCCTACTGCTCCTTCTCTCCTTCCTGCTCCTTCTCGCCCTCCTTCTTCTTCTCGCCCTCCTGCTCCTTCTCGCCCTCCTGCTCCTTTTCCAAAATCTTTTCCTTCTCCACCTGCTGCTGCTTCTCCTCTCCTGCTCATTCATCACCTCCTGCTCCTTCTTCTCCTCCTTCTCCTCCTCCTGATCCTTCTCCACCTCGCGCTCCTTTTCTCCCTCCTGCTCCTTCTCCACCTCCTTCTCCGTCTCCACCTCCTGCTTCTGCTCCACCTCCTGTTACTTCTCCACCTCCTGCTCCTTCTCCACCTCCACCTCCTGCTCCTTCTCCTCATCTTGCACCTTCTCCACCTCCTTCTCCTCCTCCTGCTCCTTGTCCACCTCCTGCTCTTTGTCCACCTCCTGATACTTGTCAACCTCCTGCTCCATCTCGCCCTCCTGCTCCTTCTTGCCCTACTGCTCCTTCTCTCCTTCCTGCACCTTCTCGCCCACCTGCTCCTACTCCACCTACTGCTCCTTCTACTTCTCCTGCTCCTTCTCCACCTCCTGCTCCATCTCCACCTCCTGCTCCTTCCCCTCATCTTGCGCCTTCTCCACCTCCTGCTCCTTCTCCTCATCTTGCACCTTCTCTACCTCCTTCTCCTCCCCCTGCTCCTTGTCCACCTCCTGCTCTTTGTCCACCTCCTGATACTTGTCCACCTCCTGCTCCATCTCGCCCTCCTGCTCCTTCTCCTCCTCCACTTCCTTCTCCTCCTCCTGCTCCTTGTCCGCCTCCTGCTCCTTGTCCAACTCCTGCTCCTTGTCCACCTCCTGCTCCTTGTCCACCTCCTGCTGCTTGTCCACCGACTGCTCCTTGTCCAGCTCCTCTTCCGTGTCCACATCCTGATTCTTGTCCACCTCCTGCTCCTTGTCCACCTCCTGCTCATTGTCCACCTTCTGCTCCTTCTCGCCCTCCTGCTCCTTCTCGCCCTCCTGCTCCTTCTCGCTCTCCTGCTCCTTCTCGCCCGACTGCTTCTTGTCGGCTTCCTGCTCCTTCTCGCCCACCTGCTCCTACTCCACCTACTGCTCCTTCTACTTCTCCTGCTCCTTCTCCACCTCCTGCTCCATCTCCGCCTCCTGCTCCTTCCCCTCATCTTGCGCCTTCTCCACCTCCTGCTCCTTCTCCACTACTGCTCCTTTTCTCTTCCTGTTCCTTCGCCACCTCCTGCTCCTTCTCCACCTCCTGCACATTCTTCTCCTCCTGTTACTGCTCCTCCTCCTTCTTCTTCTCCAACTCCTTCTCCTACACCCCCTCCTGCTTATTCTCCACCTCCTGGTCCTTCTCCACCTGTTGCTCCTTCTCCATCTTCTGTTCCTTCTCTTCCTCCTGCTCTTTATCCACCTCCTTCGCCTCCTCCTGCTCCTTCTCCTCCTCCTGCTCCTTGTCCACCTCCTGCTCAATGTCCACCTACTGATCCTTGTCCACATCCTTCTCGTTGTCCACCTCCTGATCCATCTCGCCATCCTGCTCCTTCTCGCCCTCGTGCTTCGTCTCGCCCTCCTGCTCCTTCTCGTCCTCCTGCTCCTTCTCCACCTCATGCTCCTTCTCTTTCTCCTGCTCCTTGTCCACCTACTGTTCCTTGTCCACCTCCTGATCCTTGTCCACCTCCTGCTCCTTCTCCACCTCCTGCTCCTTGTCCACCTACTGCTCCTTGTCCACCTCCTGCTCCTTGTCCACCTCCAGGTCCTTCACCACCTCCTGCTCCTTCTCTTTCTCCTGCTCCTTGTCCACCTACTGTTCCTTGTCCACCTCCTGCTCCTTGTTCACCTCCTGCTCCGTGTCCACCTCCTGATCCTTGTCCACCTCCTGCTCCTTCTACACCTCCTGCTCCTTGTCCACCTACTGCTCCTTGTCCACATCCTGCTCCTTGTCCACCTCCAGCTCCTTCTCCACATCCTGCTCGGTTGCCACCTCCTGATCCTTGTCCACCTCCTGCTCCTTCTCGCCCTCCTGCTGCTTCTCGCCTTCATGCTCCTTCTCGGCCTCCTGCTCCTTCTCGCCCTCCTGCTTCTTCTCGGCCTGCTGCTCCTTCTCGCCCACATGCTCAGTCTCCACCTTCTGCTCCTTCTCCTTCTCCTCATCTTGCGCCTTCTCCACCTCCTGCTCCTTCTCATCCTCCTGCTCCTACTCCTCCTCCTGTTCCTCGTCCTGCTCCTTCTTCTCCTGCTCCTTCTCCACTCCTGCTCCTTGTCCTCCTCCTGCTTCTTCTCCACCTCCTGCTACTTCTCCTCCTCCTGCTCCTTCTTCTCCTGCTCCTTCTCCACTCCTGCTCCTTGTCCTCCTCCTGCTTCTTCTCCACCTCCTGCTACATCTCCACCTCTTGCTCCGTCTTCTACTCCTGTTCCTGCTCCTCCTCCTGCTTCTTCTCCAACTACTTCTCCTACTCCCCCTCCTGGTCATTCTCGGCCTCCTGGTCCTTCTCCACCTGTTGCTTCTTCTCCACCTCCTGTTCCTTCTCTTCCTCCTGCTCCTTCTCCATCTCCTTCTCCTCCTCCTGCTCCTTGTCCACCTCCTGCTCTTTGTCCACCTCCTGATACTTGTCCACCTCCTGCTCCATCTCGCCCTCCTGCTCCTTCTCGCCCTCCTGCTCCTTCTCGCCCTCCTGCTCCTTCTCCACCTCCTGATCCTTCTCCACCTCCTGCTCCTTCTCCAACTCCTGCTCCTTCTCCACCTCCGGCTCCGTGTCCACCTCCTGCTCCCTGTCCACCTCCTGATCCATGTCCACCTCCTGCTTCTTGTCCTCCTCCTGCTCCTTGTCCACATAGTGCTCCATCTCGCCATCCTGCTCCTTCTTGCCCTACTGCTCCTTCTCTCCTTCCTGCTCCTTCTCGCCCTCCTTCTTCTTCTCGCCCTCCTGCTCCTTCTCGCCCTCCTGCTCCTTATCCAAAACCTTTTCCTTCTCCACCTGCTGCTGCTTCTCCTCTCCTGCTCATTCATCACCTCCTGCTCCTTCTTCTCCTCCTTCTCCTCCTCCTGATCCTTCTCCACCTCGCGCTCCTTTTCTCCCTCCTGCTCCTTCTCCACCTCCTTCTCCGTCTCCACCTCCTGCTTCTGCTCCACCTCCTGTTACTTCTCCACCTCCTGCTCCTTCTCCACCTCCACCTCCTGCTCCTTCTCCTCATCTTGCACCTTCTCCACCTCCTTCTCCTCTTCCTGCTCCTTGTCCACCTCCTGCTCTTTGTCCACCTCCTAATACTTGTCCACCTCCTGCTCCATCTCGCCCTCCTGCTCCTTCTCGCCCTCCTGCTCCTTCTCGCCCTCCTGCTCCTTCTCCACCTCCTGATCCTTCTCCACCTCCTGCTCCTTCTCCAACTCCGGCTCCTTCTCCACCTCCTGCTCCGTGTCCACCTCCTGCTCCCTGTCCACCTCCTGATCCTTGTCAACCTCCTGTTACTTGTCCACCTCCTGCTTCTTCTCCACCTCCTGCTACTTCTCCACCTCTTGCTCCTTCTTCTACTCCTGTTCCTGCTCCTCCTCCTGCTTCTTCTCCAACTACTTCTCCTACTCCCCCTCCTGGTCATTCTCGGCCTCCTGGTCCTTCTCCACCTGTTGCTTCTTCTCCACCTCCTGTTCCTTCTCTTCCTCCTGCTCCTTCTCCACCTCCTTCTCCTCCTCCTGCTCCTTGTCCACCTCCTGCTCTTTGTCCACCTCCTGATACTTGTCCACCTCCTGCTCCATCTCGCCCTCCTGCTCCTTCTCGCCCTCCTGCTCCTTCTCGCCCTCCTGCTCCTTCTCCACCTCCTGATCCTTCTCCACCTCCTGCTCCTTCTCCACCTCCGGCTCCGTGTCCACCTCCTGCTCCCTGTCCACCTCCTGATCCTTGTCCACCTCCTGCTACTTGTCCACCTCCTGCTCCTTCTCCACCTGCTGCTCCTTGTCCACCTCCTGCTTCTTGTCCACCTCCTGCTCCTTGTCCACATAGTGCTCCATCTCGCCATCCTGCTCCCTCTTGCCCTACTGCTCCTTCTCTCCTTCCTGCTCCTTCTCGCCCTCCTTCTTCTTCTCGCCCTCCTGCTCCTTCTCGCCCTCCTGCTCCTTTTCCAAAACCTTTTCCTTCTCCACCTGCTGCTGCTTCTCCTCTCCTGCTCATTCATCACCTCCTGCTCCTTCTTCTCCTCCTTCTCCTCCTCCTGCTCCTTCTCCACCTCGCGCTCCTTTTCTCCCTCCTGCTCCTTCTCCACCTCCTTCTCCGTCTCCACCTCCTGCTTCTGCTCCACCTTTTGTTACTTCTCCACCTCCTGCTCATTCTCCACCTCCACCTCCTGCTCCTTCTCCTCATCTTGCACCTGCTCCATCTCCTGATCCTTCTCCTCCTCCTGCTCCTTCTCCACCTCCTGCTCCTACTCATTCTCCTGCTCCTTCTCATTCTCCTGCTCCTTCTTCTCCGCCTGCTCCTTCTTCCCCTCCTGCTCCTTCTCAATTGCTGCTCCATCTCCAGCTCCTGCTCCTTGTCCACCTCCTGCCCCTTCTCCCCCTCCTGCTCCTTCTCCCCCTCCTGCTCCATCCTACCCTCCTGCTCTTTCTCCCCCTCCTTCTCCTCATCCACCTAATTCTCCTCCTACTGCTCCTTCTCCACCTCCTGCTCCTTATCCACCTCCTGCTCCTTGTCCACCTCCTGCTCCTTGTCCACCGCCTGCTCCTTGTCGACGTCCTGCTCCTTCTCGCCCTCCTGCACCTTCCTGCCCTCTTGCTCCTTCTCGCCCTCCTGATCCTTCTCCTCCTCCTGCTCCTTCTCCTCCTCCTGCTCATTCTCCTCCTCCTGCTCCTTCTCCACCTCCTGCTCCTTCTCCTTCTCCTGCTCCTTCTCATTCTCCTGCTCCTTCTTCTCCGCCTGCTCCTTCTTCCCCTCCTGCTCCTTCTCAATTGCTGCTCCATCTCCAGCTCCTGCTCCTTCTCCTTATCGTCCTCCTCCTCCCCTCCTGCTCCTTGTCCACCTCCTGCCCCTTCTCCCCCTCCTGCTCCTTCTCCCCCTCCTGCTCCATCTCACCCTCCTGCTCTTTCTCCCCCTCCTTCTCCTCATCCACCTCATTCTCCTCCTGCTGCTCCTTGTCCACCTCCTGCTCCTTATCCACCTCCTGCTCCTTGTCCACCTCCTGCACCTTGTCCACCTCCTGCTCCTTGTCCACCGCCTGCTCCTTGTCGACGTCCTGCTCCTTCTCTCCCTCCTGCACCTTCCTGCCCTCCTGCTCCTTCTCTTCCTCCTGCTCCTTCTCCTCCTCCTGCTCATTCACCACCTACTGCTCCTTCTCCACCTCCTGCTCCTTGTGTTCCTCCTGCTCCTTCTCCACCTCCTGCTCCTTCTCCACCTCCTACTCCTTCTCCTTCTCCTGCTCCGTCTCCACCTTCAGCACCTTCTCCACCTTCTGCTCCTTCGCCTCATCTTGCGCCTTCTCCACCTCCTGCTCGTTCTCCTCCTCCTGCCCCTACTCCACCTCTTGCTCCTTCGTCTTCTCCTGCTCCTTCTCCACTCCTGATCCTTCTCCTCCTCCTCCTCCTTCTCCACCTCCTGCTTCTTATCCAGCTCCTGCTCCTTCTTCTCCTCCTGCTCCTGCTCCTCCTCCTGCTTCTTCTCCAACTCCTTCTACTACTCCCCCTCCTGGTCCTTCTCCGCCGCCTGCTCCTTCTCCACCTGTTGCTTCTTCTCCACCTGCTGTTCCTTCTCTTCCTCCTGCTCCTTCTGCACCTAGTTCTCCTCCTCCACCTCATTCTCCTCCTCCTGCCCCTTGTCTGCCTCCTGCTCCTTGTCCAAATCCTGCTCCTTGCCCACCTTCTGCTCCTTGTCCACCTCCTGCTCCTTGTCCACCTCCTCCTCCGTGTCCACCACCTGCTCCTTGTCCACCTCCTGTTCTTTCTCCACCTCCTGCTCCTTGTCCACCTCCTGCTCCTTCTCGCCCTCGTGCTCCTTCTCGCCCTCGTGCTCCTTCTCGCCCTCCTGCTCCTTCTCGCCCTCCTGCTTCTTCTCGGCATCCTGCTCCTTCTCGCCCACCTGCTCTTTCTCCACCTCCTGCTCCATCTCCTTCTCCTGCTCCTTCTCCACCTCCTGCTCCTTCTCCACCTCCTGCTCCTTCTCCTCATCTTGAGCCTTCTCCACCTGCTGCTCCTACTCATCCTCCTGCTCCTACTACTCCTCCTGCTCCTTCTTCTCCTGCTCCTTCTCCACTCCTGATCCTTCTCCTCCTCCTGTTCCTTCTCCACCTCCTGCTCCTTCTCGACCTCCTGCTCTTTCTTCTCCTCCTGTTACTGCTCCTCCTCCTGCTACTTCTCCAACTCCTTCTCCTGCTCCCCCTTCTGGTCCTTCTCCGCCTCCTGGTCCTTCTCCACCTGTTGCTCCTTCTCCACCTACTGTTCCTTCTCTTCCTCCTGCTCTTCGTCCACCTCCTGCTCCGTGTCCACCTCCTGCTCCGTGTCCACCTCCTGATCCGTGTCCACCTCCTGCTCCATCTCCACCTCCTGCTCCTTTTCCACCTACTGCTCCTTGTCCACCTCCTGCTCCTTGTCCACCTCCTGCTCCTTGTCCACCTCCTGCTCCTTGTCCACATCCTGCTGCGTGTCCACCTCCTGATCCTTGTCCACATCCTGCTCCTTCTCGCCCTCCTGCTCCTTCTCGCCCTCCTGCTTGTTCTCGGCCTCCTGCTCCTTCTCGCCCACCTGCTCCTTCTCCATCTCCTGCTCCTTCTCCTTCTCCTCATCTTGCTCCTACTCCACCTCCTGCTCCTTCTCATCCTCCTGCTCCAATCCCACTCCAGCTCCTTCTTCTCCTGCTCCTTCTCCACTCCTGCTCCTTCTCCTACTCCTGCTTCTTCTCCACCTCCTGCTCCTTCCCAACCTCCTGCTCCTTCTTCTCCTCCTGTTCCTGCTCCTCCTCCTGCTTCTTCTGCAAGTCCTTCTCCGACTCGCCCTCCTGGTCCTTCTCCGCCTCCTGGTCCTTCTCCACCTGTTGCTTGTTCTCCACCTCCTGTTCCTTCTCTTCCTCCTGCTCCTTCTCAACCTCCTTCTCCTCCTCCTGCTCATTGTCCACCTTCTGCTCTTTGTCCACGTCCTGCTCCTTGTCCACCTCCTGCTCCTTGTCCACCTCCTGCTCCTTGCCCACATCCTTCTCCTTGTCCACCTCCTGCTCCATCCCGCCCTCCTTCTCCTTCTCGCCCTCCTGCTCCTTCTCGCCCTCCTGCTCCTTCTCCACCTCATGCTCCTTCTCCACCTCCTGCTCCTTCTCCACCTCCTGCTCCTTCTCCACCTCCTAGAATCATGGAATCATAGAAGTTTACAACATGGAAACAGGCCCTTTCGGCCCAACATGTCCATGTCGCCCAGTTTATACCACTAAGTTAGTCCCAATTGCCTGCACTTGGCCCATATCCCTCTAGACCCATCTTACCCATGTCACTGTCCAAATACTTTTTAAAAGACAAAATTGTACCCGCCTCCACTACTGCCTCTGGCAGCTCGTTCCAGACACTCACAACCCTTTGAATGAAAAAATCGACCCTCTGGACCCCTTTGTATCTCTCCCCTCTCACCTTAAATCTATGCCCCCTCGTTATCGACTCCCCTACCTTTGGGAAAAGATTTTGACGAGCTACCTTATCTATGCCCCTCATTATTTTATAGGCTTCTATAAGGTTACCCCAAACCTTCCCACTCTCCAGGGAAAAAAGTCTCAGTCCATCCAACCTCTCCCTATAAGTCAAACCATCAAGTCCCGGTAGCATCCTAGTAAATCTTTTCTGCACTCTTTCTAGTTTAATAATATCCTTTCTGTAACAGGGTGACCAGAACTGTACACAGTATTCCAAGTGTGGACTTACTAATGTCTTGTACAACTTCAACAAGACATCCCAACTCCTGTATTCAATGTTCTGACCAATGAAACCAAGCATGCTGAATGCCTTCTTCACCACCCTATCCACCTGTGACTCCACTTTCAAGGAGTTATGAACCTGTACTCCTCGATCTCTTTGTTCTATAACGCTCCCCAACGCCCTCCCATAAACGGAGTAGGTCCTGGCCCGATTCGATCTTCCAAAATGGATCACCTCACATTTATCTAAATTAAACTCCATCTGCCATTCGTCGGCCCACTGGCCCAATTTATCAAGATCCCGTTGCAATCCTAGATAACCTTCTTCACTGTCCACAATGCCACCAATCTTGGTGTCATCTGCAAACTTACGAACCATGCCTCCTAAATTCTCATCCAAATCATTAATATAAATAACAAATAACAGCGGACCCAGCACCGATCCCTGAGGCACACCGCTGGTCACAGGCCTCCAGTCCGAAAAACAACCCTCCACAACCACCCTCTGTCTTCTGTCGTCAAGCCAATTTTGTATCCATTTGGCTCCCTCACCTTGGATCCCGTGAGATTTAACCTTATGTAACAACCTGCCATGCGGTACCTTGTCAAAGGCTTTGCTAAAGTCCATGTAGACCACGCCTACTGCACAGCCCTCTTCTATCGTCTTGGTTTCCCCTTCAAAAAACTTAATCAAATTCGTGAGACATGATTTTCCACTCACAAAACCATGCTGACTGTTCCTAATCAGTCCCTGCCTCTCCAATTGCCTGTAGATCCTGTCTCTCAGAATACCCTCTCACAACTTACCCACGACAGATGTCAGGCTCACCGGTCTGTAGTTCCCAGGCTTTTCCCTGCCGCCCTTCTAAAACAAAGGCACAACATTTGCTGCCCTCCAATCTTCAGGCACCTCACCTGTAGCTGTCGATGATTCAAACATCTCTGCTAGGGGACCCGCAATTTCCTCCCTAACCTCCCATAACGTCCTGGGATACATTTCATCAGGTCCCGGAGATTTATCCACCTTGATGCGCGTTAAGACTTCCAGCACCTCCCTCTCTGTAATATGTACACTCCTCAAGACATCACTATTTATTTCCTCAAGTTCCCTAGCATCCATGCCTTTCTCAACGTAAATACCGATGTGAAATATTAATTCAGGATCTCACCCATCTCTTGTGGTTCCGCACAGAGATGAGCTTGTTGATCCTTAAGAGGCCCTACTCTCTCCCTAGTTACTCTTTTGCCCTTTATGTATTTGTAGAAGCTCTTTGGATTCTCCTTTGCCTTATCTGCCAAAGCAATCTCATGTCCCCTTTTTGCCCTCCTGATTTCTCTCTTAACTCGACTCCGGCAATCTCTATACTCTTCAAGGGATCCACTTGATCCCAGCTGCCTATGCATGTCATATGCCTCTTTCTTCTTTTTGACTAGGGCCTCAATCTCCCGAGTCATCAAAGGTTCCCTACTTCTACCAGCCTTGCCCTTCACTTTATAAGGAATGTGCTTGCCCTGAACCCTGGTTAACACACTTTTGAAAGCTTCCCACTTACCAGACGTCCCTTTGCCTGCCAACAGACTCTCCCAATCAACTTCTGAAAGTTCCTGTCCAATACCTTCAAAATTGGCCATTCCCCAATTTAGAATTTTCACTTTTGGGCCAGACCTATCCTTCTCCATCGCTATCTTAAAACTAATGGAATTATGATCACTGGTCCCAAAGTGATCCCTCACCAACACTTCTGTCACCTGCCCTTCCTTATTTCATGCTCCTTCTCCTCATCTTGCGCCTTCTCCACCTCCTGCTCCTTCTCCACCTCCTGCTCCATCTCGTCATCTTGCGCCTTCTCCACCTCCTGCTCCTTCTCCTCCTCCTGCTCCTACTTCTCCTTCAGCTCCTACTCCTGCTCCTTCTCCTCCTCCTGCTCATTCACCTCCTCCTGCTCCATCTCCAGCTCCTGCTCCTTCTCCTTCTCTAGCTCCATCTGCTTCTCATGCTCCTTCTTCTCCGCCTGCCCCTTCTTCTCCTTCTGCTCCTTCGCAATTCCTGCTCCATCTCCAGCTCCTGCTCCTTCTCCCCCTCCAGCTCCTTCTCCCCCTCCTGCTCCTTCTCCCCCTCTGGCTCTTTCTCCCCTCCGTTTCCTCATTCACATCCTACTCCTCCTGCTGCTCCTTGTCCACCTCCTCGTCCTTGTCCACCTCCTGCTCCTTCTCGCCGTCCTGCTCCGTCCTGCCCTCCTGCTCGTTCTCCACCTCCTTCTCCTCCTCCTGCTCTTTCTCCACCTCGCGCTCCTTTTCTCCCTCCTGCTCCTTCTCCACCTCCTTCTCCGTCTCCACCTCCTGCTTCTGCTCCACCTCCTGTTACTTCTCCACCTCCTGCTCCTTCTCCACCTCCACCTCCTGCTCCTTCTCCTCATCTTGCACCTTCTCCACCTCCTTCTCCTCCTCCTGCTCCTTGTCCACCTCCTGCTCTTTGTCCACATCCTGATACTTGTCCACCTCCTGCTCCATCTCGCCCTCCTGCTCCTTCTCGCCCTCCTGCTCCTTCTCGCCCTCCTGCTCCTTCTCCACCTCCTGATCCTTCTCCACCTCCTGCTCCTTCTCCAACTCCGGCTCCTTCTCCACCTCCTGCTCCGTGTCCACCTCCTGCTCACTGTCCACCTCCTGATCCTTGTCCACCTCTTGTTACTTGTCCACCTCCTGCTCCTTCTCCACCTGCTGCTCCTTGTCCACCTCCTGCTTCTTGTCCACCTCCTGCTCCTTGTCCACATGGTGCTCCATCTCGCCCTCCTGCTCCTTCTTGCCCTACTGCTCCTTCTCTCCTTCCTGCACCTTCTCGCCCTCCTTCTTCTTCTCGCCCTCCTGCTTTTTTTCGCCCTCCTGCTCCTTATCCAAATCCTTTTCCTTCTCCACCTGCTGCTCCTTCTCCTCTCCTGCTCATTCATCACCTCCTGCTCCTTCTTCTCCTCCTTCTCCTCCTCCTGCTCCTTCGCCACCTCCCGCTCCTTTTCTCCCTCCAGCTCCTTCCCCACCTCCTTCTCCGTCTCTATCTCCTGCTTCTGCTCCACCTCCTGTTAGTTCTCCAACTCCTGCTCATTCTCCACCTCCACCTCCTGCTCCTTCTCCTCATCTTGCACCTTCTCCACCTCCTGATCCTTCTACTCCTCCTGCTCCTTCTCCTCCTCCTGCTCATTCTCCTCCTCCTGCTCCTTCTCCACCTCCTGCTCCTTCTCATTCTCCTGCTCCTTCTCATTCTCCTGCTCCTTCTTCTCCGCCTGCTCCTTCTTCCCCTCCTGCTCCTTCTCAATTGCTGCTCCATCTCCAGCTCCTGCTCCTTCTCCATATCGTCCTCCTCCTCCCCTCCTGCTCCTTGTCCACCTCCTGCCCCTTCTCCCCCTCCTGCTCCTTCTCCCCCTCCTGCTCCATCCCACCCTCCTGCTCTTTCTCCCCCTCCTTCTCCTCATCCACCTCATTCTCCTCCTACTGCTCCTTCTCCACCTCCTGCTCCTTATCCACCTCCTGCTCCTTGTCCACCTCCTGCTCCTTGTCCACCGCCTGCTTCTTGTCGACGTCCTGCTCCTTCTCGCCCTCCTGCACCTTCCTGCCCTCTTGCTCCTTCTCGCCCTCCTGATCCTTCTCCTCCTCCTGCTCCTTCTCCTCCTCCTGCTCATTCTCCTCCTCCTGCTCCTTCTCCACCTCCTGCTCCTTCTCCTTCTCCTGCTCCTTCTCATTCTCCTGCTCCTTCTTCTCCGCCTGCTCCTTCTTCCCCTCCTGCTCCTTCTCAATTGCTGCTCCATCTCCAGCTCCTGCTCCTTCTCCTTATCGTCCTCCTCCTCCCCTCCTGCTCCTTGTCCACCTCCTGCCCCTTCTCCCCCTCCTGCTCCTTCTCCCCCTCCTGCTCCATCTCACCCTCCTGCTCTTTCTCCCCCTCCTTCTCCTCATCCACCTCATTCTCCTCCTGCTGCTCCTTGTCCACCTCCTGCTCCTTATCCACCTCCTGCTCCTTGTCCACATCCTGCTGCGTGTCCACCTCCTGATCCTTGTCCACATCCTGCTCCTTCTCGACCTCGTGCTCCTTCTCGCCCTCCTGCTCCTTCTCGCCCTCCTGCTCCTTCTCGCCCTCCTGCTTCTTCTCGGCCTCCTGCTCCTTATCGCCCACCTGCTCCTTCTCCTTCTTCTCCTCCTTCTCCTCCTCCTGCTCCTTCTCCACTCTTGCTCCTTGTCTTCCTCCTCCTTCTTTTTTCCCTCCTGCTCCTTCTCCACCTCCAGCTCCTTCTCCACCTCCTGCTCCTTCTCCTTCTCCTGCTCCTTCTCCACCTCCTGCTCCTTCTCCACCTCCTGCTCCTTCTCCTCATCTTGCGCCTTCTCCACCTCCTGCTCCTTCTACTCGTCCTGCTCCTACTCCTCCTCCTGCTCCTTCTTCTTCTCCTGCTCCTTCTCCACCCCTGCTCCTTCTCCTCCCCCTGCTCCTTCTCCTCCTCCTGCTCCTTCTTCACCTCCTGCTCCTTCTCCTCCTGCTACTCCTCCTGCTTCTTTCCATCTCCTTCTCCTACTCCCCCTCCTGGTCCTTCTCCGCCTCCTGCTCCTTCTCCACCTATTGCTTCTTCTCCAACTCCTGTTCCAACTCCTCCTCCGGCTCCATCTCCACCTCCTTCTCCTCCTCCTCCTCCTCCTCCTCCTCCTCCTCCTCCTGCTCCTTGTCCACCTCCTGATCCTTCTACACCTCCTGCTCCTTGTTCACCTCCTACTCCTTGTCCACCTCCTGCTCCGTGTCCACCTCCTGATTCTTGTCCACATCCTGCTGCTTATCCACCTCCTGATCCTTCTCCACCTGCTGGTCCGTCTCCACTCCTGCTCATTCACCACCTCCTGCTCCTTCTTCTAATCCTTCTCCTCCTCCCCTCCTGCTCCTTGTCCACCTCCTGCCCCTTCTCCCCCTCCTGCTCCTTCTCCCCCTCCTGCTCCATCTCACCCTCCTGCTCTTTCTCCCCCTCCTTCTCCTCATCCACCTCATTCTCCTCCTGCTGCTCCTTGTCCACCTCCTGCTCCTTATCCACCTCCTGCTCCTTGTCCACATCCTGCTGCGTGTCCACCTCCTGATCCTTCTCCACCTCCCGCTCCTTGTCTCCCTCCTGCTCCTTCTCCACCTCCTGCTCCTTCTCCACCTCCTGCTCCTTCTCCACGTCCTGCTCCTTCTCCTCATCTTGCACCTTCTCCACCTCCTGCTCCTCCTCCTCCTCCTGCTCCTACTCCTCCAACTCCTCCTGCTCCTCCTCCTGCTCCGTCTTCTTCTCCTGCTCCTTCTGCACTCCTGCTCGATCTCGACCTCCTGCTCCTTCTCCTCCTCCTGCTCCTTCTCCTCCTCCTGCTCCTTCTCCACATCCTGCTCTTTCTCCTTCTCCTGCTCCATCTCCTTCTCCTGCTCCTTCTTGACCGCCTGCTACTTCTTCTCCTCCTGCTTCTTCTCAATTCCTGCTCCATCTCCAGCTCCTGCTCCTTCTCCTCCTCCTCCTCCTCATCCTCACCCTCCAGCTCGTTGGCAACCTCCTGCTCCTTCTCCCCCTCTTTTTCCCTCTCCCCCTCCTGCTCCTTCTCCCCCTCCAGCTCCTTCTCCCCCTCCTGCTCCTTTTCCCCCTCCGGCTCTTTCTCCCCCTCCGTTTCCTCATTCACCTCCTACTACTCCTGCTGCTCCTTGTCCACCTCCTCGTCCTTGTCCACCTCCTGCTCCTTGTCCACCTCCTGCTCCTTGTCCACCTCCTGCTCCTTGTCCACCTCCTGCTCCTTCTCGCCATCCTGCTCCTTCCTGCCCTCCTGCTCCTTCTCCACCTCCTGCTCCTTCTTCAATCCTGCTCATTCACCACCTCCTGCTCCTTCTTCTCCTCCTTCTCCTCCTCCTGCTCCTTCTCCACTCTTGCTCCTTGTCTTCCTCCTGCTCCTTTTTCCCTCCTGCTCCTTCTCCACCTCCAGCTCCATCTCCACCTCCTGCTCCTTCTCCTTCTCCTGATCCTTCTCCACCTATTGCTCCTTCTCCACCTCCTGCTACTTCTCCTCATGTTGCGCCTTCTCCACCTCCTGCTCCTTCTCCTCGTCGTGCTCCTACTCCCCCTCCTGCTCCTTCTTCTTCTCCTGCTCCTTCTCCACCCGTGCTCCTTCTCCTCCCCCTGCTCCTTCTCCTCCTCTTGCTCCTTCTTCTCCTCCTGCTCCTTCTCCACATCCTGCTCCTTCTTCACCTCCTGCTCCTTCTTTTCCTCCTGCTCCTCCTCCTGCTTCTTCTCCATCTCCTTCTCCTACTCCCCCTCCTGCTCCTTCTCCTCCACCTGCTCCTTCTCCACATCCTGCTCTTTCTCCTTCTCCTGCTCTATCTCCTTCTACTGCTCCTTCTTCACCGCCTGCTACTTCTTCTCCTCCTGCTCCATCTCAATTCCTGCTCAATCTCCAGCTCCTGCTCCTTCTCCTCCTCCTCCTCCTCATCCTCCCCCTCCAGCTCCTTATTAACCACCTGCTGCTTCTACCCCTCCTGCTCCTTCTCCCCTTCCTGCTCCATCACCCCCTCCTGCTCCTTCTCCTCCTCCTGCTCCTTCTCCTCCTCCTCCTGCTCCTTCAGCTCCTCCAGCTCACCCTCCTGCTGTTGCTGACCCTCCTGTTGCTGCTCCTTCGCCACCTCCTGCTCAATCTCCTCCTCCTTCTTGTTCTCCACCCCTGCTCCCTCTCCACCTCCTCATCATTCTCGACCTCCTGCTCCTTCTCCACCTCCTGCTCAACCTTCTCCTCCTGCTCCTTCTCCACTTCATGCTCTTTCTCCCGATCCTGCTCCTACTCCCGCTTCTGCTCCTTCTCCCGCTTCTGCTCCTTCTCCTCCTGCTGCTACTTCTCCTCCTGCTGCTTCTTCTCCTCCTGCTGCAACTTCTCCACCTCCTTCTCCTGCTCCTTCTCCACCTCCTGCTCAACTTCCTCCTGTTCCATCTCCTCCTCCTGCTCAACCTCCTCCCCCTGCTCCTTCTCCACCTCCACAACCTTCTCCAACTGCTCCTTCTCCACCTGCTCCGCCTGCTCCTTCTTCTCCTCCAGCCCCTGCTCATTCTCCACCTCCTGATCCGTCTCCTCTTCCTGCTCCTTCTCCACCTCCTGCTAAAGCTCCTCCAACTGCTTCAATTCCACGTCCTGCTCTTTCTCCTCCTCCTGTTCCTTCTACTCCTCCTGCTCCTTCTCCTCCCCCTGCTCCTTCTCCACCTCCTGCTCCTTCTCCTCCTCCTGCTCCTACTCCCCTTCCTGTTCCTTCTTCTTCTCCTGCTCCTTCTCCACTCCTGCTGCTTCTCCTCCTGCTGCTCCTTCTCTACCTCAGGCTCCATCTCCTCCTCCTGCTCCTTCTCCACCTCCTGCTCCTTCTCCACCTCCTGCTGCTTCTACTCCTCCTGCTCCTGCTCCTCGTCCTGATTCTTCTCCACCTCCTGTTCCTTCTCCACCTGCTGCACCTTCTCCACCTCCTTCTCCTCCTCCACATACTTCACCTCCTCCTGCTCCTTCTCGCCCTCCTGCTCCTTCTCCACTCCTGCTCCTTCTCCACCTCCTGCTCATTCTCCACCTCCTGCTCCTTGTCCACCTCCTGCCCCTTCTCCCCCTCCTGCTCCTTCTCCCCCTCCTGCTCCATCTCACCCTCCTGCTCTTTCTCCCCCTCCTTCTCCTCATCCACCTCATTCTCCTCCTGCTGCTCCTTGTCCACCTCCTGCTCCTTATCCACCTCCTGCTCCTTGTCCACATCCTGCTGCGTGTCCACCTCCTGATCCTTCTCCACCTCCCGCTCCTTGTCTCCCTCCTGCTCCTTCTCCACCTCCTGCTCCTTCTCCACCTCCTGCTCCTTCTCCACGTCCTGCTCCTTCTCCTCATCTTGCACCTTCTCCACCTCCTGCTCCTCCTCCTCCTCCTGCTCCTACTCCTCCAACTCCTCCTGCTCCTCCTCCTGCTCCGTCTTCTTCTCCTGCTCCTTCTGCACTCCTGCTCGATCTCGACCTCCTGCTCCTTCTCCTCCTCCTGCTCCTTCTCCACATCCTGCTCTTTCTCCTTCTCCTGCTCCATCTCCTTCTCCTGCTCCTTCTTGACCGCCTGCTACTTCTTCTCCTCCTGCTTCTTCTCAATTCCTGCTCCATCTCCAGCTCCTGCTCCTTCTCCTCCTCCTCCTCCTCATCCTCACCCTCCAGCTCGTTGGCAACCTCCTGCTCCTTCTCCCCCTCTTTTTCCCTCTCCCCCTCCTGCTCCTTCTCCCCCTCCAGCTCCTTCTCCCCCTCCTGCTCCTTTTCCCCCTCCGGCTCTTTCTCCCCCTCCGTTTCCTCATTCACCTCCTACTACTCCTGCTGCTCCTTGTCCACCTCCTCGTCCTTGTCCACCTCCTGCTCCTTGTCCACCTCCTGCTCCTTGTCCACCTCCTGCTCCTTGTCCACCTCCTGCTCCTTCTCGCCATCCTGCTCCTTCCTGCCCTCCTGCTCCTTCTCCACCTCCTGCTCCTTCTTCAATCCTGCTCATTCACCACCTCCTGCTCCTTCTTCTCCTCCTTCTCCTCCTCCTGCTCCTTCTCCACTCTTGCTCCTTGTCTTCCTCCTGCTCCTTTTTCCCTCCTGCTCCTTCTCCACCTCCAGCTCCATCTCCACCTCCTGCTCCTTCTCCTTCTCCTGATCCTTCTCCACCTATTGCTCCTTCTCCACCTCCTGCTACTTCTCCTCATGTTGCGCCTTCTCCACCTCCTGCTCCTTCTCCTCGTCGTGCTCCTACTCCCCCTCCTGCTCCTTCTTCTTCTCCTGCTCCTTCTCCACCCGTGCTCCTTCTCCTCCCCCTGCTCCTTCTCCTCCTCTTGCTCCTTCTTCTCCTCCTGCTCCTTCTCCACATCCTGCTCCTTCTTCACCTCCTGCTCCTTCTTTTCCTCCTGCTCCTCCTCCTGCTTCTTCTCCATCTCCTTCTCCTACTCCCCCTCCTGCTCCTTCTCCTCCACCTGCTCCTTCTCCACATCCTGCTCTTTCTCCTTCTCCTGCTCTATCTCCTTCTACTGCTCCTTCTTCACCGCCTGCTACTTCTTCTCCTCCTGCTCCATCTCAATTCCTGCTCAATCTCCAGCTCCTGCTCCTTCTCCTCCTCCTCCTCCTCATCCTCCCCCTCCAGCTCCTTATTAACCACCTGCTGCTTCTACCCCTCCTGCTCCTTCTCCCCTTCCTGCTCCATCACCCCCTCCTGCTCCTTCTCCTCCTCCTGCTCCTTCTCCTCCTCCTCCTGCTCCTTCAGCTCCTCCAGCTCACCCTCCTGCTGTTGCTGACCCTCCTGTTGCTGCTCCTTCGCCACCTCCTGCTCAATCTCCTCCTCCTTCTTGTTCTCCACCCCTGCTCCCTCTCCACCTCCTCATCATTCTCGACCTCCTGCTCCTTCTCCACCTCCTGCTCAACCTTCTCCTCCTGCTCCTTCTCCACTTCATGCTCTTTCTCCCGATCCTGCTCCTACTCCCGCTTCTGCTCCTTCTCCCGCTTCTGCTCCTTCTCCTCCTGCTGCTACTTCTCCTCCTGCTGCTTCTTCTCCTCCTGCTGCAACTTCTCCACCTCCTTCTCCTGCTCCTTCTCCACCTCCTGCTCAACTTCCTCCTGTTCCATCTCCTCCTCCTGCTCAACCTCCTCCCCCTGCTCCTTCTCCACCTCCACAACCTTCTCCAACTGCTCCTTCTCCACCTGCTCCGCCTGCTCCTTCTTCTCCTCCAGCCCCTGCTCATTCTCCACCTCCTGATCCGTCTCCTCTTCCTGCTCCTTCTCCACCTCCTGCTAAAGCTCCTCCAACTGCTTCAATTCCACGTCCTGCTCTTTCTCCTCCTCCTGTTCCTTCTACTCCTCCTGCTCCTTCTCCTCCCCCTGCTCCTTCTCCACCTCCTGCTCCTTCTCCTCCTCCTGCTCCTACTCCCCTTCCTGTTCCTTCTTCTTCTCCTGCTCCTTCTCCACTCCTGCTGCTTCTCCTCCTGCTGCTCCTTCTCTACCTCAGGCTCCATCTCCTCCTCCTGCTCCTTCTCCACCTCCTGCTCCTTCTCCACCTCCTGCTGCTTCTACTCCTCCTGCTCCTGCTCCTCGTCCTGATTCTTCTCCACCTCCTGTTCCTTCTCCACCTGCTGCACCTTCTCCACCTCCTTCTCCTCCTCCACATACTTCACCTCCTCCTGCTCCTTCTCGCCCTCCTGCTCCTTCTCCACTCCTGCTCCTTCTCCAGCTCCTGCTCCTTCTCCACCTCCTGCTCCTTCTCCTCATCTTGCGCCTTCTCCACCTCCTGCTCCTTCTACACCTCCTGCTCCTACTCCGCCTCCTCCTCCTCATCCTGCTCCTGCTCCTTCTCCACCTCCTGCTCCTTCTCCACCTCCTGCTCCTTCTACACCTCCTGCTCCTTCTCCAGCTCCTGCTCCTCTTCCTCCTGCTCCTCCTCCCCCTCCTGCTCCTTCTCCTCCTCCTGCTCCTTCTCCCCCTCCTGCTCCTTCACCCCGTCCTGCTCCTTCTCCTCCTCCAACTCCATCTCCTCCTCCTGCTCAAACTCCTCCTCCTGCTCCTTCTCCTCCTCCTCCTCCTGCTGCTTCAGCGCCTCCAGCTCACCCTCCTGCTGTTGCTCACTCTCCTGCTGCTGCTCCTCCCCCACCTGCTGCTCAATCTCCTCCTACTTCTTGTTCTCCACCCCTGCTCGTTCTCCACCTCCACATCATTCTCCACCTCCTGCTCCTTCTCCACCTCCTGCTCAACCTCCTCCTCCTATTCCTTCTCCACATCCAGCTCCTAATCCACCTACTGATCCTTCTCCTCCTCTTATTTCTCCACCTACTTCTTCCGCTCCTGCTCCTACTCCCGCATCTGCTCCATCTCCCGCTTCTGCTCCTTCTCCCGCTTCTGCTCCTTCTCCTCCTGCTGCTACTTCGCCTCCTGCTGCTTATTCTCCTCCTGCTGCAAATTCTGCACCTCCTCCTCCTGCTCCTTGTCCACCTCCTGCTCCTTGTCCACCTCCTGCTCCTTGTCCACCTCCTGCTCCTTCTCGCCATCCTGCTCCTTCCTGCCCTCCTGCTCCTTCTCCACCTCCTGCTCCTTCTTCAATCCTGCTCATTCACCACCTCCTGCTCCTTCTTCTCCTCCTTCTCCTCCTCCTGCTCCTTCTCCACTCTTGCTCCTTGTCTTCCTCCTGCTCCTTTTTCCCTCCTGCTCCTTCTCCACCTCCAGCTCCATCTCCACCTCCTGCTCCTTCTCCTTCTCCTGATCCTTCTCCACCTATTGCTCCTTCTCCACCTCCTGCTACTTCTCCTCATGTTGCGCCTTCTCCACCTCCTGCTCCTTCTCCTCGTCGTGCTCCTACTCCCCCTCCTGCTCCTTCTTCTTCTCCTGCTCCTTCTCCACCCGTGCTCCTTCTCCTCCCCCTGCTCCTTCTCCTCCTCTTGCTCCTTCTTCTCCTCCTGCTCCTTCTCCACATCCTGCTCCTTCTTCACCTCCTGCTCCTTCTTTTCCTCCTGCTCCTCCTCCTGCTTCTTCTCCATCTCCTTCTCCTACTCCCCCTCCTGCTCCTTCTCCTCCACCTGCTCCTTCTCCACATCCTGCTCTTTCTCCTTCTCCTGCTCTATCTCCTTCTACTGCTCCTTCTTCACCGCCTGCTACTTCTTCTCCTCCTGCTCCATCTCAATTCCTGCTCAATCTCCAGCTCCTGCTCCTTCTCCTCCTCCTCCTCCTCATCCTCCCCCTCCAGCTCCTTATTAACCACCTGCTGCTTCTACCCCTCCTGCTCCTTCTCCCCTTCCTGCTCCATCACCCCCTCCTGCTCCTTCTCCTCCTCCTGCTCCTTCTCCTCCTCCTCCTGCTCCTTCAGCTCCTCCAGCTCACCCTCCTGCTGTTGCTGACCCTCCTGTTGCTGCTCCTTCGCCACCTCCTGCTCAATCTCCTCCTCCTTCTTGTTCTCCACCCCTGCTCCCTCTCCACCTCCTCATCATTCTCGACCTCCTGCTCCTTCTCCACCTCCTGCTCAACCTTCTCCTCCTGCTCCTTCTCCACTTCATGCTCTTTCTCCCGATCCTGCTCCTACTCCCGCTTCTGCTCCTTCTCCCGCTTCTGCTCCTTCTCCTCCTGCTGCTACTTCTCCTCCTGCTGCTTCTTCTCCTCCTGCTGCAACTTCTCCACCTCCTTCTCCTGCTCCTTCTCCACCTCCTGCTCAACTTCCTCCTGTTCCATCTCCTCCTCCTGCTCAACCTCCTCCCCCTGCTCCTTCTCCACCTCCACAACCTTCTCCAACTGCTCCTTCTCCACCTGCTCCGCCTGCTCCTTCTTCTCCTCCAGCCCCTGCTCATTCTCCACCTCCTGATCCGTCTCCTCTTCCTGCTCCTTCTCCACCTCCTGCTAAAGCTCCTCCAACTGCTTCAATTCCACGTCCTGCTCTTTCTCCTCCTCCTGTTCCTTCTACTCCTCCTGCTCCTTCTCCTCCCCCTGCTCCTTCTCCACCTCCTGCTCCTTCTCCTCCTCCTGCTCCTACTCCCCTTCCTGTTCCTTCTTCTTCTCCTGCTCCTTCTCCACTCCTGCTGCTTCTCCTCCTGCTGCTCCTTCTCTACCTCAGGCTCCATCTCCTCCTCCTGCTCCTTCTCCACCTCCTGCTCCTTCTCCACCTCCTGCTGCTTCTACTCCTCCTGCTCCTGCTCCTCGTCCTGATTCTTCTCCACCTCCTGTTCCTTCTCCACCTGCTGCACCTTCTCCACCTCCTTCTCCTCCTCCACATACTTCACCTCCTCCTGCTCCTTCTCGCCCTCCTGCTCCTTCTCCACTCCTGCTCCTTCTCCAGCTCCTGCTCCTTCTCCACCTCCTGCTCCTTCTCCTCATCTTGCGCCTTCTCCACCTCCTGCTCCTTCTACACCTCCTGCTCCTACTCCGCCTCCTCCTCCTCATCCTGCTCCTGCTCCTTCTCCACCTCCTGCTCCTTCTCCACCTCCTGCTCCTTCTACACCTCCTGCTCCTTCTCCAGCTCCTGCTCCTCTTCCTCCTGCTCCTCCTCCCCCTCCTGCTCCTTCTCCTCCTCCTGCTCCTTCTCCCCCTCCTGCTCCTTCACCCCGTCCTGCTCCTTCTCCTCCTCCAACTCCATCTCCTCCTCCTGCTCAAACTCCTCCTCCTGCTCCTTCTCCTCCTCCTCCTCCTGCTGCTTCAGCGCCTCCAGCTCACCCTCCTGCTGTTGCTCACTCTCCTGCTGCTGCTCCTCCCCCACCTGCTGCTCAATCTCCTCCTACTTCTTGTTCTCCACCCCTGCTCGTTCTCCACCTCCACATCATTCTCCACCTCCTGCTCCTTCTCCACCTCCTGCTCAACCTCCTCCTCCTATTCCTTCTCCACATCCAGCTCCTAATCCACCTACTGATCCTTCTCCTCCTCTTATTTCTCCACCTTCTTCTCCCGCTCCTGCTCCTACTCCCGCATCTGCTCCATCTCCCGCTTCTGCTCCTTCTCCCGCTTCTGCTCCTTCTCCTCCTGCTGCTACTTCGCCTCCTGCTGCTTATTCTCCTCCTGCTGCAAATTCTGCACCTCCTCCTCCTGCTCGTTCTCCTCCCCCTGCTCCTTTTCCACCTCC
Organism: Heptranchias perlo; assembly: GCF_035084215.1. Lineage (NCBI taxonomy): Eukaryota > Metazoa > Chordata > Chondrichthyes > Hexanchiformes > Hexanchidae > Heptranchias > Heptranchias perlo. The sequence continues at coordinate 1,571,245 of NW_027138374.1, read as the reverse complement.
TGCTCCTTCTCCTCCTACTTCTCTTTCTCTATCTCCTGCTCCTTCTCCACCTCCTGCTCAACCACCTCCTCCTATTCCTTCTCCACATCCAGCTCCTAATCCACCTACTGATCCTTCTCCTCCTGTTCTTTCTCCACCTCCTACTCCTTCTCCTTCTCAACCTCCTCCAACTGCTCCTTCTCCACCTCCTCCTCCTGCTCCTTCTTCTCCTCCTGCTCCTCCTCCATCTCCAACTCCTACTCCTTCGCCTCGCCTCCTACAGCTACATCTTCACCTCCTACTCCTTCTCCACATCCTGCTCCTTCTCCTCATCTTGTGCTTTCTCCACCTCCTGCTCCTTCTCCTCCTCGTGCTTCTACTCCTCCTCCAGCTCCTTCTTCTTCTCCTGCTCCTTCTGCATTCCTGCTCCTTCTCCTCCTCCTGCTCCTCCTCCACCTCCTGTTCCTTTTCTCCCTCCTGCTCCTTGTCTCCCTCCCGCTCCTTCTTCACCTCCTGCTGCTCCTCCACCTCCAGCTCCTTCTCCTTCTCCTGCTCCTTGTCTCCCTCCCGCTCCTTCTTCACCTCCTGCTGCTTCTCCACCTCCAGCTCCTTCTCCTTCTCCTGCTCCTTCTCCACCTACTGCTGCATCTTCTCCTCCTGCTCCTGCTCCTCATCCTGCTTCTTCTCCAACTCCTTCTCCTACTCCCCTTCCTGGTCCTCCTCCGCCTCCTGCTCCTTCTCCACCTATTGCTTCATCTCCACCTCCTGTTCCTTCACCTCCTCCTGCTCCTTCTCCACCTCCTTCTACTCCAACACCTCCTTCTCCTCCTCCTGCTCCTTGTCCAACTCATGCTCCTTGTCCACCTCCTGCTCCTTGTCCACATCCTGCTCTTGTCCACCTCCTGCTCGTTGTCCGCCTCCTGCTCCTTATCCACCTCCTGCCCCTTCTCGCCCTCCTGCTACTTCCTGCCCTCCTGCTCCTTCTCCACATCCTGCTCCTTCTCCACCTCCTGCTCCTTCTCCACCTCCTGTTCCTTCTCCACCTCCTGCTCCTTCTCCACCTCCTGCTCAACGACCTCCTCCTATTCCTTCTCCACATCCAGCTCCGAATCCACCTACCGATCCTTCTCATCCTCCTGCTCTTTCTCCTACTCCTGCTCCTTCTCCACCTCCTGCTCAACCTCCTCCAACTGCTACTTCTCCAACTGCTCCTCCTGCTCCTTCTTCTCCTCCTGCTCATGCTCCATCTCCAACTCCTATCCTTCGCCTCCTCCAGCTACATCTTCACCTCCTACTCCTTCTCCACATCCTGCTCCTTCTCATCTTGTGCTTTCTCCACCTCCTGCTCCTTCTCCTCCTCCTGCTCCTACTCCTCCTTCTGCTCCTTCTTCTTCTCCTGCTCCTTCTGCACTCCTGCTTCTTTTCCACCTCCTGCTCCTTCTCCTCATCTTGCGCTTTCTCAACCTCCTGCTCCTTCTCCTCCTCCTGCTCCTACTCCTCCTCCTGCTTCTTCTTCTTCTCCTGCTCCTTCTCCACTCCTGCTCCATCTCCACCTCCTGCTCCTTCTCCTCCTCCTGCTCATTCTCCTCCTCCTGCTCCTACTACACCTCCTGCTCCATCTTCATCTCCTGGTCCTCCTCCTTCTCCTGTTCCTTCTTCTCCGCCTGCTCCTTCTCCACCTCCTGTTCCTTTTATCCCTCCTGCTCCTTGTCTCCCTCCCGCTCCTTCTTCACCTCCTGCTACTCCTCCACCTCCTGTTCGTTCTCCTCCTCCTGCTCGTTCTCCACCTCCTTCTCCTCCGACACCTGCTTCTGCTCCTCCTGCTGCTTGTCCACCTCCTGCTCCTTGTCCACCTCCTGCACCTTGTCCGCCTTCTGCTCCTTGTCCACCTCCTGCCCCTTCTCGCCCTCCCGCTACTTCCTGCCCTCCTGGTCCTTCTCCACATCCTGCTCCTTCTCCAATCCTGCTCATTCACCAACTCGTGTTCCTTCTTCTCCTACTTCTCCTCCTCCGGTTCCTTGTCATCCTCCTGCTCCTTGTCTCCCTCCTGCTCCTTCTCCACCTCCTGCTACTTCTTCACCTCCTGCTCCTTCTCCACCTCCTGCTCCTTCTCCTGCTCCAGCTCCTTCTCCACCTCCTTCTCCTTGTCCTCATCTTGCGCCTTCTCCACCTCCTGCTCCTTCTCCTCCTCCTGCTCCTCCTCCTCCTCCTGCTCCTTCTTATTCTCCCGCTCCTTCTCAACTCCTGCTCCTTCTCCTCCTCCTTCTCCTTCTCCTCCTCCTGCTCCTTCTCCCCCTCCTGCTCCTTCTCCTCCTCCTGCTCCTTCTCCACCTCCTGCTCCATCTCCTTCTCCTGCTCCTTCTGCTTCTCATGCTCCAACTTATCCGCCTGCCCCTTCTTCTCCTCCTGCTCCTTCTCAATTTCTGCTCCATCTCCAGCTGCTGCTCCTTCTCCTCCTTGTCCTCCTCCTACCCCTCCTGTTCCTTGTCCACCACCTGCTACTTCTCCCCCTCCTGCTCCTTCTCCCCCTCCTGCTCCTCCTCCCTGTCCTGCTCCTTCTCCCTCTCCTGCTCCTTCTCCACCTCCTGCTCTTTCTCCCCCTCCTTCCCGTCATCCACCTCCATTTCCTCCTCCTGCTCCTTGTCCACTTCCTGCTCCTTGTCCACCTGGTGCTCCTTCTCCTCCTCCTGCTCCTACTCCTCTAACTGCTCCTTCTTCTTCTCCTGCTCCTTCTCAACTCCTGCTCCTTCCCCTCATCCTGCTCCTTCTCCTCCTCCTGCTCCTTCTCCTCCTCCTGCTCCTTCTCCTCCTGCTACTCCTTCAGCACCGGCTGCTCCTTCTCCTCCTCCTTCTCCTTCTCCACCTCCTGCTCCTTCTGCACCTCCTGCTCCTTCTCCTCCACCTGCTCCTTCTCCACATCCTGCTCTTTCTCCTTCTCCTGCTCTATCTCCTTCTACTGCTCCTTCTTCACCGCCTGCTACTTCTTCTCCTCCTGCTCCATCTCAATTCCTGCTCAATCTCCAGCTCCTGCTCCTTCTCCTCCTCCTCCTCCTCATCCTCCCCCTCCAGCTCCTTATTAACCACCTGCTGCTTCTACCCCTCCTGCTCCTTCTCCCCTTCCTGCTCCATCACCCCCTCCTGCTCCTTCTCCTCCTCCTGCTCCTTCTCCTCCTCCTCCTGCTCCTTCAGCTCCTCCAGCTCACCCTCCTGCTGTTGCTGACCCTCCTGTTGCTGCTCCTTCGCCACCTCCTGCTCAATCTCCTCCTCCTTCTTGTTCTCCACCCCTGCTCCCTCTCCACCTCCTCATCATTCTCGACCTCCTGCTCCTTCTCCACCTCCTGCTCAACCTTCTCCTCCTGCTCCTTCTCCACTTCATGCTCTTTCTCCCGATCCTGCTCCTACTCCCGCTTCTGCTCCTTCTCCCGCTTCTGCTCCTTCTCCTCCTGCTGCTACTTCTCCTCCTGCTGCTTCTTCTCCTCCTGCTGCAACTTCTCCACCTCCTTCTCCTGCTCCTTCTCCACCTCCTGCTCAACTTCCTCCTGTTCCATCTCCTCCTCCTGCTCAACCTCCTCCCCCTGCTCCTTCTCCACCTCCACAACCTTCTCCAACTGCTCCTTCTCCACCTGCTCCGCCTGCTCCTTCTTCTCCTCCAGCCCCTGCTCATTCTCCACCTCCTGATCCGTCTCCTCTTCCTGCTCCTTCTCCACCTCCTGCTAAAGCTCCTCCAACTGCTTCAATTCCACGTCCTGCTCTTTCTCCTCCTCCTGTTCCTTCTACTCCTCCTGCTCCTTCTCCTCCCCCTGCTCCTTCTCCACCTCCTGCTCCTTCTCCTCCTCCTGCTCCTACTCCCCTTCCTGTTCCTTCTTCTTCTCCTGCTCCTTCTCCACTCCTGCTGCTTCTCCTCCTGCTGCTCCTTCTCTACCTCAGGCTCCATCTCCTCCTCCTGCTCCTTCTCCACCTCCTGCTCCTTCTCCACCTCCTGCTGCTTCTACTCCTCCTGCTCCTGCTCCTCGTCCTGATTCTTCTCCACCTCCTGTTCCTTCTCCACCTGCTGCACCTTCTCCACCTCCTTCTCCTCCTCCACATACTTCACCTCCTCCTGCTCCTTCTCGCCCTCCTGCTCCTTCTCCACTCCTGCTCCTTCTCCAGCTCCTGCTCCTTCTCCACCTCCTGCTCCTTCTCCTCATCTTGCGCCTTCTCCACCTCCTGCTCCTTCTACACCTCCTGCTCCTACTCCGCCTCCTCCTCCTCATCCTGCTCCTGCTCCTTCTCCACCTCCTGCTCCTTCTCCACCTCCTGCTCCTTCTACACCTCCTGCTCCTTCTCCAGCTCCTGCTCCTCTTCCTCCTGCTCCTCCTCCCCCTCCTGCTCCTTCTCCTCCTCCTGCTCCTTCTCCCCCTCCTGCTCCTTCACCCCGTCCTGCTCCTTCTCCTCCTCCAACTCCATCTCCTCCTCCTGCTCAAACTCCTCCTCCTGCTCCTTCTCCTCCTCCTCCTCCTGCTGCTTCAGCGCCTCCAGCTCACCCTCCTGCTGTTGCTCACTCTCCTGCTGCTGCTCCTCCCCCACCTGCTGCTCAATCTCCTCCTACTTCTTGTTCTCCACCCCTGCTCGTTCTCCACCTCCACATCATTCTCCACCTCCTGCTCCTTCTCCACCTCCTGCTCAACCTCCTCCTCCTATTCCTTCTCCACATCCAGCTCCTAATCCACCTACTGATCCTTCTCCTCCTCTTATTTCTCCACCTTCTTCTCCCGCTCCTGCTCCTACTCCCGCATCTGCTCCATCTCCCGCTTCTGCTCCTTCTCCCGCTTCTGCTCCTTCTCCTCCTGCTGCTACTTCGCCTCCTGCTGCTTATTCTCCTCCTGCTGCAAATTCTGCACCTCCTCCTCCTGCTCGTTCTCCTCCCCCTGCTCCTTTTCCACCTCCTGCTCCTTCTCCTCCTACTTCTCTTTCTCTATCTCCTGCTCCTTCTCCACCTCCTGCTCAACCACCTCCTCCTATTCCTTCTCCACATCCAGCTCCTAATCCACCTACTGATCCTTCTCCTCCTGTTCTTTCTCCACCTCCTACTCCTTCTCCTTCTCAACCTCCTCCAACTGCTCCTTCTCCACCTCCTCCTCCTGCTCCTTCTTCTCCTCCTGCTCCTCCTCCATCTCCAACTCCTACTCCTTCGCCTCGCCTCCTACAGCTACATCTTCACCTCCTACTCCTTCTCCACATCCTGCTCCTTCTCCTCATCTTGTGCTTTCTCCACCTCCTGCTCCTTCTCCTCCTCGTGCTTCTACTCCTCCTCCAGCTCCTTCTTCTTCTCCTGCTCCTTCTGCATTCCTGCTCCTTCTCCTCCTCCTGCTCCTCCTCCACCTCCTGTTCCTTTTCTCCCTCCTGCTCCTTGTCTCCCTCCCGCTCCTTCTTCACCTCCTGCTGCTCCTCCACCTCCAGCTCCTTCTCCTTCTCCTGCTCCTTGTCTCCCTCCCGCTCCTTCTTCACCTCCTGCTGCTCCTCCACCTCCAGCTCCTTCTCCTTCTCCTGCTCCTTCTCCACCTACTGCTGCATCTTCTCCTCCTGCTCCTGCTCCTCATCCTGCTTCTTCTCCAACTCCTTCTCCTACTCCCCTTCCTGGTCCTCCTCCGCCTCCTGCTCCTTCTCCACCTATTGCTTCATCTCCACCTCCTGTTCCTTCACCTCCTCCTGCTCCTTCTCCACCTCCTTCTACTCCAACACCTCCTTCTCCTCCTCCTGCTCCTTGTCCAACTCATGCTCCTTGTCCACCTCCTGCTCCTTGTCCACATCCTGCTCTTGTCCACCTCCTGCTCGTTGTCCGCCTCCTGCTCCTTATCCACCTCCTGCCCCTTCTCGCCCTCCTGCTACTTCCTGCCCTCCTGCTCCTTCTCCACATCCTGCTCCTTCTCCACCTCCTGCTCCTTCTCCACCTCCTGCTCCTTCTCCACCTCCTGCTCAACGACCTCCTCCTATTCCTTCTCCACATCCAGCTCCGAATCCACCTACCGATCCTTCTCATCCTCCTGCTCTTTCTCCTACTCCTGCTCCTTCTCCACCTCCTGCTCAACCTCCTCCAACTGCTACTTCTCCAACTGCTCCTCCTGCTCCTTCTTCTCCTCCTGCTCATGCTCCATCTCCAACTCCCATCCTTCGCCTCCTCCAGCTACATCTTCACCTCTTACTCCTTCTCCACATCCTGCTCCTTCTCATCTTGTGCTTTCTCCACCTCCTGCTCCTTCTCCTCCTCCTGCTCCTACTCCTCCTTCTGCTCCTTCTTCTTCTCCTGCTCCTTCTGCACTCCTGCTTCTTCTCCACCTCCTGCTCCTTCTCCTCATCTTGCGCTTTCTCAACCTCCTGCTCCTTCTCCTCCTCCTGCTCCTACTCCTCCTCCTGCTTCTTCTTCTTCTCCTGCTCCTTCTCCACTCCTGCTCCATCTCCACCTCCTGCTCCTTCTCCTCCTCCTGCTCATTCTCCTCCTCCTGCTCCTACTACACCTCCTGCTCCATCTTCATCTCCTGGTCCTCCTCCTTCTCCTGTTCCTTCTTCTCCGCCTGCTCCTTCTCCACCTCCTGTTCCTTTTATCCCTCCTGCTCCTTGTCTCCCTCCCGCTCCTTCTTCACCTCCTGCTACTCCTCCACCTCCTGTTCGTTCTCCTCCTCCTGCTCGTTCTCCACCTCCTTCTCCTCCGACACCTGCTTCTGCTCCTCCTGCTGCTTGTCCACCTCCTGCTCCTTGTCCACCTCCTGCACCTTGTCCGCCTCCTGCTCCTTGTCCACCTCCTGCCCCTTCTCGCCCTCCCGCTACTTCCTGCCCTCCTGGTCCTTCTCCACATCCTGCTCCTTCTCCAATCCTGCTCATTCACCAACTCGTGTTCCTTCTTCTCCTACTTCTCCTCCTCCGGTTCCTTGTCATCCTCCTGCTCCTTGTCTCCCTCCTGCTCCTTCTCCACCTCCTGCTGCTTCTTCACCTCCTGCTCCTTCTCCACTTCCTGCTCCTTCTCCTTCTCCAGCTCCTTCTCCACCTCCTTCTCCTTGTCCTCATCTTGCGCCTTCTCCACCTCCTGCTCCTTCTCCTCCTCCTGCTCCTCCTCCTCCTCCTGCTCCTTCTTCTTCTCCCGCTCGTTCTCAACTCCTGCTCCTTCTCCTCCTCCTTCTCCTTCTCCTCCTCCTGCTCCTTCTCCCCCTCCTGCTCCTTCTCCTCCTCCTGCTCCTTCTCCACCTCCTGCTCCATCTCCTTCTCCTGCTCCTTCTGCTTCTCATGCTCCAACTTATCCGCTTGCCCCTTCTTCTCCTCCTGCTCCTTCTCAATTTCTGCTCCATCTCCAGCTGCTGCTCCTTCTCCTCCTTGTCCTCCTCCTACCCCTCCTGTTCCTTGTCCACCACATGCTACTTCTCCCCCTCCTGCTCCTTCTCCCCCTCCTGCTCCTCCTCCCTGTCCTGCTCCTTCTCCCTCTCCTGCTCCTTCTCCACCTCCTGCTCTTTCTCCCCCTCCTTCCCGTCATCCACCTCCATTTCCTCCTCCTGCTCCTTGTCCACTTCCTGCTCCTTGTCCACCTGGTGCTCCTTCTCCTCCTCCTGCTCCTACTCCTCTAACTGCTCCTTCTTCTTCTCCTGCTCCTTCTCAACTCCTGCTCCTTCCCCTCATCCTGCTCCTTCTCCTCCTCCTGCTCCTTCTCCTCCTCCTGCTCCTTCTCCTCCTGCTACTCCTTCAGCACCGGCTGCTCCTTCTCCTCCTCCTTCTCCTTCTCCACCTCCTGCTCCTTCTGCACCTCCTGCTCCTTCTTCTCCTCCTGCTCGTGCTCCTCCTCCTGCTCCTTCTCCAACTCCTTCTGCTACTCCCCCTCCTGGTCCTTCTCCGTCTCCTGCTCCTTCTCCACCTCCTGCTCCTTGTGCACCTCCTGCTCCTTCTTCTCCTCCTGCTCCTGCTCCTCCTCCTGCTTCTTCTCCAACTCCTTCTGCTACTCCCTCTCCTGCTCCTTCTCCCCCTCCTGCTCTTTCTCCGCCTCCTTCTCCTCATCCACCTCCATCTCCTCCTCCTTCTCCTTGTCCACTTCCTGCTCCTTGTCCACCTCGTGCTCCTTCTCCTCCTCCTGCTCCTACTCCTCTTCCTGCTCCTTCTTCTTCTCCTGCACCTTCTCAACTCCTATTCCTTCTCATCCACCTGCACCTTCCCCAAATCCTTCTCCTCCTCCACCTACATCTCCTCCTCCTGCTCCTCCTCCACCTCCTGCTCCTTCTCCACCTCCTGCTCCTTGCCCACCTCCTGCTCCTTGTCCACCCCCTGTTCATTGTCAACCTCCTGCTCCGTGTCCACCTCCTGCTCAGTGTCCACCTTCTAATTCTTGTCCATCTCCTGCTCCTTGCACACCTCCTGCTCCTTTTCCACCCACTGCTCCTTCTCGCCCTCCTGCTCCTTCTCGCCCTCCCGCTCCTTGTCTCCCTCCTGCTCCTTCTCCACTCCTGCTCATTCATCACCACCTGCTCCTTCTTCTCCTCCTGCTCCTACTCCACCTCCTGCCCCTGGTCTTCCTCCTGCTCATTTTCCCCCTCCTGCTCCTTCTCCACCACCTGCTCATTCTCAACCTCCTGCTCCTTCTCCACCTCCTGCTCCTTCTACTTCTCCTGCTCCTTCTCCACCTCCTGCTCCTTTTCCACCTCCTGCTCCTGCTCCTCATCTTGCGCTTTCACCAACTCCTGCTCCTCCTCCTGCTCCCACTCCTCGTCCTGCCACTTCTTCTTCTCCTGATCCTCCTCCACTCCGGCTCCTTCTCATTCTCCTGCTCCTTCTCCTCTTCCTGCTCCTTCTCCTTCTCCTGCTCCTTCTCCACTCGTGCTCCATCTCCACCTCCTGCTCCTTCTCCACCTCCTGCTCCATCTCCTTCTCCTGCTCCTTCTCCTTCTCATGCTCCTTCTTCTCCGCCTGCTCCTTCTTCTCTTCCTGCTCCTTCCAAATTCCTGATCTATCTCCAGCTCCAGCTCCTTCTCCCCCTCCTGCTCCTTCTCCCTATCCTGCTCCTTCTCCCCCTCCTGCTCCTTCTGCACCTCCTGCTCCTTCTCCCACTCCTGCTCTTTCTCGCCCTCCTGCTCCTTCCTGCCCTCCTGCTCCATCTCCACTTCCTGCTACTTCTCCACTCCTGCTCATTCACCACCTCCTGCTCCTTCTCCTCCTCCTGCTACTTCTCCTCATCTTGCGCTTCCTCCACCTCCTGCTACTTCTCCTCCTCCTGCTCCTTCTCCACCTCCTGCTCCTTGTCTTCCTCCTGCTCCTTTTCTCCCTCCTGCTCCTTCTTCAGCTCCTGCTCCTTCTCCACCTCCTGCTCCTTCTGCACCTCCTGCTCCTTCTCCACCTCCTGCTCCTTCTCCTCCTCCTGCTCAGTCACCACCTCCTGCTCCTTCTTCTCCAGCTTCTCCTCCTCCTGCTCCTTCTCCACCTCCCGCTCCTTGTCACCCTCCTGCTCCTTCTGCACCTCCTGTTCATTTTCCACCTGCTGCTTCTTCTCCACCTCCTGCACCTTCTCCGCCTCCTGCTCCTTCTCCTCATCTTGCGCCTTCTCCACCTCCTGCTACTGCTCCTCCGCCTGCTCCTACTTCTCCTCCTGCTCCTCCTCCTCCTGCTCCTTCTTCTTCTCCTGCTCCTTTTCCAGTCCTGTTGCATCTCCAACTCCTGCTCCTTCTCCTCCTCCTGCTCCTTCTACTCCTCCTGCTCCGACTAGACCTCCTGCTCCTTCTCCATCTCCTGCTCCTTCTCCTTCACCTGCTCCTTCTAATCTGCCTGCTCCTTCTCCACCTCCTGTTCCTTGTCTCCCTCCTGCTCCTTGTCTCCCTCCTGCTCCTTCTTTTCCTCCTGCTCCTGCTCATCTTCATGCTTCTTCTCCAACTCCTTCTCCTACTCCCCCTCCTGGTCCTTCTCCGCCTCCTGCTCCTTCTCCACCGATTGCTTCGACTCTTCCTCCTGTTCCTTCTCCTGCTCCTGCTCCTTCTCCACCTCCTTCTCCTCCTCCACATCCTTCTCCTCCTGCTCCTTACCCACCTCCTGCTCCTTGTCCACCTCCTGCTCCTTGTCCACCTCCTGCTCCTTTTCCACCTACTGCCCCTTCTCGCTCTCCTGCTACTTCCTGCCCCCCTGCTGCTTCTCCACCTCCTGCTAATTCTCCACTTCTGCTCATTCACCACCTCGTGCTCCTTCATCTCCTCCTTCTCCTCCTCAAGCTCCTTGTCTTCCTCTTGCGCCTTCTCCACCTCCTGCTCCTTTTCCTCCTCCTGCTCCGACTCCTCGTCCTGCTCTTTCTTTTTCTACTGCTCCTTCTCCACTCCTGCTCCTTCTCATCCTCCTGCTCCTTCTCCTCCTCCTGCTCCTTCTCCTCCTCCTGCTCCTTCTCCTCCTGCTCCTCCTTCAGCACCGGCTGCTCCTTCTCCTCCTCCTTCTCCTTCTCCACCTCCTGCTCCTTCTGCACCTCCTGCTCCTTCTTCTCCTCCTGCTCCTGCTCCTCCTCCTGCTCCTTCTCCAACTCCTTCTGCTACTCCCCCTCCTGGTCCTTCTCCGTCTCCTGCTCCTTCTCCACCTCCTGCTCCTTGTGCACCTCCTGCTCCTTCTTCTCCTCCTGCTCCTGCTCCTCCTCCTGCTTCTTCTCCAACTCCTTCTGCTACTCCCTCTCCTGCTCCTTCTCCCCCTCCCGCTCTTTCTCCCCCTCCTTCTCCTCATCCACCTCCATCTCCTCCTCCTTCTCCTTGTCCACTTCCTGCTCCTTGTCCACCTCGTGCTCCTTCTCCTCCTCCTGCTCCTACTCCTCTTCCTGCTCCTTCTTCTTCTCCTGCACCTTCTCAACTCCTATTCCTTCTCATCCACCTGCACCTTCTCCAAATCCTTCTCCCCCTCCTGCTCCTTCTCCCTATCCTGCTCCTTCTCCCCCTCCTGCTCCTTCTGCACATCCTGCTCCTTCTCCCACTCCTGCTGTTTCTCCCCCTCCTTCTCCTCATCAACCTTCTTCTTCTGCCGCTCCTTCTCAACTCCTGCTCCTTCTCCTCCTCCTTCTCCTTCTCCTCCTCCTGCTCCTTCTCCCCCTCCTGCTCCTTCTCCTCCTCCTGTTCCTTCTCCACCTCCTGATCCATCTCCTTCTCCTGCTCCTTCTGCTTCTCATGCTCCAACTTATCCGCCTGCCCCTTCTTCTCCTCCTGCTCCTTCTCAATTTCTGCTCCATCTCCAGCTGCTGCTCCTTCTCCTCCTTGTCCTCCTCCTACCCCTCCTGTTCCTTGTCCACCACCTGCTACTTCTCCCCCTCCTGCTCCTCCTCCCTGTCCTGCTCCTTCTCCCTCTCCTGCTCCTTCTCCCTCTCCTGCTCTTTCTCCCCCTCCTTCCCGTCATCCACCTCCATTTCCTCCTCCTGCTCCTTGTCCACTTCCTGCTCCTTGTCCACCTGGTGCTCCTTCTCCTCCTCCTGCTCCTACTCCTCTAACTGCTCCTTCTTCTTCTCCTGCTCCTTCTCAACTCCTGCTCCTTCCCCTCATCCTGCTCCTTCTCCTCCTCCTGCTCCTTCTCCTCCTCCTGCTCCTTCTCCTCCTGCTACTCCTTCAGCACCGGCTGCTCCTTCTCCTCCTCCTTCTCCTTCTCCACCTCCTGCTCCTTCTGCACCTCCTGCTCCTTCTTCTCCTCCTGCTCGTGCTCCTCCTCCTGCTCCTTCTCCAACTCCTTCTGCTACTCCCCCTCCTGGTCCTTCTCCGTCTCCTGCTCCTTCTCCACCTCCTGCTCCTTGTGCACCTCCTGCTCCTTCTTCTCCTCCTGCTCCTGCTCCTCCTCCTGCTTCTTCTCCAACTCCTTCTGCTACTCCCTCTCCTGCTCCTTCTCCCCCTCCTGCTCTTTCTCCGCCTCCTTCTCCTCATCCACCTCCATCTCCTCCTCCTTCTCCTTGTCCACTTCCTGCTCCTTGTCCACCTCGTGCTCCTTCTCCTCCTCCTGCTCCTACTCCTCTTCCTGCTCCTTCTTCTTCTCCTGCACCTTCTCAACTCCTATTCCTTCTCATCCACCTGCACCTTCTCCAAATCCTTCTCCTCCTCCACCTACATCTCCTCCTCCTGCTCCTCCTCCACCTCCTGCTCCTTCTCCACCTCCTGCTCCTTGCCCACCTCCTGCTCCTTGTCCACCCCCTGTTCATTGTCAACCTCCTGCTCCGTGTCCACCTCCTGCTCAGTGTCCACCTTCTAATTCTTGTCCATCTCCTGCTCCTTGCACACCTCCTGCTCCTTTTCCACCCACTGCTCCTTCTCGCCCTCCTGCACCTTCTCGCCCTCCTGCTCCTTCTCGCCCTCCCGCTCCTTGTCTCCCTCCTGCTCCTTCTCCACTCCTGCTCATTCACCACCTCCTGCTCCTTCTTCTCCTCCTTCTCCTCCTCCTGCTCCTACTCCACCTCCTGCCCCTGGTCTTCCTCCTGCTCATTTTCCCCCTCCTGCTCCTTCTCCACCACCTGCTCATTCTCAACCTCCTGCTCCTTCTCCACCTCCTGCTCCTTCTACTTCTCCTGCTCCTTCTACTTCTCCTGCTCCTTCTCCACCTCCTGCTCCTTTTCCACCTCCTGCTCCTCATCTTGCGCTTTCACCAACTCCTGCTCCTCCTCCTGCTCCCACTCCTCGTCCTGCCACTTCTTCTTCTCCTGATCCTCCTCCACTCCGGCTCCTTCTCATTCTCCTGCTCCTTCTCCTCTTCCTGCTCCTTCTCCTTCTCCTGCTCCTTCTCCACTCGTGCTCCATCTCCACCTCCTGCTCCTTCTCCACCTCCTGCTCCATCTCCTTCTCCTGCTCCTTCTCCTTCTCATGCTCCTTCTTCTCCGCCTGCTCCTTCTTCTCTTCCTGCTCCTTCCAAATTCCTGATCTATCTCCAGCTCCAGCTCCTTCTTCCCCTCCTGCTCCTTCTCCCTATCCTGCTCCTTCTCCCCCTCCTGCTCCTTCTGCACCTCCTGCTCCTTCTCCCACTCCTGCTCTTTCTCGCCCTCCTGCTCCTTCCTGCCCTCCTGCTCCATCTCCACTTCCTGCTACTTCTCCACTCCTGCTCATTCACCACCTCCTGCTCCTTCTCCTCCTCCTGCTACTTCTCCTCATCTTGCGCTTCCTCCACCTCCTGCTACTTCTCCTCCTCCTGCTCCTTCTCCACCTCCTGCTCCTTGTCTTCCTCCTGCTCCTTTTCCACCTCCTGCTCCTGCTCCTCATCTTGCGCTTTCACCAACTCCTGCTCCTCCTCCTGCTCCCACTCCTCGTCCTGCCACTTCTTCTTCTCCTGATCCTCCTCCACTCCGGCTCCTTCTCATCTCCTGCTCCTTCTCCTCTTCCTGCTCCTTCTCCTTCTCCTGCTCCTTCTCCACTCGTGCTCCATCTCCACCTCCTGCTCCTTCTCCACCTCCTGCTCCATCTCCTTCTCCTGCTACTTCTCCTCATCTTGCGCTTCCTCCACCTCCTGCTACTTCTCCTCCTCCTGCTCCTTCTCCACCTCCTGCTCCTTGTCTTCCTCCTGCTCCTTTTCTCCCTCCTGCTCCTTCTGCACCTCCTGTTCATTTTCCACCTGCTGCTTCTTCTCCACCTCCTGCACCTTCTCCGCCTCCTGCTCCTTCTCCTCATCTTGCGCCTTCTCCACCTCCTGCTACTGCTCCTCCGCCTGCTCCTACTTCTCCTCCTGCTCCTCCTCCTCCTGCTCCTTCTTCTTCTCCTGCTCCTTTTCCAGTCCTGTTGCATCTCCAACTCCTGCTCCTTCTCCTCCTCCTGCTCCTTCTACTCCTCCTGCTCCGACTAGACCTCCTGCTCCTTCTCCATCTCCTGCTCCTTCTCCTTCACCTGCTCCTTCTAATCTGCCTGCTCCTTCTCCACCTCCTGTTCCTTGTCTCCCTCCTGCTCCTTGTCTCCCTCCTGCTCCTTCTTTTCCTCCTGCTCCTGCTCATCTTCATGCTTCTTCTCCAACTCCTTCTCCTACTCCCCCTCCTGGTCCTTCTCCGCCTCCTGCTCCTTCTCCACCGATTGCTTCGACTCTTCCTCCTGTTCCTTCTCCTGCTCCTGCTCCTTCTCCGCCTCCTTCTCCTCCTCCACATCCTTCTCCTCCTGCTCCTTACCCACCTCCTGCTCCTTGTCCACCTCCTGCTCCTTGTCCACCTCCTGCTCCTTTTCCACCTACTGCCCCTTCTCGCTCTCCTGCTACTTCCTGCCCCCCTGCTCCTTCTCCACCTCCTGCTAATTCTCCACTTCTGCTCATTCACCACCTCGTGCTCCTTCATCTCCTCCTTCTCCTCCTCAAGCTCCTTGTCTTCCTCTTGCGCCTTCTCCACCTCCTGCTCCTTTTCCTCCTCCTGCTCCGACTCCTCGTCCTGCTCTTTCTTTTTCTACTGCTCCTTCTCCATCTCCTGCTCCTTCTCCTTCACCTGCTCCTTCTAATCTGCCTGCTCCTTCTCCACCTCCTGTTCCTTGTCTCCCTCCTGCTCCTTGTCTCCCTCCTGCTCCTTCTTTTCCTCCTGCTCATGCTCCTCTTCCTGCTTCTTCTCCAACTCCTTCTCCTACTCCCCCTCCTGGTCCTTCTCCGCCTCCTGCTCCTTCTCCACCGATTGCTTCTACTCTTCCTCCTGTTCCTTCTCCTGCTCCTGCTCCTTCTCCACCTCCTTCTCCTCCTCCACATCCTTCTCCTCCTGCTCCTTACCCACCTCCTGCTCCTTGTCCACCTCCTGCTTCTTGTCCACCTCCTGCTCCTTTTCCACCTACTGCCCCTTCTCGCTCTCCTGCTACTTCCTGCCCCCCTGCTCCTTCTCCACCTCCTGCTAATTCTCCACTTCTGCTCATTCACCACCTCGTGCTCCTTCATCTCCTCCTTCTCCAGCTCCAGCTCCTTGTCTTCCTCCTGCTCCTTGTCTTCCTCATTCTCCTTGTCTCCCTCCCGCTCCTTCTCCACCTCCTGCTCCTTCTCCACCTCGTGCTCCTTCTCCACCTCCTGCTCCTTCTCCACCTCCTGCTCATTCTCCTCATCTTGCGACTTCTGCACCTCCTGCTCTGTCTCCTCCACCTGCTCCTTCTCCTCCTCCTGCAACCTTCTTGTTCTCCTGCCCTTTCTCCTCCTCCTGCTCCTTCTCCACCTCCTGCTCCTTCTCCACCTGCTGCTCCTTCTTCTCCTCCTCCTGCTACTTCTCAACCTCCTGCTCATGCTCCGCCTCCTGCTCCTTCTCCAATTCCTTCTACTTCTCCCCCTTCTGCTCCTTCGCTTCCTCCTGCTCCTTCTCGACCTCCTGCTACTTCTCCAACTCCTGCTCCTTCTCCTCATCTTGCGCCTTCTCCCAATCATGCTCATTCTCCTCCTCCTGCTCCTACTCCTCCTCCTGCTCCTTCTTCTTCTCCTGCTCCTTCTCCATTCCTGCTCCATCTCCACCACCTGCTCCTTCTCCACCTCCTGCTCCTTCTTCTTCTCCTGCCCCTTCTCCACGCCTGCTCCATCTCCACCTCCTGCTCATTCTCCTCCACCTCCTCCTTCTCCTCATCCTGCTCCTTCCCGTCCTCCTGCTCCTACTCCTGCTCCTTCATCTCCGCCTGCTCCTTCTTCTCCTCCTGCTCCTTCTCAATTCCTGCTCGATCTCCAGCTCCTGCTCCTTGTCCTCCTCTTGCTCCATCTTCTTCTCCTGCTACTTCTCCAGCTGCTGCTCCTCCTCCTCCTCCTGCCCCTACTCCTCCTCCTGCTCCTTCTCCTCCTCCTGCTCCTTCTCCACCTCCTGCTCCTTGTCTCCCTGCTTCGCTCCGTCTTCACCTCCTGCTCCTTCTGCACCTCCTGCTCATTCTCCACCTCCTGCTCCTTCTCCACTTCCTTCCTCTTCTCCTCATCTTGCGCCGTCTCCACCTCCTGCTCCTTCTCCTCCTCCTGCTCCTACTCCACATGCTGCTCCTTCTCCTTCTCCTGCTCCTTCTCCACCTCCGTCTCCTTCTCCACCTCCTGCTCCTTCTCCTCATCTTGCGACTTCTCCACCTCCTGCTCCGTCTCCTCCACCTGCTCCTTCTCCTCCTCCTGCAACCTTCTTGTTCTCCTGCTCCTTCTCCTCCTCCTGCTCCTTCTCCTCCTCCTGCTCCTTCTCCACCTCCTGCTCCTTCTCCACCTGCTGCTCCTTCTTCTCCTCCTCCAGCGACTTCTCAACCTCCTGCTCATGCTCCGCCTCCTGCTCCTTCTCCAACTCCTTCTCCTTCTCCCCCTTCTGCTCCTTCGCCTCCTCCTGCTCCTTCTCGACCTCCTGCTCCTTCTCCAACTCCTGCTCCTTCTTCTCCTCCTGTTCCTGCTCCGCCACGTGCTCCTTCTCAACCTCCTTCTCCTCCTCCTGCTGCTTGTCCACCTCCTGCTCCTTCTCCAACTCCTGCTCCTTCTCCTCATCTTGCGCCTTCTCCACCTCATGCTCATTCTCCTCCTTCTGCTCCTACTCCTCCTCCTGCTCCTTCTTCTTCTCCTGCTCCTTCTCCATTCCTGCTCCATCTCCACCACCTGCTCCTTCTCCACCTCCTGCTCCTTCTCCTCATCTTGCGCCCTCACCACCTCGTGCTCCTTCTCCTCCTCCTGCTCCATCTTCTTCTCCTACCCCTTCTCCACGCCTGCTCCATCTCCACCTCCTGCTCATTCTCCTCCACCTCCTCCTTCTCCTCATCCTGCTCCTTCCCCTCCTCCTGCTCCTTTTCCACCTCCTGCTCCTTGTCTCCCTCCTGCTCCTTCTCCACCTCCTGCTCCTTCTCCACCTCCTGCTCTTTCCTCACCTCCTGCTCCTTTTCCACCTCCTGCTCCTTATCCTCATTTGCACCTCCTCCAGCTTCTGCTCCTTCTCCTCCTCCTGCTCCTACTCCTCCTCCTGCACCTTCTTCTTCTCCTGCTCCTTCTCCACTCCTGATCCATCTCTACCTCCTGCTCCTTCTCGTTGTCCTGCTCCTTCTCCTCCTCCTGCTCCTTCTCCACCTCCTGCTCCTTGTCTCCCTCCTGCTCCTTCTTCACCTCCTGCTCCTTCAGCACCTCCTGCTCCTTCTCCACCTCCTGCTCCTTCTCCACCTCCTGCTCCTTCTCCACTTCCTTCCTCTTCTCCTCATCTTGCGCCTTCTCCACATCCTGCTCCTTCTCCTCCTCCTGCTCCTACTCCTCCTCCTGCTGCATCTACTCCGCCTGCTCCTTCTTCCCCTCCTGCTCCTTCTCCACTCCTGCTCCATCTCCACCTCCTGCTCCTTCTCCTCCTCCTGCTCCTTCTCCACATTCTGCTCCTTCTCCTTCCCCTGCTCCTACTCCTCCTCCTGCTCCTTCTACTCCGCCTGCTCATTCTTCTCCTCCTGCTCCTTCTCAATTCCTGCTCCATCTCCAGCTCCTGCTCCTTCTCCTCCTCCTCCATATCCTGCTCCTTCCCCACCTCCTGCTCCTTCTCCCACTCCTGCTCCATCTTCCCCTCATGCTCCTCCTCCCCCCTTCTGCTCCTTCTCCCCCTCCTGGTCCTTCTACCCCTCTTGCTCCTTCTACCCCTCCTGCTCAAACTCATCCTACTCCTTCTCCACCTCCTGCTCCTTCAGCTCCTCCTGCTCAACCTCCTCCTCCTGCTGCTTCTCCAACACCTTCTCCGCCTCCCCATCCTTGTCTTTCTCCGCCTCCTGCTCCTTCTCCACCTATTGCTCCTTCTCGTCCTGCTCCTTCTCCACGTCCTGCTGCTTCTCCTCCTCCTGCTCCTTCTCCACCTCCTGCTCCTTCTCCTCCTCCTTCTCCTTGTCCTCCTCCTGTTCCTTCTCCTCCTCCTGCTCCTGCCCCTCCTCCTGCTCCTTCTCAATTCCTTCTCCATCTCCAGCTCCTGCTCCTTGTCCTCCTCTTGCTCCATTTTCTTCTCCTGCTACTTCTCCATCTCCTGCTCCTCCTCCTGCCCCTACTCCTCCTCCTGCTCCTTCTCCTCCTCCTGCTCCTTCTCCACCTCCTGCTCCTTGTCTCCCTCCCGCTCCGTCGTCACCTCCTGCTCCTTCTGCACCTGCTGCTCCTTCTCCACCTGCTGCTCCTTCTCCACTTCCTTCCTCTTCTCCTCATCTTGCGCCGTCTCCACCTCTTGCTCCTTCTCCTCCTCCTGCTCCTACTCCACATGCAGCTCCTTCTCCTTCTCCTTCTCCTGCTCCTTCTCCACCTCCGTCTCCTTCTCCAACTCCTGCTCCTTCTCCTCATCTTGCGACTTCTCCACCTGCTGCTCCTTCTCCTCCAACTGATCCTTCTCCTCCTCCTGCAACCTTCTTGTTCTCCTGCTCCTTCTCCTCCTCCTGCTCCTTCTCCTCCTCCTGCTCCTTCTCCACCTCCTGCTCCTTCTCCACCTCCTGCTCCTTCTTCTCCTCCTGTTCCTGCTCCTCCTCCTGCTACTTCCCAACCTTCTGCTCATTCTCCACCTTCTGCTCCTTCTCCACGTCCTGCTCCTTCTTCTCCTGCTCCTGCTCCGCCTCCTGCTCCTTCTCCAACTCCTTCTCCTACTCCCCCTTCTGCTCCTTCTCCTCCTCCTGCTCCTTCTCGACCTCCTGCTCCTTCTGCAACTCCTGCTCCTTCTTCTCCTCCTGTTCCTGCTCCTCCTCGTGCTCCTTCTCCACCTCCTTCTCCTCCTCCTGCAGCTGGTCCACCTCCTGCTCCTTCTCCAACTCCTGCTCCTTCTCCTCATCTTGCGCCTTCTCCACCTCATGCTCATTCTCCTCCTCCTGCTCCTACTCCTCCTCCTGCTCCTCCTTCTTCTCCTGCTCCTTCTCCATTCCTGCTCCATCTCTACCACTTGCTGCTTCTCCACCTCCTGCTCCTTCTCCTCATCTTGCGCCTTCACCACCTCCTGCTCCTTCACCTCCTCCTGCTCGTATTCCTCCACCTGCTCCTTCTCCTCATCCTGCTCCTTCCCCTCCTCCTGCTCCTTCTCCACCTCCTGCTCCTTTTCTCCCTCCTGCTCCTTCTTCACCTCCTGCTCCTTCTGCACCTCCTGCTCCTTCTCCACCTCCTGCTCCTTCTCCACCTCCTGCTCCTTCTCCACTTCCTTCCTCTTCTCCTCATCTTGCGCCTTCTCCACCTCCTGCTCCTTCTCCTCCTCCTGCTCCTACTCCACATGCTGCTCCTTCTCCTTCTCCTGCTCCTACTCCTCCTCCTGCTGCATCTACTCCGCCTGCTCCTTCTTCCCCTCCTGCTCCTTCTCCACTCCTGCTCCATCTCCACCTCCTGCTCCTTCTCCTCCTCCTGCTCCTTCTCCACATGCTGCTTCTTCTCCTTCCCCTGCTCCTACTCCTCCTCCTGCTCCATCTACTCCACCTACTCATTCTTCTCCTCCTGCTCCTTCTCAATTCCTGCTCCATCTCCAGCTCCTGCTCCTTCTCCTCCTCCTCCATATCCTACTCCTTCCCCACCTCCTGCTCCTTCTCCCACTCCTGCTCCATCTTCCCCTCATGCTCCTCCTCCCCCCTTCTGCTCCTTCTCCCCCTCCTGGTCCTTCTACCCCTCTTGCTCCTTCTACCCCTCCTGCTCAAACTCCTCCTACTCCTTCTCCACCTCCTGCTCCTTCAGCTCCTCCTGCTCAACCTCCTCCTCCTGCTGCTTCTCCAACTCCTTCTCCGCCTCCCCATCCTTGTCCTTCTCCGCCTCCTGCTCCTTCTCCACCGATTGCTCCTTCTCCTCCTGCTCCTTCTCCACGTCCTGCTCCTTCTCCTCCTCCTGCTCCTTCTCCACCTCCTGCTCCTTCTCCTCCTCCTTCTCCTTGTCCTCCTTCTGTTCCTTCTCCTCCTCCTGCTCCTGCTCCTCCTCCTGCTACTTCTCCAGCTCCTGCTCATTCTCCACCTCCTGCACATTCTCCTCCTCCTGCACCTTCTCCTCCTGATCCTTCTCCACCTGCTGCTCCTTGTCCTCCAACTGATCCTTCTCCTCCTCCTGCAACCTTCTTGTTCTCCTGCTCCTTCTCCTCCTCCTGCTCCTTCTCCTCCTCCTGCTCCTTCTCCACCTCCTGCTCCTTCTCCACCTCCTGCTCCTTCTTCTCCTCCTGTTCCTGCTCCTCCTCCTGCTACTTCCCAACCTTCTGCTCATTCTCCAACTTCTGCTCCTTCTCCACGTCCTGCTCCTTCTTCTCCTCCTGCTCCTGCTCCGCCTCCTGCTCATGCTCCGCCTCCTGCTCCTTCTCCAACTCCTTCTCCTTCTCCCCCTTCTGCTCCTTCGCCTCCTCCTGCTCCTTCTCGACCTCCTGCTCCTTCTCCAACTCCTGCTCCTTCTTCTCCTCCTGTTCCTGCTCCGCCTCGTGCTCCTTCTCAACCTCCTTCTCCTCCTCCTGCTGCTTGTCCACCTCCTGCTCCTTCTCCAACTCCTGCTCCTTCTCCTCATCTTGCGCCTTCTCCACCTCATGCTCATTCTCCTCCTCCTGCTCCTACTCCTCCTCCTGCTCCTTCTTCTTCTCCTGCTCCTTCTCCATTCCTGCTCCATCTCCACCACCTGCTCCTTCTCCACCTCCTGCTCCTTCTCCTCATCTTGCGCCCTCACCACCTCGTGCTCCTTCTCCTCCTCCTGCTACATCTTCTTCTCCTACCCCTTCTCCACGCCTGCTCCATCTCCACCTCCTGCTCATTCTCCTCCACCTCCTCCTTCTCCTCATCCTGCTCCTTCCCCTCCTCCTGCTCCTTTTCCACCTCCTGCTCCTTGTCTCCCTCCTGCTCCTTCTCCACCTCCTGCTCCTTCTCCACCTCCTGCTCTTTCCTCACCTCCTGCACCTTTTCCACCTCCTGCTCCTTATCCTCATTTGCACCTCCTCCAGCTTCTGCTCCTTCTCCTCCTCCTGCGCCTACTCCTCCTCCTGCACCTTCTTCTTCTCCTGCTCCTTCTCCACTCCTGCTCCATCTCTACCTCCTGCTCCTTCTCGTTCTCCTGCTCCTTCTCCTCCTCCTGCTCCTTCTCCACCTCCTGCTCCTTGTCTCCCTCCTGCTCCTTCTTCACCTCCTGCTCCTTCAGGACCTCCTGCTCCTTCTCCACCTCCTGCTCCTTCTCCACCTCCTGCTCCTTCTCCACTTCCTTCCTCTTCTCCTCATCTTGCGCCTTCTCCACCTCCTGCTCCTTCTCCTCCTCCTGCTCCTACTCCTCCTCCTGCTGCATCTACTCCGCCTGCTCCTTCTTCCCCTCCTGCTCCTTCTCCACTCCTGCTCCATCTCCACCTCCTGCTCCTTCTCCTCCTCCTGCTCCTTCTCCACATTCTGCTCCTTCTCCTTCCCCTGCTCCTACTCCTCCTCCTGCTCCTTCTACTCCGCCTGCTCATTCTTCTCCTCCTGCTCCTTCTCAATTCCTGCTCCATCTCCAGCTCCTGCTCCTTCTCCTCCTCCTCCATATCCTGCTCCTTCCCCACCTCCTGCTCCTTCTCCCACTCCTGCTCCATCTTCCCCTCATGCTCCTCCTCCCCCCTTCTGCTCCTTCTCCCCCTCCTGGTCCTTCTAACCCTCTTGCTCCTTCTACCCCTCCTGCTCAAACTCCTCCTACTCCTTCTCCACCTCCTGCTCCTTCAGCTCCTCCTGCTCCTTCTCCACCTCCTGCTCCTTCTCGTCCTCCTTCTCCTTGTCCTCCTTCTGTTCCTTCTCCTCCTCCTGCTCCTGCTCCTCCTCCTGCTACTTCTCCAGCTCCTGCTCATTCTCCACCTCCTGCACATTCTCCTCCTCCTGCACCTTCTCCTCCTGATCCTTCTCCACCTTCTGCTCCTTCTCCTCCTCCTGCTCCTACTCCTCCTCCTGCTCCTTCATCTCCGCCTGCTCCTTCTTCTCCTCCTGCTCCTTCTCAATTCCTTCTCCATCTCCAGCTCCTGCTCCTTGTCCTCCTCTTGCTCCATTTTCTTCTCCTGCTACTTCTCCACCTCCTGCTCCTCCTCCTGCCCCTACTCCTCCTCCTGCTCCTCCTCCTCCTCCTGCTCCTTCTCCACCTCCTGCTCCTTGTCTCCCTCCCGCTCCGTCGTCACCTCCTGCTCCTTCTGCACCTGCTGCTCCTTCTCCACCTCCTGCTCCTTCTCCACTTCCTTCCTCTTCTCCTCATCTTGCGCCGTCTCCACCTCTTGCTCCTTCTCCTCCTCCTGCTCCTACTCCACATGCAGCTCCTTCTCCTTCTCCTTCTCCTTCTCCTGCTCCTTCTCCACCTCCGTCTCCTTCTCCAACTCCTGCTCCTTCTCCTCATCTTGCGACTTCTCCACCTGCTGCTCCTTCTCCTCCAACTGATCCTTCTCCTCCTCCTGCAACCTTCTTGTTCTCCTGCTCCTTCTCCTCCTCCTGCTCCTTCTCCTCCTCCTGCTCCTTCTCCACCTCCTGCTCCTTCTCCACCTCCTGCTCCTTCTTCTCCTCCTGTTCCTGCTCCTCCTCCTGCTACTTCCCAATCTTCTGCTCATTCTCCAACTTCTGCTCCTTCTCCACGTCCTGCTCCTTCTTCTCCTCCTGCTCCTGCTCCGCCTCCTGCTCCTTCTCCAACTCCTTCTCCTACTCCCCCTTCTGCTCCTTCTCCTCCTCCTGCTCCTTCTCCACCTCCTCCTCCTTCTCCACCTGCTGCTCCTTCTTCTCCTCCTCCAGCTACTTCTCAACCTCCTGCTCATGCTCCGCCTCCTGCTCCTTCTCCAACTCCTTCTCCTTCTCCCCCTTCTGCTCCTTCGCCTCCTCCTGCTCCTTCTCGACCTCCTGCTCCTTCTCCAATTCCTGCTCCTTCTTCTCCTCCTGTTCCTGCTCCGCCTCGTGCTCCTTCTCAACCTCCTTCTCCTCCTCCTGCTGCTTGTCCACCTCCTGCTCCTTCTCCAACTCCTGCTCCTTCTCCTCATTTTGCGCCTTCTCCACCTCATGCTCATTCTCCTCCTCCTGCTCCTACTCCTCCTCCTGCTCCTTCTTCTTCTCCTGCTCCTTCTCCATTCCTGCTCCATCTCCACTACCTGCTCGTTCTCCACCTCCTGCTCCTTCTCCTCATCTTGCGCCCTCACCACCTCGTGCTCCTTCTCCTCCTCCTGCTCCATCTTCTTCTCCTACCCCTTCTCCACGCCTGCTCCATCTCCACCTCCTGCTCATTCTCCTCCACCTCCTCCTTCTCCTCATCCTGCTCCTTCCCCTCCTCCTGCTCCTTTTCCACCTCCTGCTCATTGTCTCCCTCCTGCTCCTTCTCCACCTCCTGCTCCTTCTCCACCTCCTGCTCTTTCCTCACCTCCTGCTCCTTTTCCACCTCCTGCTCCTTATCCTCATTTGCACCTCCTCCAGCTTCTGCTCCTTCTCCTCCTCCTGCTCCTACTCCTCCTCCTGCACCTTCTTCTTCTCCTGCTCCTTCTCCACTCCTGATCCATCTCTACCTCCTGCTCCTTCTCGTTCTCCTGCTCCTTCTCCTCCTCCTGCTCCTTCTCCACCTCCTGCTCCTTGTCTCCCTCCTGCTCCTTCTTCACCTCCTGCTCCTTCAGCACCTCCTGCTCCTTCTCCACCTCCTGCTCCTTCTCCACCTCCTGCTCCTTCTCCACTTCCTTCCTCTTCTCCTCATCTTGCACCTTCTCCACCTCCTGCTCCTTCTCCTCCTCCTGCTCCTACTCCTCCTCCTGCTGCATCTACTCCGCCTGCTCCTTCTTCCCCTCCTGCTCCTTCTCCACTCCTGCTCCATCTCCACCTCCTGCTCCTTCTCCTCCTCCTGCTCCTTCTCCACATTCTGCTCCTTCTCCTTCCCCTGCTCCTACTCCTCCTCCTGCTCCTTCTACTCCGCCTGCTCATTCTTCTCCTCCTGCTCCTTCTCAATTCCTGCTCCATCTCCAGCTCCTGCTCCTTCTCCTCCTCCTCCATATCCTGCTCCTTCCCCACCTCCTGCTCCTTCTCCCACTCCTGCTCCATCTTCCCCTCATGCTCCTCCTCCCCCCTTCTGCTCCTTCTCCCCCTCCTGGTCATTCTACCCATCTTGCTCCTTCTACCCCTCCTGCTCAAACTCATCCTACTCCTTCTCCACCTCCTGCTCCTTCAGCTCCTCCTGCTCAACCTCCTCCTCCTGCTGCTTCTCCAACACCTTCTCCGCCTCCCCATCCTTGTCCTTCTCCGCCTCCTGCTCCTTCTCCACCTATTGCTCCTTCTCGTCCTGCTCCTTCTCCACGTCCTGCTGCTTCTCCTCCTCCTGCTCCTTCTCCACCTCCTGCTCCTTCTCCTCCTCCTTCTCCTTGTCCTCCTCCTGTTCCTTCTCCTCCTCATGCTCCTGCCCCTCCTCCTGCTACTTCTCCACCTCCTGCTCATTCTCCACCTCCTGCACATTCTCCTCCTCCTGCACCTTCTCCTCCTGATCCTTCTCCACCTTCTGCTCCTTCTCCTCCTCCTGCTCCTACTCCTCCTCCTGCTCCTTCATCTCCGCCTGCTCCTTCTTCTCGTCCTGCTCCTTCTCAATTCCTTCTCCATCTCCAGCTCCTGCTCCTTGTCCTCCTCTTGCTCCATTTTCTTCTCCTGCTACTTCTCCACCTCCTGCTCCTCCTCCTGCCCCTACTCCTCCTCCTGCTCCTTCTCCTCCTCCTGCTCCTTCTCCACCTCCTGCTCCTTGTCTCCCTCCCGCTCCGTCGTCACCTCCTGCTCCTTCTGCACCTGCTGCTCCTTCTCCACCTGCTGCTCCTTCTCCACTTCCTTCCTCTTCTCCTCATCTTGCGCCGTCTCCACCTCTTGCTCCTTCTCCTCCTCCTGCTCCTACTCCACATGCAGCTCCTTCTCCTTCTCCTTCTCCTGCTCCTTCTCCACCTCCGTCTCCTTCTCCAACTCCTGCTCCTTCTCCTCATCTTGCGACTTCTCCACCTGCTGCTCCTTCTCCTCCAACTGATCCTTCTCCTCCTCCTGCAACCTTCTTGTTCTCCTGCTCCTTCTCCTCCTCCTGCTCCTTCTCCTCCTCCTGCTCCTTCTCCACCTCCTGCTCCTTCTCCACCTCCTGCTCCTTCTTCTCCTCCTGTTCCTGCTCCTCCTCCTGCTACTTCCCAACCTTCTGCTCATTCTCCACCTTCTGCTCCTTCTCCACGTCCTGCTCCTTCTTCTCCTGCTCCTGCTCCGCCTCCTGCTCCTTCTCCAACTCCTTCTCCTACTCCCCCTTCTGCTCCTTCTCCTCCTCCTGCTCCTTCTCGACCTCCTGCTCCTTCTGCAACTCCTGCTCCTTCTTCTCCTCCTGTTCCTGCTCCTCCTCGTGCTCCTTCTCCACCTCCTTCTCCTCCTCCTGCAGCTGGTCCACCTCCTGCTCCTTCTCCAACTCCTGCTCCTTCTCCTCATCTTGCGCCTTCTCCACCTCATGCTCATTCTCCTCCTCCTGCTCCTACTCCTCCTCCTGCTCCTCCTTCTTCTCCTGCTCCTTCTCCATTCCTGCTCCATCTCTACCACTTGATGCTTCTCCACCTCCTGCTCCTTCTCCTCATCTTGCGCCTTCACCACCTCCTGCTCCTTCTCCTCCTCCTGCTCGTATTCCTCCACCTGCTCCTTCTCCTCATCCTGCTCCTTCCCCTCCTCCTGCTCCTTCTCCACCTCCTGCTCCTTTTCTCCCTCCTGCTCCTTCTTCACCTCCTGCTCCTTCTGCACCTCCTGCTCCTTCTCCACCTCCTGCTCCTTCTCCACCTCCTGCTCCTTCTCCACTTCCTTCCTCTTCTCCTCATCTTGCGCCTTCTCCACCTCCTGCTCCTTCTCCTCCTCCTGCTCCTACTCCACATGCTGCTCCTTCTCCTTCTCCTGCTCCTACTCCTCCTCCTGCTGCATCTACTCCGCCTGCTCCTTCTTCCCCTCCTGCTCCATCTCCACCTCCTGCTCCTTCTCCTCCTCCTGCTCCTTCTCCTCCTCCTGCTCCATCTACTCCGCCTGCTCATTCTTCTCCTCCTGCTCCTTCTCAATTCCTGCTCCATCTCCAGCTCCTGCTCCTTCTCCTCCTCCTCCATATCCTACTCCTTCCCCACCTCCTGCTCCTTCTCCCACTCCTGCTCCATCTTCCCCTCATGCTCCTCCTCCCCCCTTCTGCTCCTTCTCCCCCTCCTGGTCCTTCTACCCCTCTTGCTCCTTCTACCCCTCCTGCTCAAACTCCTCCTACTCCTTCTCCACCTCCTGCTCCTTCAGCTCCTCCTGCTCAACCTCCTCCTCCTGCTGCTTCTCCAACTCCTTCTCCGCCTCCCCATTCTTGTCCTTCTCCGCCTCCTGCTCCTTCTCCACCGATTGCTCCTTCTCCTCCTGCTCCTTCTCCACGTCCTGCTCCTTCTCCTCCTCCTGCTCCTTCTCCACCTCCTGCTCCTTCTCCTCCTCCTTCTCATTGTCCTCCTTCTGTTCCTTCTCCTCCTCCTGCTCCTGCTCCTCCTCCTGCTACTTCTCCAGCTCCTGCTCATTCTCCACCTCCTGCACATTCTCCTCCTCCTGCACCTTCTCCTCCTGATCCTTCTCCACCTTCTGCTCCTTCTCCTCCTCCTGCTCCTACTCCTCCTCCTGCTCCTTCATCTCCGCCTGCTCCTTCTTCTCCTCCTGCTCCTTCTCAATTCCTTCTCCATCTCCAGCTCCTGCTCCTTGTCCTCCTCTTGCTCCATTTTCTTCTCCTGCTACTTCTCCACCTCCTGCTCCTCCTCCTCCTCCTGCTCCTTCTCCACCTCCTGCTCCTTGTCTCCCTCCCGCTCCGTCGTCACCTCCTGCTCCTTCTGCACCTGCTGCTCCTTCTCCACCTCCTGCTCCTTCTCCACTTCCTTCCTCTTCTCCTCATCTTGCGCCGTCTCCACCTCTTGCTCCTTCTCCTCCTCCTGCTCCTACTCCACATGCAGCTCCTTCTCCTTCTCCTTCTCCTTCTCCTGCTCCTTCTCCACCTCCGTCTCCTTCTCCAACTCCTGCTCCTTCTCCTCATCTTGCGACTTCTCCACCTGCTGCTCCTTCTCCTCCAACTGATCCTTCTCCTCCTCCTGCAACCTTCTTGTTCTCCTGCTCCTTCTCCTCCTCCTGCTCCTTCTCCTCCTCCTGCTCCTTCTCCACCTCCTGCTCCTTCTCCACCTCCTGCTCCTTCTTCTCCTCCTGTTCCTGCTCCTCCTCCTGCTACTTCCCAACCTTCTGCTCATTCTCCAACTTCTGCTCCTTCTCCACGTCCTGCTCCTTCTTCTCCTGCTCCTGCTCCGCCTCCTGCTCCTTCTCCAACTCCTTCTCCTACTCCCCCTTCTGCTCCTTCTACTCCTCCTGCTCCTTCTCGACCTCCTGCTCCTTCTGCAACTCCAGCTCCTTCTTCTCCTCCTGTTCCTGCTCCTCCGCGTGCTCCTTCTCCACCTCCTTCTCCTCCTCCTGCTGCTGGTCCACCTCCTGCTCCTTCTCCAACTCCTGCTCCATCTCCACCACTTGCTGCTTCTCCACCTCATGCTCATTCTCCTCCTCCTGCTCCTACTCCTCCTCCTGCTCCTTCTTCTTCTCCTGCTCCTTCTCCATTGCTGCTCCATCTCCACCACTTGCTGCTTCTCCACCTCCTGCTCCTTCTCCTCCAATTGATCCTTCTCCTCCTCCTGCAACCTTCTTGTTCTCCTGCTCCTTCTCCTCCTCCTGCTCCTTCTCCTCCTCCTGCTCCTTCTCCACCTCCTGCTCCTTCTCCACCTCCTGCTCCTTCTTCTCCTCCTGTTCCTGCTCCTCCTCCTGCTACTTCCCAGCCTTCTGCTCATTCTCCACCTTCTGCTCCTTCTCCACGTCCTGCTCCTTCTTCTCCTCCTGCTCCTGCTCCGCCTCCTGCTCCTTCTCCAACTCCTTCTCCTACTCCCCCTTCTGCTCCTTCTCCTCCTCCTACTCCTTCTCGACCTCCTGCTCCTTCTGCAACTCCAGCTCCTTCTTCTCCTCCTGTTCCTGCTCCTCCTCGTGCTCCTTCTCCACCTCCTTCTCCTCCTCCTGCTGCTGGTCCACCTCCTGCTCCTTCTCCACCTCATGCTCATTCTCCTCCTCCTGCTCCTACTCCTCCTCCTGCTCCTTCTTCTTCTCCTGCTCCTTCTCCATTCCTGCTCCATCTCCACCACTTGCTGCTTCTCCACCTCCTGCTCCTTCTCCTCATCTTGCGCCTTCACCACCTCCTGCTCCTTCTCCTCCTCATGCTCGTATTCCTCCACCTGCTCCTTCTCCTCATCCTGCTCCTTCCCCTCCTCCTGCTCCTTCTCCACCTCCTGCTCCTTGTCTCCCTCCTGCTCCTTCTCCACCTTCTGCTCCTTCTCCTCCTGCTCCTACTCCTCCTCCTGTACATTCTTCTTCTCCTGCTCATTCTACACTCCTGCTCCATCTCTACCTCCTGCTTCTTCTCGTCCTCCTGCCTCTTCTCCTCCTCCTGCTCCTTCTCCACCTCCTGCTCCTTGTCTCCCTCCTGCTCCTTCTTCACCTCCTGCTCCTTCTGCACCTCCTGCTCCTTCTCCACCTCCTGCTCCTTCTGAACTTCCTTCCTCTTCTCCTCATCTTGCGCCTTCTCCACCTCCTGCTCCTTCTCCTCCTCCTGCTCCTACTCCACATGCTGCTCCTTCTCCTTCTCCTGCTCCTGCTCCTACTCCTCCTCCTGCTCCATCTACTCCGCCTGCTCCTTCTTCTCCTCCTGCTCCATCTCCACCTCCTGCTTCTTCTCCTCCTCCTGCTCCTTCTCCACATGCTGCTCCTTCTCCTTCCCCTGCTCCTAATCCTCCTCCTGCTCCTTCTACTCCGCCTGCTCATTCTTCTCCACCTGCTCCTTCTCAATTCCTGTTCCATCTCCAGCTCCTGCTCCTTCTCCTCCTCCTCCCCATCCTGCTCCTTCCCCACCTCCTGCTCCTTCTCCCACTCCTGCTCCTTCTTCCCCTACTGCTCCTCCTCCCCCTTCTGCTCCTTCTCCCCCTCCTGCTCCTTCTACCCCTCTTGCTCCTTCTACCCCTCCTGCTCAAACTCGTCCTCCTGCTCCTTCTCCACCTCCTGCTCCTTCAGCTCCTCCAGCTCACCCTCCTCCTGTTTCTCATCCTGCTGCTGCTGATCCTTCTCCACATACTGCTCCTTCCCCACCTCCTGCTCAATCTCCTCCTCCTTCTTGTTCTCCACCCCTGCTCCTTCTCTTCCTCCTCATCATTCTCCACCTCCAGCTCCTTCCCCCCTTTTGCTCAAACTCCTCCTCCTGCTCCTTCTCCACTTCATGCTCCTTCTCCCGCTCCTGCTCCTGCTCCCGCTTCTGCTCCTGCTCCCGCTTCTGCTCCTTCTCCCGCTTCAGCTCCTTCTCCCGCTTCTGCTCCTTCTCCTCCTGCTGCTACTTCTCCTCCAGCTTCTCCTGCACCTTCTCCACCTCCTGCTCCTTCTCCATTCCTGCTCATTCAACACCTCCTGCTCCTTCTTCTCTTCCTTCTCCACCTCCTGCACCTTCTCTTCCTCTTGCTACTACTCCTCCTCCTGCTCCTTCATCTTTTCCTGCTCCTTCTCCACTCCTGCTCTATCTCCACCTCATGCTCTTTCTCCACCTCCTGCTCCTTCACCTCATCCTGCGCCTTCTCCTCCCCCTGCTTCTTCTACTCCTCCTTCTCAACCTCCACCAACTGCTCCTTCTTCACCTGCTCCTCCTCCACCTTCTTCTCCTCCTGCTCAACCTCCTCCTACTGCTGCTTCTCCAACACGTTCTCCGCCTCCCCATCCTTGTCCTTCTCCGCCTCCTGCTCCTTCTCCACCGATTGCTCCTTCTCCTCCTGCTCCTTCTCCACGTCCTGCTCCTTCTCCTCCTCCTGCTCCTTCTCCACCTCCTGCTCCTTCTCCTCCTCCTTCTCCTTGTCCTCCTGCTGTTCCTTCTCCTCTTCCTGCTCCTGCTCCTCCTCCTGCTTCTTCTCCTCCTCCTGCTCCTTCATCTCCGCCTGCTCCTTCTTCTCCTCCTGCTCCTTCTCAATTCCTGCTCCATCTCCAGCTCCTGCTCCTTGTCCTCCTCTTGCTCCATCTTCTTCTCCTGCTACTTCTCCACCTCCTGCTCCTCCTCCTCCTCCTGCCCCTACTCCTCCTCCTGCTCCTTCTCCTCCTCCTGCTCCTTCTCCACCTCCTGCTCCTTGTCTCCCTCCTGCTCCGTCTTCAACTCCTGCTCCTTCTGCACCTCCTGCTCCTTCTCCATCTCCTGCTCCTTCTTCACCTCCTGCTCCTTCCCCTCCTCCTGCTCCTTCTCCACCTCCGTCTCCTTCTCCACCTCCTGCTCCTTCTCCTCATCTTGCGACTTCTCCACCTCCTGCTCCTTCTCTTCCTCCTTCTCCTTGTCCTCCTCCTGTTCCTTCTCCTCCTCCTGCTCCTGCTCCTCCTCCTGCTTCTTCTCCACCTCCTGCTCATTCTCCACCTCCTGCATATTCTCCTCCTTCTGCTCCTTCTCCTCCTCCTGCTCCTACTCCTCCTCCTGCTCCTTCATCTCCGCCTGCTCCTTCTTCTCCTCCTGCTCCTTCTCAATTCCTGCTCCATCTCCAGCTCCTGCTCCTTGTCCTCCTCTTGCTCCATCTTCTTCTACTGCTACTTCTCCACCTCCTGCTCCTCCTCCTCCTCCTGCCCCGACTCCTCCTCCTGCTCCTTCTCCTCCTCCTGCTCCTTCTCCACCTCCTGCTCCTTGTCTCCCTCCTGCTCCGTCTTCAACTCCTGCTCGTTCTGCACCTCGTGCTCCTTCTCCACCTACTGCTCCTTCTCCACTTCCTTCCTCTTCTCCTCATGTTGCGCCGTCTCCACCTCCTGCTCCTTCTGCTCCTCCTGCTCCTACTCCACTTGCTGCTCCTTCTCCTTCTCCAGCTCCTTCTCCACCTCCGTCTCCTTCTCCACCTCCTGCTCCTTCTCCTCATCTTGCGACTTCTCCACCTGCTGCTCCTTCTCCTCCACCTGCTCCTTCTCCTCCTCCTGCAATCTTCTTGTTCTCCTGCTCCTTCTCCTCCTCCTGCTCCTTCTCCTCCTCCTGCTCCTTCTCCACATCCTGCTCCTTCTCCACCTCCTGCTCCTTCTTCTCCTCCTGTTCCTGCTCCTCCTCCTGCTACTTCTCAACCTTCTGCTCATTCTCCACCTTCTGCTCCTTCTCAACCTCCTGCTCCTTCTTATCCTCCTGCTCCTGCTCCGCCTCCTGCTCCTGCTCCAACTCCTTCTCCTACTCCCCCTTCTGCTCCTTCTCCTCCTCCTGCTCCTACTCGACCTCCTGCTCCTTCTCCAACTCCTGCTCCTTCTTCTCCTTCTGTTCCTGCTCCTCCTCGTGCTCCTTCTCAACCTCCTTCTCCTCCTCCTGCTGCTTGTCCACCTCCTGCTCATTCTCAAACTCCTGCTCCTCCTCATCTTGCGCCTTCTCCACCTCATGCTCATTCTCCTCCTCCTGCTCCTACTCCTCCTCCTGCTCCTTCTTCTTCTCCTGCTCCTTCTCCATTCCTGCTCCATCTCCACCACCTGCTCCTTCTCCACGTCCTGCTCCTTCTCCTCATCTTGCACCTTCACCACCTCCTGCTCCTTCTCCTCCTCCTGCTCGTATTCCTCCTCCTGCTCCTTCTTCTTCTCCTGCCCCTTCTCCACGCCTGCTCCATCTCCACCTCCTGCTCCGTCTCCTCCACCTGCTACTTCTCCTCATCCTGCTCCTTCCCCTCCTCCTGCTCCTTCGCCACCTCCTGCTCCTTGTCTCCCTCCTGCTCCTTCTCCACCTCCTGCTCCTTCTCCACCTCCTGCTCTTTCCTCACGTCCTGCTCCTTCTTCACCTCCTGCTCCTTATCCTCATTTGCGCCTCCTCCACCTTCGGCTCCTTCTCCTCCTCCTGCTCCTACTCCTCCTCCTGCACCTTCTTCTTCTCCTGCTCCTTCTCCACTCCTGCTCCATCTCTACCTCCTGCTCCTTCTCGTCCTCCTGCTCCTTCTCCTCCGCCTGCTCCTTCTCCACCTCCTGCTCCTTGTCTCCCTCCTGCTCCTTCTAAACCTCCTGCTCCTTCTGCACCTCCTGCTCCTTCTCCACCTCCTGCTCCTTCTCCACTTCCTTCCTCTTCTCCTCATCTTGCGCCTTCTCCACCTCCTGCTCCTTCTCCTCCTCCTGCTCCTACTCCACCTGCTGCTCCTTCTCCTTCTACTGCTCCTACCCCTCCTCCTGCTCCATCTACTCCGCCTGCTCCTTCTTCTCCTCCTGCTCCTTCTCCACTCCTGCTCCATCTCCACCTCCTGCTTCTTCTCCTCCTCCTGCTCCTTCTCCACATGCTGCTCCTTCTCCTTCCCCTGCTCCTAATCCTCCTCCTGCTCCTTCTACTCCGCCTGCTCATTCTTCTCCACCTGCTCCTTCTCAATTCCTGTTCCATCTCCAGCTCCTGCTCCTTCTCCTCCTCCTCCCCATCCTGCTCCTTCCCCACCTCCTGCTCCTTCTCCCACTCCTGCTCCTTCTTCCCCTACTGCTCCTCCTCCCCCTTCTGCTCCTTCTCCCCCTCCTGCTCCTTCTACCCCTCTTGCTCCTTCTACCCCTCCTGCTCAAACTCGTCCTCCTGCTCCTTCTCCACCTCCTGCTCCTTCAGCTCCTCCAGCTCACCCTCCTCCTCTTTCTCATCCTGCTGCTGCTGATCCTTCTCCACATACTGCTCCTTCCCCACCTCCTGCTCAATCTCCTCCTCCTTCTTGTTCTCCACCCCTGCTCCTTCTCTTCCTCCTCATCATTCTCCACCTCCAGCTCCTTCCCCCCTTTTGCTCAAACTCCTCCTCCTGCTCCTTCTCCACTTCATGCTCCTTCTCCCGCTCCTGCTCCTGCTCCCGCTTCTGCTCCTGCTCCCGCTTCTGCTCCTTCTCCCGCTTCAGCTCCTTCTCCCGCTTCTGCTCCTTCTCCTCCTGCTGCTACTTCTCCTCCAGCTTCTCCTGCACCTTCTCCACCTCCTGCTCCTTCTCCATTCCTGCTCATTCAACACCTCCTGCTCCTTCTTCTCTTCCTTCTCCACCTCCTGCACCTTCTCTTCCTCTTGCTACTACTCCTCCTCCTGCTCCTTCATCTTTTCCTGCTCCTTCTCCACTCCTGCTCTATCTCCACCTCATGCTCTTTCTCCACCTCCTGCTCCTTCACCTCATCCTGCGCCTTCTCCTCCCCCTGCTTCTTCTACTCCTCCTTCTCAACCTCCACCAACTGCTCCTTCTTCACCTGCTCCTCCTCCACCTTCTTCTCCTCCTGCTCAACCTCCTCCTACTGCTGCTTCTCCAACACGTTCTCCGCCTCCCCATCCTTGTCCTTCTCCGCCTCCTGCTCCTTCTCCACCGATTGCTCCTTCTCCTCCTGCTCCTTCTCCACGTCCTGCTCCTTCTCCTCCTCCTGCTCCTTCTCCACCTCCTGCTCCTTCTCCTCCTCCTTCTCCTTGTCCTCCTGCTGTTCCTTCTCCTCTTCCTGCTCCTGCTCCTCCTCCTGCTTCTTCTCCTCCTCCTGCTCCTTCATCTCCGCCTGCTCCTTCTTCTCCTCCTGCTCCTTCTCAATTCCTGCTCCATCTCCAGCTCCTGCTCCTTGTCCTCCTCTTGCTCCATCTTCTTCTCCTGCTACTTCTCCACCTCCTGCTCCTCCTCCTCCTCCTGCCCCTACTCCTCCTCCTGCTCCTTCTCCTCCTCCTGCTCCTTCTCCACCTCCTGCTCCTTGTCTCCCTCCTGCTCCGTCTTCAACTCCTGCTCCTTCTGCACCTCCTGCTCCTTCTCCATCTCCTGCTCCTTCTTCACCTCCTGCTCCTTCCCCTCCTCCTGCTCCTTCTCCACCTCCGTCTCCTTCTCCACCTCCTGCTCCTTCTCCTCATCTTGCGACTTCTCCACCTCCTGCTCCTTCTCTTCCTCCTTCTCCTTGTCCTCCTCCTGTTCCTTCTCCTCCTCCTGCTCCTGCTCCTCCTCCTGCTTCTTCTCCACCTCCTGCTCATTCTCCACCTCCTGCATATTCTCCTCCTTCTGCTCCTTCTCCTCCTCCTGCTCCTACTCCTCCTCCTGCTCCTTCATCTCCGCCTGCTCCTTCTTCTCCTCCTGCTCCTTCTCAATTCCTGCTCCATCTCCAGCTCCTGCTCCTTGTCCTCCTCTTGCTCCATCTTCTTCTACTGCTACTTCTCCACCTCCTGCTCCTCCTCCTCCTCCTGCCCCGACTCCTCCTCCTGCTCCTTCTCCTCCTCCTGCTCCTTCTCCACCTCCTGCTCCTTGTCTCCCTCCTGCTCCGTCTTCAACTCCTGCTCGTTCTGCACCTCGTGCTCCTTCTCCACCTACTGCTCCTTCTCCACTTCCTTCCTCTTCTCCTCATGTTGCGCCGTCTCCACCTCCTGCTCCTTCTGCTCCTCCTGCTCCTACTCCACTTGCTGCTCCTTCTCCTTCTCCAGCTCCTTCTCCACCTCCGTCTCCTTCTCCACCTCCTGCTCCTTCTCCTCATCTTGCGACTTCTCCACCTGCTCCTCCTTCTCCTCCACCTGCTCCTTCTCCTCCTCCTGCAATCTTCTTGTTCTCCTGCTCCTTCTCCTCCTCCTGCTCCTTCTCCTCCTCCTGCTCCTTCTCCACCTCCTGCTCCTTCTCCACCTCCTGCTCCTTCTTCTCCTCCTGTTCCTGCTCCTCCTCCTGCTACTTCTCAACCTTCTGCTCATTCTCCACCTTCTGCTCCTTCTCAACCTCCTGCTCCTTCTTATCCTCCTGCTCCTGCTCCGCCTCCTGCTCCTGCTCCAACTCCTTCTCCTACTCCCCCTTCTGCTCCTTCTCCTCCTCCTGCTCCTACTCGACCTCCTGCTCCATCTCCAACTCCTGCTCCTTCTTCTCCTTCTGTTCCTGCTCCTCCTCGTGCTCCTTCTCAACCTCCTTCTCCTCCTCCTGCTGCTTCTCCACCTCATGCTCATTCTCCTCCTCCTGCTCCTACTCCTCCTCCTGCTCCTTCTTCTTCTCCTGCTCCTTCTCCATTCCTGCTCCATCTCCACCACCTGCTCCTTCTCCACGTCCTGCTCCTTCACCTCATCTTGCACCTTCACCACCTCCTGCTCCTTCTCCTCCTCCTGCTCGTATTCCTCCTCCTGCTCCTTCTTCTTCTCCTGCCCCTTCTCCACGCCTGCTCCATCTCCACCTCCTGCTCCGTCTCCTCCACCTGCTACTTCTCCTCATCCTGCTCCTTCCCCTCCTCCTGCTCCTTCGCCACCTCCTGCTCCTTGTCTCCCTCCTGCTCCTTCTCCACCTCCTGCTCCTTCTCCACCTCCTGCTCTTTCCTCACGTCCTGCTCCTTCTTCACCTCCTGCTCCTTATCCTCATTTGCGCCTCCTCCACCTTCGGCTCCTTCTCCTCCTCCTGCTCCTACTCCTCCTCCTGCACCTTCTTCTTCTCCTGCTCCTTCTCCACTCCTGCTCCATCTCTACCTCCTGCTCCTTCTCGTCCTCCTGCTCCTTCTCCTCCGCCTGCTCCTTCTCCACCTCCTGCTCCTTGTCTCCCTCCTGCTCCTTCTAAACCTCCTGCTCCTTCTGCACCTCCTGCTCCTTCTCCACCTCCTGCTCCTTCTCCACTTCCTTCCTCTTCTCCTCATCTTGCGCCTTCTCCACCTCCTGCTCCTTCTCCTTCCCCTGCTCCTACTCCTCCTCCTGCTCCTTCTACTCCGCCTGCTCATTCTTCTTCTCCTGCTCCTTCTCAATTCCTGCTCCATCTCCAGCTCCTGCTCCTTCTCCTCCTGCTCCCCCTCCTGCTCCATACCCACCTCCTGTTCCTTGTCCCACTCCTGCTCCTTCTTCCCCTCCTGCTCCTCCTCCCCCTTCTGCTCCTTCTTCCCCTCCTGCTCCTTCTACCACTCTTGCTCCTTCTACCCCTCCTGCTCAAACTCCTCCTCCTACTCCTTCTCCACCTCCTGCTCCTTCAGCTCCTCCAGCTCACCCTCCTCCTCTTTCTCATCCTGCTGCTGCTGATCCTTCTCCACATACTGCTCCTTCCCCACCTCCTGCTCAATCTCCTCCTCCTTCTTGTTCTCCACCCCTGCTGCTTCTCTTCCTCCTCATCATTCTCCACCTCCAGCTCCTTCCCCCCTTTTGCTCAACCTCCTCCTCCTGCTCCTTCTCCACTTCATGCTCCTTCTCCCGCTCCTGCTCCTGCTCCCGCATCTGCTCCTTCTCCCGATTCTGCTCCTTCTCCAGCTTCAGCTCCTTCTCCCGCTTCTGCTCCTTCTCCTCCTGCTGCTACCTCTCCTCCTGCTGCTTCTTCTCCTCCTGCTGCTACTTCTCCACCTCCTTCTCCTGCACCTTCTCCACCTCCTGCTCCTTCTCCATTCCTGCTCATTCACCACCTCATGCTCCTTCATCTTTTCCTGCTCCATCTCCACTGCTGCTCCATCTCCACCTCATGCTCTTTCTCCACCTCCTGCTCCTCCTGCTCCTCCTGCGCCTTCTCCGCCCCCTGCTTCTTCTACTCCTCCTGCTCAACCTCCACCAACTGCTCCTTCTTCACCTGCTCCTCCTCCACCTTCTTCTCCTCCTGCTCAACCTCCTGCTCCTGCTGCTTCTCCAACACCTTCTCCGCCTCCCCATCCTTGTCCTTCTCCGCCTCCTGCTCCTTCTCCACCTATTGCTCCTTCTCCTCCTGCTCCTTCTCCACGTCCTGCTCCTGCTCCTCCTCCTGCTACTTCTCCACCTCCTGCCCATTCTCCACCTCCTGCACATTCTCCTCCTCTTGCTCCTTCTTCTCCTCCTGCTCCTGCTCCGCCTCCTGCTTCTTCTCCAACTCCTTCTCCTACTCCCCCTTCTGGTCCTACTCCGCCTCCTGCTCCTTCTCGACCTATTGCTTCTTCTCCACCTCCTGTTCCTTCTCCTCCTCCTGCTCCTTATCCACCTCCTTCTCCTCCTCCTGTTCCTTGTCCACCTCCTGCTCCTTCTCCACGTCCTGCTCCTTCTCCTCATCTTGCTCCCTCTCCACCTCATGATCCTTCTCCTCCTCCTGTTCCTACTCCTCCTCCTGCTCCTACTCCTCCTCCTGCTCCTTCCTCTTTGATGCTCCTTCTCCACTCCTGCTCCATCTCCACCTTCTGCTCCTTCTCCTCCACCTGCTCCTTCTCCTCCTCCTGCTCCTTCTTCTTCTCCTGCTCCTTCTCCACTCCTGCTCCATCTCTAGCCCCTGCTCCTTCTCCTCCTGCTCCTTCTCCACCTTCTGCTCCTTCTCCTCCTCCTGCTCCTACTCCTCCTCCTGCTCCTTCATCTCCGCCTGCTCCTTCTTCTCCTCCTGCTCCTTCTCAATTCCTGCTCCATCTCCAGCTCCTGCTCCTTGTCCTCCTCTTGCTCCATCTTCTTCTCCTGCTACTTCTCCACTCCTGCTCCATCTGCACCTCCTGCTCCATCTCCTCATCCTGCTCCTTCTTCTCCGCCTGCTCCTTCTTCTCCTCCTGCTCCTTTTCAATTCCTGTCCTTCTCCTCCTCCTGCTCCTTCTCCTCCACCTGCTCCTTCTCCAACTCCTGTTCCTTGTCTCCATCTCCTGCTCCTTCTTCACCTCCTGCTCCTTCCCCTCCTCCTGCTCCTTCTCCATCTCCTGTTCCTTGTCTCCATTTCCTGCTCCTTCTTCACCTCCTGCACCTTCTCCACCTCCTGCTCCTTCTCCACCTCCTGCTCCATCTGCACCTCCTGCTCCTACTCCTCAACCTGCTCCTTCTTCTCCGCCTGCTCCTTCTTCTCCTCCTGCTCCTTCTCAATTCCTGTCCATCTCCTCCTCCTGCTCGTTCTCCTCCTCCTGCTCCTTCTCCATCTCCTGTTCCTTGTCTCCATCTCCTGCTCCTTCTCCACTTCCTGCCTCTTCACCTCATCTTGCGCCTTCTCCGCCTCCTGCTCCTTCTCCACCTATTGCTCCTTCTCCACCTCCTACTCCTTCTCCACCTCCTGCTCCTTCTCCACCTCCTGCTCCTTCTCATCCCCCTCCTCCTGCTCCTTCTACACCTCCTGCTCAACCTCCACCAACTGCTCCTTCTACAACTGCTCCTTCTGCTCCTTCTTCTCCTTCTGCTCAAAACTCCTCCTACTGCTTCTTCTCCAACTCCTTCACCTACTCCCCGTTCTGGTCCTTCTCCTCCTCCTGCTCCTTCTCGTCCTCCTGCACCTTCACCACCTCCTGCTACTTCTCCACCTCGTGCTCCTTCTCATCCCCCTCCTCATGCTCCTTCTCCATCTCCTGCTCAACCTCCACCAACTGCTCCTTCTACACCTGCTCCTCCTGCTCCTTCTTCTCCTCCTGCTCAACCTCCTCCTCCTGCTGCTTCTCCAACTACTTCTCCGCCTTCCCATCCTTGTCCTTCTCCGCCTCCTGCGACTTCTCCACCTATTGCTCCTTCTCCTCCTGCTCCTTCTCCACCTCCTGCTCCTTCTCCACCTCCTGCTCCTTCTCATCCCCCTCCTCCTGCTCCTTCTACACCTCGTGCTCAACCTACACCAACTGCTCCTTCTACACCTGCTCGTCCTGCTCCTTCTTCTCCTCCTGCTCAACCTCCACCTCCTGCTCCTTCTCCCACCCCTGCTCCTTCTTCCCCTCCTGCTGCTCCTCCCCCTTCTGCTCCGTCTCCCCCCTGCTCCTTCTCCCCCTCCTGCTCCTTCTACCCCTCCTGCTCAAACACCTCCTCCTGCTCCTTCTCCACCTCCTGCTCCTTCACCTGCTGCTCAACCACCACCTGCTCCTGCTCCTCCTCCTCCTGCTCCTTCAGCTCCTCCATCTCACCCTCATCCTCTTGCTCATCCTCCTGCTGCTGCTCCTTCTCCACATACTGCTCCTTCCCCACCTCCTGCTCAATCTCCTCCTCCTTCTTGCTCTCCACCCCTGCTCCTTCTCTACCGCCTCATCATTCTCCAGCTCCTGCTCCTTCTCCACTTTTGCTCAACCTCCACCGCCTGCTCCTTCTCCTCTTCATGCTCCTTCTCCCGCTCCTGCTCCTACTCCAGCTTCAGCTCCTTCTCCCGCTTCTGCTCCTTCTCCCGCTTCAGCTCCTTCTCCCGCTTCTGCTCCTTCTCCTCCTGCTGCTACCTCTCCTCCTGCTGCTTCTTCTCCTCCTGCTGCTACTTCTCCACCTCCTTCTCCTGCACATTCTCCACCTCCTGCTCCTTCTCCATTCCTGCTCATTCACCACCTCCTGCTCCTTCTTCTCTTCCTTCTCCACCTCCTGCTCCTTCTCCTCCTCCTGCTCCTACTCCTCCTCCTGCTCCTTCATGTTTTCCTGCTCCTTCTCCACTCCTGCTCCATCTCTACCTCATGCTCCTTCTCCACCTCCTGCTCCTTCTCCTCCTCCTGCGCCTTGTCCTCCCCCTGCTTTTTCTCCACCGCCTGCTCAACCTCCACCAACTGCTCCTTCTTCACCTGCTCCTCCTCCACCCTCTTCTCCTCCTGCTCAACCTCCTCCTCCTGCTGCTTCTCCAACTCCTTCTCCGCCTCCCCATCCTTGTCCTTCTCCGCCTCCTGCTCCATCTCCACCTATTGCTCCTTCTCCTCCTGCTCCATCTCCACCTCCTGCTCCTTCTCATCCCCCTCCTCCTGCTCCTTCTCCACCTCCTGCTCCTTCTCATCCCCCTCCTCCTGCTCCTTCTACACCTCAAGCTCAACCTCCACCAACTACTCCTTCTACACCTGCTCGTCCTGCTCCTTCTTCTGCTCCTGCTCAACCTACTCCTCCTGCTTCTTCTCCAACTCCTTCTCCTACTCCCCCTTCTGGTCCTTCTCCTCCGCATGCTCCTTCTACTCCTCCTGCACCTTCTCCACCTCCTGCTCCTACTCCACCTCCTGCTCCTTCTCATCCTCCTCCTCCTGCTCCTTCTCCACCTCCTGCTCAACCTCCACCAACTGCACCTTCTACAGCTGCTCCTCCTGCTCCTTCTTCTCCTCCTGCTCAACCTCCTCCTCCTGCTTCTTCTCCAACTCCTTCTCCTACTCCCCCTTCTGGTCCTTATCCGCCTCCTGCTCCTTCTCGACCTATTGCTTCTTCTCCACCTCTTGTTCCTTCTCCTCCTCCTGCTCCTTCTCCCCCTCCTTCTCCCCCTACGGCTCCTTGTCCACCTCCTGCTCCTTCTCCACCTCCTGCTCCTTCTCCACCTCATGCTCCTTCTCCTCCTCCTGCTCCTACTCCTCCTCCTGCTCCTTTTCCTTTCCTGCTCCTTCTCCACACCTGCTCCATCTCCACCACATGCTCCTTCTCCACCTCCTTCTCCTTCTCCTCATCTTGCGCATTCACCAACTCCTGCTCCTTCTGCTCTTCCTGCTCGTATTCCTCCTAATGGTCCTTCTTCTTCTCCTGCCCCTTCTCCACTCCTGCTCCATCTCCACCTCCTGCTCCTTCTCCTCCACCTGCTCCTTCTCCTCATCCTCCTCCTTCCCCTCCTCCTGCTCCTTCTCCACCTCCTGCTCCTTCTCATCCCCCTCCTCCTGCTCCTTCTACACCTCAAGCTCAAACTCCACCAACTACTGCTTCTACACCTGCTCGTCCTGCTCCTTCTTCTCCTCCTGCTCAACCTACTCCTCCTGCTTCTTCTCCAACTCCTGCTCCATCTCATCCCCCTCTTCCTGCTCCTTCTACACCTCAAGCTCAACCTCCACCAACTGCACCTTCTACACCTGCTCCTCCTGCTCCTTCTTCTCCTCCTGCTCAACCTCCTCCTCCTGCTTCTTCTCCAACTCCTTATCCTACTCCTACGCCTCCTCATTCTCCACCTCCTGTTACTTCTCCACCTCCTGCTCCTTCTCCACCTCCTGCTCCTTCTACACCTCCTGCTCCTTCTACTTCTCCTGCTCCTTCTCCACCTCTGTCTCCTTCTCCACCTCCTGCTCATTCTCCTCACCTTGCGCCTGCTCCACCTCCTGCTCCTGCTCCTCGAACTGCTCCTGCTCCTCCTCCTGCTCCTTCTTGTTCTCCTGCTCCTTCTCCACTCCTGCTCCTTCTCCTCCTCTCGCTCCTTGTCCTCCTCCTGTTCCTTCTTCTCCTCCTGCTCCTGCTCCGCCTCCTGCTTCTTCACCAATTCCTTCTCCTACTCCCCCTTCTGGTCCTTCTCCGCCACCTGCTCCTTCTCGACCTATTGCTTCTCCTCCACCTCCTGTTCCTTCTCCTCCTCCTGCTCCATCTCCACCTCCTTCTCCTCCTCCTGCTCATTCTCCACGCCCTGCTCCTTCTCCTCCTCCTGCTCCTTCTCCACCTCCTGCTCCTTCTCATCCCCCTCCTCCTGCTCCTTCTCCACCTCCTGCTCCTTCTTATCCCCCTCCTCCTGCTCCTTCTACACCTCAAGCTCAACCTCCACCAACTACTCCTTCTACACCTGCTCGTCCTGCTCCTTCTTCTGCTCCTGCTCAACCGACTCCTCCTGCTTCTTCTCCAACTCCTTCTCCTACTCCCCCTTCTGGTCCTTCTCCTCCGCATGCTCCTTCTACTCCTCCTGCACCTTCTCCACCTCCTGCTCGTTCTCCACCTCCTGCTCCTTCTCATCCTCCTCCTCCTGCTCCTTCTCCATCTCCTGCTCAACCTCCACCAACTGCACCTTCTACACCTGCTCCTCCTGCTCCTTCTTCTCCTCCTGCTCAACCTCCTCCTCCTGATTCTTCTCCAACTCCTTATCCTACTCCTACGCCTGCGCATTCTCCACCTCCTGTTCCTTCTCCACCTCCTGCTCCGTCTCCACCTCCTGCTCCTTCTCCACCTCCTGCTCCTTCTACTTCTCCTGCTCCTTCTCCACCTCCGACTCATTCTCCACCTCCTGCTCCTGCTCCTCGAACTGCTCCTGCTCCTCCTCCTCCTCCTTCTTGTTCTCCTGCTCCTTCTCCACTCCTGCTCCTTTTCCTCCTCCTGCTCCTTGTCCTCCTCCTGTTCCTTCTCCTCCTCCTGCTCCTGCTCCTCCTCCTGCTACTTCTCCACCTCCTGCTCATTCTCCACCTCCTGCACTTTCTACTGCTCCTGCTCCTTCTTCTCCTCCTGCACCTGCTCCGCCTCCTGCTTCTTCTCCAACTTCTTCTCCGACTCCCCCTTCTGGTCCGTCTGCGCCTCCTGAACCTTCACGACATATTGCTTCTTCTCCACCTCCTGTTCCTTCTCCTCCTCCTGCTCCTTGTCCACTTCCTTCTCCCCCTCCTGCTCCTTGTCCACCTCCTGCTCCTTCTCCACCTCCTGCTCCTTCTCCTCATCTTGCGCCTTCTCCACCTCATGCTCCTTCTCCTCCTCCTGCTCCTACTCCTCCTCCTGCTCCTTCTTTCCTGCTCCTTCTCCACACCTGCTCCATCTCCACCACATGCTACTTCTCCACCTCCTGCTCCTTCTCCTCATCTTGCGCATTCACCAACTCCTGCTCCTTCTCCTCTTCCTGCTCGTATTCCTCCTCATGCTCCTTCATCTTCTCCTGCCCCTTCTCCACTCCTGCTCCATCTCCACCTCCTGCTCCTTCTCCTCCATCTGCTCCTTCTCCTCATCCTCCTCCTTCCCCTCCTCCTGCTCCTTCTCCACCTCCTGCTCCTTCTCATCCCCCTCCTCCTGCTCCTTCTACACCTCAAGCTCAACCTCCAATAACTACTCCTTCTACACCTGCTCGTCCTGCTCCTTCTCCTCCTCCTGCTCAACCTACTCCTCCTGCTTCTTCTCCAACTCCTTCTCCTACTCCGCCTTCTGGTCCTTCTCCTCCACCTGCTCCTTCTCCTCCTCCTGCAACTTCTCCACCTCCGGCTCCTACTCCACCTCCTGCTCCTTCTCATCCTCCTCCTCCTGCTCCTTCTCCACCTCCTGCTCAATCTCCACCAACTGCACCTTGCACACCTGCTCCTCCTGCTCCTTCTTCTCCTCCTGCTTCTTCTCCAACTCCTTATCATACTCCTACGCCTGCTCATTCTCCACCTCCTGTTCCTTCTCCACCTCCTGCTCCTTCTCCACCTCCTGCTACTTCTCCACCTCCTCCTCCTTCTACTTCTCCTGCTCCTTCTCCACCTCCGTCTCCTTCTCCAACTCCTGCTCATTCTCCTCATTTTGCGCCTGCTCCACCTCCTGCTCCTGCTCCTCGAACTGCTCCTGCTCCTCCTCCTGCTCCTTCTTGCTCTGCTGCTCCTTCTCCACTCCTGCTCCTTCTCCTCCTCTCGCTCCTTCTCCTCCTCCTGTTCGTTCTCCTCCTATTGCTCCTGCTCCTCCTCCTGCTACTTCTCCACCTCCTGCTCATTCTCCACCTTGTGCACCTTCTCCTCCTCCTGCTCCTTCTTCTCCTCCTGCTCCTGCTCCGCCTCCTGCTTCTTCTCCAATTCCTTCTCCTACTCCCCCTTCTGGTCCTTCTCCGCCTCCTGCTCATTCTCGACCTATTGCTTCTCCTCCACCTCCTGTTCCTTCTCCTCCTCCTGCTCCTTCTCCTCATCTTGCGCCTTCTCCACCTCCTGCTCC
Source organism: Heptranchias perlo (assembly GCF_035084215.1). NCBI lineage: Eukaryota > Metazoa > Chordata > Chondrichthyes > Hexanchiformes > Hexanchidae > Heptranchias > Heptranchias perlo. The sequence goes on along the minus strand of NW_027138374.1, from coordinate 1,528,063 downwards.
TTCTCCTCCTCCTGCTCCATCTCCACCTCCTTCTCCACCGCCCGCTCCTTCTCCACCACCTGCTCAACCTCCTCCTGCTCTTTCTCCTCCTCCTGCTCCACCTCCTCCTCCTGCTCCTTCTCAACCTACTGCTCCTTCCCCACCTCCTGCTCAACGTCCTCCTGCTCCTCCTCGTCGTCCTCCTCCTCCTCCTGCTCCTGCTCCACCTTCTGCTCCACCACCTCCTCCTGCTCCTTCTCCTCCTCCTGCTCCTTCTCCTCCTCCTGCTCCTTCTTCTCCTCCTGCTCAACGTCCTTCTCCTGCTTCTTCACCACCTCCTGCTCCTTCTCAACCTCCTGCTCAACCTTCACCTGTTCCCCCTGCTCCTTCACCTCCTCCTGATCCTTCTCCTTCTCCTGCTCAAACACCCCCTCCTGCTGCTAATCCACCTCCTGCTCATTCTCCAACTCCAGATGAACTTCCTCCTGCTCCTTCTCCACCTCTTGCTCCTTCTCCACCTCCTCCTCCTCCTCCTGCTGCTTCTCCTCCTCGCTCTCCTGCTCCGTCTCCCCCTCCTGCTCCACCTCCCCCTCCGGCTCCGTCTCCCCCTCCTGCTCCGTCTCCCCTCCTGCTCCGTCTCCCCATCCTGCTCAGTCTCCCCCTCCTTCTCCGTCTGACCCACCTGCTCCTTCTCCAACTCCTGCTCCTTCTCCTCCACCTGCTTCTTGCCCACTCCCTGCTCCTTCTCCTCCTCCTGCTCCACTTGCCCCGCCTCCTCCACCTCCTTCTTATGCTTCTTCTCCACCTCGTTCTCAACCTCCTCCTCCTGTTCCGTCTCCACCCCCTGATCAACCTCCTTCTGCTCCTTCACCGCTTCCTGTTCAACCTCCTCCTCCTGCTCCTTCCCAAATTCATGCACCTTCTCCTCCACCAACTCCTTCTCCTCCACCTGTTACTTCTCAACGTCCTGCTCCTTCTCCTCCTCCACCTCCTGCTCAACCTCCAGCTGCTCCTTCTCCACCTCCTGCTCCTTCTCCTCCTCCTGCTCCTCCTCCTGCCCCTTCTCCTCCTCCCTTTCCTGCTCCGTCTCCCTCTCCTGCTGCGTCTCCAGCTCCTGCTCCTCCTCCCCCTCCTGGTCCGTCTCCCCCTCCTGCTCCGTCTACCCCACCTGCTCATTCTCCACCTCCTGATGCTTCTCCTCCTCCTGCTCAACCACCTCCTGCTCCTTCTCCTCCTGCTGATGCTTCTCCGCCTCCTTCTCAAACTCCCCCTCCTGATCCATCTCCACGTCCTGCTCCTTCAACTCCTCCTGGTCCTTCTCCACCTCTTGCTCAACCTCCTCCTCCTGCTCCTTCCCCACATCCTGCTCCTTCTGCTCCACCTGCTCCTTCTCCTCCACCTGCTCCTTCTCCACGTCCAGCTCCTTCTCCTCCTCCTGCTCCTTCGCCACCTCATGCTCAACCTCCTCCTGCTCTTTCTCCTCCTCGTGCTCAACCTCCTCCTCCTGCTTCTTCTCCACCTCCTGCTCCTTATCTTCCTCCTGCTCCACCTGCTCCTTCTCCTCCTCCTGCTCATCTTCCTCCTGATCCTTCTCCTCCTGCTCAACCTCCTCCTCCTGCTCCACCTCCTCCTCCTGCTTCTTCTCCACCTCCTGCTCCTTTCGCACATCCTGCTCAACATCCTCCTGCTCCTTCTCCACCACTTGCTCCTTCTCCACCTCCTGCTTAACCTCCTCCTGCTCCTTCTCCTCCTCCTCTTCAAACACCTCCTTCTGCTCCTTCACCACATCCTGCTCCTTCTCCAGCTCCTACTCCTTCTCCACCAACTGCACCTCCTGCTGCTTCTCCACCTCCTGCTCCTTCTGAACCTCCTGCTCCTTCTCTACCTCCTATTCCTTCGCCTCCTCCTCCTCCTTCTCCACTTGCTGCTCATCCACCTCCTGCTCTTTCTCCTCCTGCTCATTCTCCTCCTCCTGCTCCTTCTCCTCCTCCTGCTCCTACTCCTCCTCCTGCTCAACCTCCATCTCCTGTTCCAACACCTCCTCCTGCTCCTTCTCCAAATCCTGCTCCTTCATGTCCTCCTGCTCCTGCTCTACCTCCGGCTTAACCTGCTCCTCCGCTCCTTTACCACCTGTTGCTCCTTCTCCTCCTCCTGCTCCTTCTCCTCCTCCAGCTCCTGCTCCTCCTGCTGCTACTTCTCCTCTTCCTGCTCCTTCTCCTCCTGCTGCTCGTTCTCCTCCTGCTGCCCCTTCACCTCCTGCTGCTCCTTCTCCACCTCCGGCTCAACCTCCTCCTTGTGCTTCTTCACCGCCTCATGCTCCTTCTCCTCCTCCTGCTGCTTCTCCTCCTGCTGCTCCTTCTCCTCCTGCTGCTACTTCTCTTCCTGCTGCTCCATCTTCTCAAGGATCAACAAGGTCATCTAAGTGCGGAACCACAAGAGATGGGTGAGATCCTGAATGAATATTTCACATCGGTATTTTCGGTTGAGAAAGGCATGGATGTTAGGGAACTTGGGGAAATAAATAGTGATGTCATAGAGTCATAGAGTCATAGAGTTATACAGCACGGATAGAAGCCCTTCGGCCCATCGTGTCCGCGCCGGCCATCAGCCCTGTCTACTCTAATCCCATATTCCAGCATTTGGTCCGTAGCCTTGTATGCTATGGCATTTCAAGTGCTCATCCAAATGCTTCTTGAATGTTGTGAGGGTTCCTGCCTCCACAACCCTTTCAGGCAGTGAGTTCCAGACTCCAACCACCCTCTGGGTGAAAAAGTTCTTTCTCAAATCCCCTCTAAACCTCCCGCCTTTTACCTTGAATCTATGTCCCCTTGTTATAGTACCCTCAACGAAGGGACAAAGCTCCTTAGTATCCATCCTATCTGTGCCCCTCATAATTTTGTACACCTCAATCATGTCCCCCCTCAGCCTCCTCTGCTCCAAGGAAAACAAACCCAATCTTCCCAGTCTCTCTTCATAGCTGAAGCGCTCCAGCCCTGGTAACATCCTGGTGAATCTCCTCTGCACCCTCTCCAAAGCGATCACATCCTTCCTGTAGTGTGGCGACCAGAACTGCACACAGTACTCCAGCTGTGGCCTAACCAGTGTTTTATACAGCTCCATCATAACCTCCTTGCTCTTATATTCTATGCCTCGGCTAATAAAGGCAAGTATCCCATATGCCTTCTTTACCACCTTATCTACCTGTTCCGCCGCCTTCAGGGATCTGTGAACTTGCACACCAAGATCCCTCTGACCCTCTGTCTTGCCTAGGGTCCTCCCATTCATTGTGTATTCCCTTGCCTTGTTAGTCCCTCCAAAGTGCATCACCTCGCACTTTTCCGGGTTAAATTCCATTTGCCACTGTTCCGCCCATCTGACCAACCCATCTATATCGTCCTGCAGACTGAGGCTATCCTCCTCGCTATTTACCACCCGACCAATTTTTGTATCATCAGCGAACTTACTGATCATACCTTTTACATTCATATCCAAGTCATTAATGTAGACCACAAACAGCAAGGGACCCAGCACCGATCCCTGTGGTACCCCACTGGCCACAGGCTTCCAGTCACAAAAACAACCTTCGACCATCACCCTCTGCCTTCTGCCACTAAGCCAGTTTTGTATCCAAAGTGCCAAGGCACCCTGGATTCCATGGGCTCGTACCTTCTTGACCAGTCTCCTGTGCGGGACTTTATCGAAGGCCTTACTGAAATCCATGTATACCACATCCACTGCGTTACCCTCATCCACACGCCTAGTCACCCCCTCAAAAAATTCAATCAAATTAGTCAGACATGATCTTCCCTTGACAAAGCCATGTTGACTATCCCTGATTAATCCTTGCTTCTCCAAGTGGAGACTAATTTTGTCCTTCAGAATTTTTTCCAATAATTTTCCTACCACTGATGTTAGGCTCACTGGCCTGTAGTTCCCCGGTTTTTCCCTACTCCCCTTCTTGAATAATGTTATTACATTAGCGGTTCTCCAGTCCTCTGGCACATCCCCTGTGGCCAGAGAGGTTCTGAATATATGTGTCAGAGCCCCCGCAATCTCCTCCTTTGCCTCACACAGTAGCCTGGGATACATTTCGTCCGGGCCTGGGGATTTATCCATTTTTCGGCCTGCAAAAACCGCCAATACCTCCTCCCGCTCGATGTTAATATGTTCGAGTATATCACAGTCCCCCTGCCGTATTTCTATGTCTACATCGTCCTTCTCCATAGTGAAAACAGATGCAAAAAATTCATTTAGAACCCCTCCTACATCTGCCGGCTCCACACACAGATTGCCATTTTTGTGCCTAATGGGCCCTATTTTTTCCCTAGTCATCCTCTTACCCTTGATATACTTATAAAATATCTTAGGATTTTCCTTTATTTTGCTCGCCAGTGTTATTTCATGGCCCCTCCTTGATCTCCTAATTTCTTTTTTAAGTATCCCCCTGCACTTTTTGTACTCCTCTAGGGCTTCCTCCGTCTTTAGCCTTTTGTATCTGCCAAAAGCCCTCCTTTTTTTCCTAATCCATTCTCCTATATCCCCTGACATCCAAGGTTCCCTGGAGTTCTTGGAACCACCCTTGACCTTTACGGGAACATGTTGCCATTGTATGGTCTCAATCTCCCTTCTGAAAGACTCCCATTGCTCCGATGCGGATTTTGAGGAGTGTACATATTACAGAGAGTGAGGTGCTGGAAGTCTTAACGCGCATCAAGGTAGATAAATCTCCGGGACCTGATGAAATGTATCCCAGGACGTTATGGGAGGTTAGGGAGGAAATTGCGGGTCCCCTAGCAGAGATATTTGAATCATCCACCGCTACAGGTGAGGTGCCTGAAGATTGGAGGGTAGCAAATGTTGTGCCTCTGTTTATGAAGGGCGGCAGGGAAAAGCCTGGGAACTACAGACCGGTGAGCCTGACATCTGTAGTGGGTAAGTTGTTAGAGGGTATTCTGAGGGGCAGGATCTACAGGCATTTGGAGAGGCAGGGACTGATTAGGAACAGTCAGCATGGTTTTGTGAGAGGAAAATCATGTCTCACGAATTTGATTGAGTTTTTTGAAGGGGTAACCAAGAAGATAGATGAGGGCTGTGCAGTAGACGTGGTCTACATGGACTTCAGCAAAGCCTTTGACAAGGTACCGCATGGTAGGTTGTTACATAAGGTTAAATCTCACGGGATACAAAATTGGCTTGACGACAGAAGACAGAGGGTGGTTGTGGAGGGTTGCTTTTCAAACTGGAGGCCTGCGTCCAGCGGTGTGCCTCAGGTGCTGGGTCCGCTGTTATTTGTTATTTATATTAATGATTTGGATGAGAATGTAGGAGGCATGGTTAGTAAGTTTGCAGATGACACCAAGATTGGTGGCATTGTGGACAGTGTAGAAGATTATCTAGGATTGCAACGGGATCTTGATAAATTGGGCCAGTGGGCCGATGAATGGCAGATGGAGTTTAATTTAGATGAATGTGAGGTGATCCATTTTGGTAGATCGAATCGGGCCAGGACCTACTCCGTTAATGTTAGGGCGTTGGGGAGAGTTATAGAACAAAGAGATGTAGGAGTACAGGTTCATAGCTCCATGAAAGTGGAGTCACAGGTGGATAGGGTGGTGAAGAAGGCATTCGGCATGCTTGGTTTCATTGGTCAGAACATTGAATGCAGGAGTTGGGATGTCTTGTTGAAGTTGTACAAGACATTAGTAAGGCCACACTTGGAATACTGTGTACAGTTCTGGTCACCCTATTATAGAAAGGATATTATTAAACTAGAAAGAGTGCAGAAAAGATTTACTAGGATGCTACCGGGACTTGATGGTTTGACTTATAGGGAGAGGTTAGATCGACTGGGACTTTTTTCCCTGGAGAGTAGGAGGTTAAGGGGTGATCTTATAGAAGTCTATAAAATAATGAGGGGCATAGATAAGGTAGATCGTCAAAATCTTTCCCCAAAGGTAGGGGAGTCTATAATGAGGGGATATAGATTTAAGGTGAGAGGGGAGAGATACAAAAGTGTCCAGAGGGGCAATTTTTTCACTCAAATGGTGGTGAGTGTCTGGAACGAGCTGCCAGAGGCAGTAGAAGAGGCGGGTACAATTTTGTCTTTTAAAAAGCATTTGGACAGTTACATGGGTAAGATGGGTATAGAGGGATATGGGCCAAGTGCAGGCAATTGGGACTAGCTTAGTGGTATAAACTGGGAGAAATGGACATGTTGGGCCGATGGGCCTGTTTCCATGTTGTAACTTCTATGATTTTATGATTCGATATGCTCCTTCACGTCCTCCTCCTCCTTCTCTACCTCCTGCTCAACCTCCACCTGCTCCTCCTGCTCCTTCTCCACGTCCTGCTGAACCTCCTCCTGCTCCTTCTCCACCTCCTGCTTCTTCTCCTCCAACTTGTCCTCCTCCCTCTCCTGCTCTGTCTCCCCCTCCTGCTCCGTCTACACGCCCTGCTCTTTCTCCACCTCCTGCTGCTTCCCCATCTCCTTCTCCACCTGCTCCTCCTGCTCCATCTCCACCTCCTGATCAACCTCCTCCTCCTCATATTTCTCCACCTCTTGCTCCTTCAACTCCTCCTGCTCCTTCTCCTCATCCTGATCCTTCTCCACCTCCTGCTCCTTCTCCAACCGCTGCTCATCCTCCACCTGCTCCTTCTCCTCTTCCTGATCAACCTCCTCCTCCTGTTCCTTCCCCACCTCCTGCTCCTTTTCCTCCACGTGCTCGGTCTCCACCTCCTGCTCAAACTCCTCCTGCTCTTTCTCCTCCTCCTGCTCTACTTCCTCCTCCTGCTCAACATCCTCCTGTTCCTTCTCTACCTGCTGCTCCTCCTGCTCCTTCTACTCCAGCTGCTCATCTTCCTCCTGATCCTTCTCCCCCTCCTGCTCAGATGCTCCTCCGACTGCTCAACCTACTTCTCCTGCTCCTTCTCCACCTCTTGATCCTTCTCCATCTCCTGCTCAAAATCCTCCAGATCCTTCTCCTCCTCTTCCTCCTGCTCCTTCTCAAACCCCTACTCATCCTCCTCCTGCTCCTTCTCCTCATCCTGATCAACCTCCTCCTCCTGCTCCTTACGCACCTCCTGCTCCTTCTCCTCCTCCTGCTCAACCTCCATCTCCTGCTCTTTCTCCATCTCCTGCTCAACATCCTCCTCCTGCTCCTTCTCCACCTCCTGTTCCACCACCTCCTCCTGCTCCTTTACCACCTCCTGCTCCTTCTCCTCCTCCTGCTCATCCTCAACCTGCTGCTCCTCCTCCACCTCCTGCAAAACCAGCCCCTCCTGCTCAACCTCCCCCTCGTTCTACTTCTCCACCTCCTGCTCCTTCTCCAGCTCGCCCTCCTTCTGCACCTCCTGCTCCTTCTCCACGTCCTGCTTCTTCTACTCCTCCTTGTCCTCCTCCCCCTCCTGTTCCGTCTCCCCCTCCTGCTCCTCCTCCCCCTCCTGCACCTCCTCCCTCTCCTGCTCCGTCTCCCCCTCCTGCTCCGTCCACACGCCCATGCTCTTTCTCCACCTCCTGCTGCTTCCCCACCTCCTACTTCACCTGCTCCTCCTGCTCCATCTCCACCTCCTGATCAACCTCCTCCTCCTCCTATTTCTCCACCTCTTGCTCCTTCAACTCCTCCTGCTCCTTCTCCTCCTCCTGCTCCTTCTCCACCTCCTGCTCCTTCTCCACCCCCTGCTCATCCTCCTCCTGCTCCATCTCCTCTTCCTGATCAACCTCCTCCTCCTGCTCCTTCCCCACCTCCTTCTCCTTCTCCTCCACCTGCTCGGTCTCCACGTCCTGCTCAAACTCCTCCTGCTCTTTCTCCTCCTCCTGCTCAACCTCCTCCTCCTGCTCAACATCCTCCTGCTCCTTCTCTACCTCCTGCTCCTCCTGCTCCTTCTACTCCAGCTGTTCATCTTCCTCCTGATCCTTCTCCTCCTCCTGCTCAGCCCCTCCTCCTACTGCTCAACCTCCTCCTCCTGCTCCTTCCCCACCCCCTGCTCCTTCTCCTCCTCCTGCTCAAACTCCATCTCCTGATCTTTCTCCATCTCCTGCTCAACATCCTCCTCCTGCTCCTTCTCCACCTCCTGTTCCACCAGCTCCTCCTGCTCCTTTACCACCTCCTGATCCTTCTCCTCCTCCTGCTCATCCTCAGCCTCCTGCTCCTCCTCCACCTCCTGCAAAACCTGCCCCTCCTGCTCAACCTACCCCTCGTTCTACTTCTCTAGCTCCTGCTCCTTCTCCAACTCAACCTCCACTTCCTGCCTGCTCCTTCTTCACCTGCTGCTCCATCTCCTCCTCCTGCTCCTTCTCCTCCTCCTGCTCCTTCTCCTCCTGCTGCTCCTTCTCCTCCTGCTGCTACTTCTCTTCCTACTGCTCCTTCAATTCCAGCTGCTCCTTCACGTTCTCCTCCTCCTTCTCCACATCCTGCTCAACCTCCACCTGCTCCTCCTGCTCCTTCTCCACCACCTGCTGAACCTCCACCTGCTCCTTCTCCACCTCCTGCTTCTTCTCCTCCACCTTGTCCTCCTCCCTCTCCTGCTCCGTCTCCCCCTCCTGCTCCTCCTCACCCTCCTGCACCTCCTCCCCCTCCTGCTCCGTCTCCCCCTCCTGCTCCGTCTACTCGCCCTGCTCTTTCTCCACCTCCTGCTGCTTCCCCATCTCCTACTCCACCTGCTCCTCCTGCTCCATCTCCACCTCCTGATCAACCTCTTCCTCCTCCTATTTCTCCACCTCTTGCTCCTTCAACTCCTCCTGCTCCTTCTCCTCATCCTGCTCCTTCTCCACCTCCTGCTCCTTCTCCAACCCCTGTTCATCCTCCTCCTGCTCCTTCTCCTCTTCCTGATCAACCTCCTCCTCCTGCTCCTTCCCCACCTCTTGCTCCTTCTCCTCCACCTGCTCGGTCTCCACCTCCTGCTCAAACTCCTCCTGCTCTTTCTCCTCCTCCTGCTCTACCTCCTCCTCCTGCTCAACATCCTCCAGCTCCTTCTCTACCTCCTGCTCCTCCTGCTCCTTCCACTCCAGCTGCTCATCTTCCTCCTGATCCTCCTCGTCCTCCTGCTCAGCTCCTCCTCCTACTGCTCAACCTACTCCTCCTGCTCCTTCTCCATCTCTCGATCCTTCTCCATCTCCTGCTCAAAATCCTCCTGCTCCTTCTCCTCCTCCTCCTCCTGCTCCTTCTCAACCCCATGCTCATCCTCCTCCTGCTCCGTCTCCTCTTCCTGATGAACCTCCTCCTCCTGCTCCTTCCCCACCTCCTGCTCCTTCTCCTCCTCCTGCTCAAACTCCATCTCCTGCTCTTTCTCCATCTCCTGCTCAACATCCTCCTCCTGCTCCTTCTCAACCTCCTGTTCCACCACCTCCTCCTGCTCCTTTGCCACCTCCTGCTCCTTCTCCTCCTCCAGCTCATCCTCAACCTGCTGCTCCTCCTCCACCTCCTGCAAAACCTGTCCCTCCTGCTCAACCTCCCCCTCGTTCTACTTCTCCACCTCCTGCTCCTTCTCCACCTCATACTCATTCTCCACCTCCTGCTCCTTCGCCAACTCCATCTACACCTCCTGCTCCTTCTCCACCTCGTCCTCCTTCTCCACCTCCTGCTCCTTCTCCAACTCCACCTCCACCTCCTGCTCCTTCTCCACCTCCTGCTGAACCTCCTCCTGCTCCTTCTCCACCACCTGCTTCTACTCCTCCTCCATGTCATCCTCCCTCTCCTGCTCCGTCTCCCCCTCCTGCTCCTCCTCCCCCTCCTGCACCTGCTCCACTTCCTGCTCCGTCTCCCCCTCCTGCTCCGTCTACACGCCCTGCTCTTTCTCCACCTCCTGCTGCTTCCCCTCCTCCGACTCCACCTGCTCCTCCTGCTCCATCTCCACCTCCTGATGAACCTCCTCCTCCTCCTATTTTTCCACCTCTTGCTCCTTCAACTCCTCCTGATCCTTCTTCACCTCCTGCTCCTTCTCCACCGCCTGCTCCTTCTCCTCCTCCTGCTCCACGTCACCCACCTGCTCCTTCTCCTCCTCCTGCTCCTTCTCCTTCGCCTCCTCCTGCTCCTTCGCCGCATCCTGCTCCTTCTCCTGCACCATCGCTCCTTCTGCTTATTCTCCAAATCCTGCTGCTTCTCGTCCTCTTTCTCATCCTCTATCTCCTGCTTCTTCACCACCTACTGATCCTTCTCCACCTTCTGCTCAACCTCCTCCTGCTCCTTCTCCACCTCCTGTGCAACCTCCTTTTGACCCTCCTGCTCCTTCTCCTCCTCCTGGTCTTCCTCCACCTGATCCTTCTCCTCCTCCTGCTCAACCTCCTCCTCCTGTTGATTCTCAACCTCCTGCTCCTTCTCCACCTCCTGCTGAACCTCCTCCTGCTCCGTCTCCACCTCCTGCTCATTCTCCTTCTCCTTCTACTCCTGCTCCTCCTTCTCCACCTCTTGCTCCATCAACTCCTCCTGCTCATTCTCCACCTCCTTCTCCTTCTCCACCTCCTGCTCCTTCTCTACCCCTGCTCAACCGGCTCATGCTGCTCCTCCTCTTCCTGTTCCACCTCCTCCTCCTGCTCCTTCTCGACCACCTTCTCCTTCTACACCTTCTGCTCCTCCTCCACCTCCTCCTCAACCTCCTCGTCCTGCTCATTCCCCACCTCCTGCTCCGTTTCCTCCACCTGCTCCTTCTCCTCCACCTGCTCCTTCTCCTCCACCTGCTCCGTCATCACGTCCAGCTCCTTCTCCTCCTCCTGCTCCTTCTCCACCTCCTGCTCAACCTCCTCCTGCTCCTCCTCCTCCTACTCATTCTCCTCCTCCCTCTCCTGCTCCGTGTCCCCCTCCTGCTCCCTCACCGCCTCCTGCTCCGTCTCCCCCTCCTGCTCTGTCTCCCCCTCCTGATCCCTCTCCCCATCCTGCTCCCTCTACCCCTCCTGCTCCATCTCCCCCTCCGGCTCCGTTTTCCCCCTACTGCTCCGTCTCCCCCTCCTGCTCCGAGTTCCCCTCCTGCTCCGTCTCCCACTCCTGCTCCCTCTCCCCCTCCTGCTCTGTCAGCCCCTCCTGATCGCTCTCTCCATCCTGCTCCTTCTACCCCTCCTGCTCCTTCTCCAACTCCTGCTCCGTCTACCCCTCCTGCTCCGTCCCCCCTCCTGCTCCTTCTCCAACTTCTGCTCCGTCTCCCCCTGCTACTCCATCTCCTCCTCCTGCTCCACGTCCACCTCCTGCTCCTCCCCCCCGCACGTGCTCCTTCTCCTCCTCGTGCTCCTCCTCTTTCTCCTCCTCCTGCTCCTGTCACTTCAACTGCTCGTGCTCATTCTCCACCACCTGCTCCTTTTCCACCTCCTGCTCCTTCTCCACCTCCTCCTCCTGCTCCTTCTCCTCCTCCTGCTCCTTCTCGTCCTGCTCTTTCTCCACCTCCTGCGTCTTCACCTCCTCTTGCTCCTTCGCCTCCTCCTGCTCCGTCTCCTGCTCCAGCTCCAAATCAACCTCCTGCTCCTTCTCCACCTCCTTCTCCTTCTCCACCTCCTGCTCCTTCTTCACCTCCTGCTACTTCTCTTCCTCCTTCTACTTCTTTCGTCCTTCTCCTTCTCTTCTTCCTGCTCCTTCTCCAGCGCAAGCTCCTTATCCAACTCCTGCTCATCCTCACCCACCTGCTCCTTGTCCTCCTCCTGCTCCTTGTCCTCCTCCTGCTCCTTCGACACCTCCTGCTCCTTCTCAACATTCTGTTCCATCTCCACCTCCTACCCCGTGTCCACCTACTGCCCCTTGTCCACCTCCTGCACCTTGTCCAGCACAACCCCCTCCTCCTGCGCAAACCCCTCCTCCTTCGCAACACCCTCGTCCGGCGCAACCCCCTCCTCCTGCACAACCCCCTCCTCCTGCGCAAGCCCCTCCTCCTCCTGCGCAACCCCATTCTCCTCCTGCCCAACCTCCTTCTCCTGCTGCTTCTCCACCTCCTGCTCCTTCTCCACCTCCTGATCCATCTCCGGCTCATGCTCCAACTCCGGCTCCTGCTCCAAATCCTGCTCCTGCTCAACCTCCTGCTCCTGCTCCACCTCCTGCTCCTTCTCCACCTCCTGTTCCGTCTCCACCTCCTGTTCCGTCTCCACCTCCTTTTCCGTCTCCACCTCATGTTCCGTCTCCACCTCCTGCACCTTCTCCACCTGCTGCTCCGCCTCCACTTCCTGCTCCGTCTCCACTTCCTGCTCCGTCTCCACCTCCTGCTCCTTCTTCTCTTCCTGCTTCTTCTCCACCTCCTGCTGCTTGTTCTCCTCCTGCTCCTTCTCCACCTCCTGCTCCTTACCCACCTCCTTCTCCTTCTCCTTCTCCAACTCCTGCTCCTTCTCCACCTCCTGCTCCATCTCCTGCTCATGCTCCACCTCCGGCTCCTGCTCCACATCCTGCTCCTGCTCCAACTCCTGCTCCTGCTCCACCTCTTGCTCCTTCTCTACCTCCAGCTCCTCCTCTACATCCTGCTCCTTCTACTCCTGCTACGCCTTAGAGTCATAGAGTCATAGAGTCATAGAGTTATACAGCACGGATAGAGGCCCTTCGGCCCATCGTGTCCGCGCCGGCCATCAAGCCCAGTCTAATCTAATCCCATATTCCAGCACTTGGTCCGTAGCCTTGTATGCTATGACATTTCAAGTGCTCATCCAAATGCTTCTTGAATGTTGTGAGGGTTCCTGACTCCACAACACTCTCAGGCAGTGAGTTCCAGACTCCAACCACCCTCTGGATGAAAAATTTCTTTCTCAAATCCCCTCTAAACCTCCCGCCTTTTACCTTGAATCTATGCCCCCTTGTTATAGAACCCTCAACGAAGGGAAAAAGCTCCTTAGTATCCATCCTATCTATGCCCCTCATAATTTTGTACACCTCAATCATGTCCCCCCTCAGCCTCCTCTGCTCCAAGGAAAACAAACCCAATCTTCCCAGTCTCTCTTCATAGCTGAAGCGCTCCAGCCCTGGTAACATCCTGGTGAATCTCCTCTGCACCCTCTCCAAAGTGATCACATCCTTCCTGTAGTGCGGCGACCAGAACTGCACACAGTACTCCAGCTGTGGCCTAACCAGTGTTTTATACAGCTCCATCATAACCTCCTTGCTTTTATATTCTATGCCTCGGTTAATAAATGTAATTATCCCATATGCCTTCTTTACCACCTTATCTACCTGTTCCGCCGCCTTCAGGGATCTGTGAACTTGCACACCAAGATCCCTCTGACCCTCTGTCTTGACTAGGGTCTTCCCATTCATTGCGTATTCCCTTGCCTTGTTAGTCCCTCCAAAGTGCATCACCTCGCACTTTTCCGGGTTAAATTCCATTTGCCATTGTTCCGCCCATCTGACCAACCCATCTATATCGTCCTGCAGACTGAGGCTATCCTCCTCGCTATTTACCACCCGACCAATTTTTGTATCATCAGCGAACTTACTGATCATACCTTTTACATTCATATCCAAGTCGTTAATGTAGACCACAAACAGCAAGGGACCCAGCACAGATCCCTGTGGTACCCCACTGGCCACAGGCTTCCAGTCACAAAAACAACCTTCGACCATCACCCTCTGCCTTCTGCCACTAAGCCAGTTTTGTATCCAAAGTGCCAAGGCACCCTGGATTCCATGGGCTCGTACCTTCTTGACCAGTCTCCTGTGCGGGACTTTATCGAAGGCCTTACTGAAATCCATGTATACCACATCCACTGCGTTACCCTCATCCACACGCCGAGTCACCCCCTCAAAAAATTCAATCAAATTAGTCAGACATGATCTTCCCTTGACAAAGCCATGTTGACTATCCCTGATTAATCCTTGCTTCTCCAAGTGGAGACTAATTTTGTCCTTCAGAATTTTTTCCAATAAATTTCCTACCACTGATGTTAGGCTCACTGGCCTGTAGTTCCCCGGTTTTTCCCTCCTCCCCTTCTTGAATAATGGTACTACATTAGCGGTTCTCCAGTCCTCTGGCACATCCCCTGTGGCCAGAGAGGTTCTGAATATATGTGTTAGAGCCCCCACAATCTCCTCCTTTGCCTCACACAGTAGCCTGGGATACATTTCATAGAATCATAGAATCATAGAAGTTACAACATGGAAACAGGCCCTTCGGCCCAACATGTCCATGTCGCCCAGTTTATACCACTAAGCTAGTCCCAATTGCCTGCACTTGGCCCATATCCCTCGATACCCATCTTCCCCATGTAACTGTCCAAATGCTTTTTAAAAGACAAAATTGTACCCGCCTCTACTACTGCCTCTGGCAGCTCGTTCCAGACACTCACCACCCTTTGAGTGAAAAAATTGCCCCTCTGGATCCTTTTGTATCTCTCCCCTCTCACCTTAAATCTGTGCCCCCTCGTTATAGACTCCCCTACCTTTGGGAAAAGATTTTGACTATCGACCTTATCTATGTCCCTCATTATTTTATAGACTTCTATAAGATCACCCCTTAACCTCCTACTCTCCAGGGAATAAAGTCCCAGTCTGTCTAACCTCTCCCTGTAAGTCAAACCATCAAGTCCCGGTAGCATCCTAGTAAATCTTTTCTGCACTCTTTCTAGTTTAATAATATCCTTTCTATAATAGGGTGACCAGAACTGTACACAGTACTCCAAGTGTGGCCTCACCAATGCCCTGTACAACTTCAACAAGACATCCCAACTCCTGCATTCAATGTTCTGACCAATGAAACCAAGCATGCTGAATGCCTTCTTCACCACCCTATCCACCTGTGACTCCACTTTCAAGGAGCTATGAATCTGTACTCCTAGATCTCTTTGTTCTATAACTCTCCCCAACGCCCTACCATTAACGGAGTAGGTCCTGGCCCGATTCGATCTACCAAAATGCATCACCTCACATTTATCTAAATTAAACTCCATCTGCCATTCATCGGCCCACTGGCCCAATTTATCAAGATCCCGTTGCAATCCTAGATAACCTTCTTCACTGTCCACAATGCCACCAATCTTGGTGTCATCTGCAAACTTACTAACCATGCCTCCTAAATTCTCATCCAAATCATTAATATAAATAACAAATAACAGCGGACCCAGCACCGATCCCTGAGGCACACCGCTGGACACAGGCATCCAGTTTGAAAAACAACCCTCGACAACCACCCTCTGTCTTCTGTCGTCAAGCCAATTTTGTATCCAATTGGCTACCTCACCTTGGATCCCATGAGATTTAACCTCATGTAACAACCTACCATGCGGTACCTTGTCAAATGCTTTGCTGAAGTCCATGTAGACCACGTCTACTGCACAGCCCTCATCTATCTTCTTGTTTACCCCTTCAAAAAACTCAATCAAATTCGTGAGACATGATTTTCCTCTCACAAAACCATGCCTGGGGATTTATCCGGGCCTGGGGATTTATCCATTTTTAGGCCTGCTAAAACCGCCAATACCTCCTCCCGCTCGATGTTGATTTGTTCGAGTATATCACAGTCCCCCTGTCGTATTTCTATGTCTACGTCGCCCTTCTCCACAGTGAAAACAGATGCAAAAAATTCATTGAGAACCCCTCCGACATCTTCCGGCTCCACACACAGATTGCCATTTTTTGTCCCTAATGGGTCCTATTTTTTCCCTAGTTACCCTTGACCTTTACGGGAACATGTTGCCATTGTATGGTCTCAATCTCCCTTCTGAAAGACTCCCATTGCTCCGATGCGGATTTTCCTACAAGCAGCTGATCCCAGTCCATTTTGGCCAGATCCTGCCTTATCCTATTAAAATCGGCCTTCCCCCAATTTAGAACCTTTATTTCCGGCCACTCCCTGTCCTTTTCCATCACCACCTCAAATCTCACTGAATTAAGGTCACTGTCACCAAAGTGCTCACCTACGAGCACTTCTTCCACTTGGCCGGCCACATTCCCGAGAATTTGGTCCAGTACCGCCCCCTCTCTTGTAGGACTTTCCACATGCTGGCTCAAAAAGCTCTCCTGGATGCACGTTACTCCTACTCCTTCTCCTCCTCGTGTTCCTTCTCCAACTTCTGCTCATCCTCATTCTGCTCCTTCTCCACCTGCTGCTCCTTCTCCACCTCCTGTTCCGTCTCCACCTCCAGTTCCGTCTCCACCTCCTTTTCCATCTCCACCTCATGTTCCGTCTCCACCTCCTGCTCCTTCTCCACCTCCTACTCCGTCTCCACCTCCTGCTCCGTCTGCACTTCCTGCTCCGTCTCCACCTCCTGCTCATTCTTCTCCTCCTGCTTCTTCTACACCTCCTGCACCTTCTTCTTCTCCTGCTCCTTCTCCACCTCCTGCTCCTTACCCACCTCCTGCTCCTTTTCCTTCTCCACCTCCTGCTCCTTCTCCACCTCCTTCTCCTTCTCCACCTCCAGATCCTTCTCCTCCTCCTGCTCATCCTCCTGCTCGACCTCCTCCTCCGGCTGCTTCTCCACCTCATGCTCCTTCTCCATCTCCTGCTCAACCTCCCGCTGCTCCTTCTCCGCATCCTTCTCCTACTGCTGCTACTTCTCCTCCTGTTCCTTCTCCTCCTCCTGCTCTTTCTCCTCCTCCTGCGACTTCTCCTCCTCCTGCTCCTTCACCTCCTGCTCCTTCTCCACCTCCTGCTCATCCTCCTCCTACTCCTTCTCCTCCTCATGCTCCACCTGCTCCTCTTCCTCCTCCTCCTCCTGCTCTGTCTACACCTCCTTCTCAACCTACCCCTCCTGTTCTTTCTCCACGTCCTGCTCCGTCAACTCCTCCTTGTCCTTCTCCACAACCTGCTCAACCTCCTCCTGCTTTTTCTCCACCTCCTGTTCCGTCACCACATCCTGTTCCGTCTCCACCTCATGTTCCGTCTCCAGATCATGTTCCGTCTCCATCTCCTGCTCCGTCTCCACCTCCTGCTCCGTCTCCACTTACTGCTCCTTCTCCACCTCCTGCTCCTTCTTCTCCTACTGCTTCTTTTCCACCTCCTTCTC
Organism: Heptranchias perlo; assembly: GCF_035084215.1. Lineage (NCBI taxonomy): Eukaryota > Metazoa > Chordata > Chondrichthyes > Hexanchiformes > Hexanchidae > Heptranchias > Heptranchias perlo. The sequence goes on along the minus strand of NW_027138374.1, from coordinate 1,511,190 downwards.
CTTCTTCTCCTTCTCCACCTCCTGCTCCTTACCCACCTCCTGCTCCTTCTACTTCTCCACCTCCTTCTCCTTCTCCACCTCCTGTTCCTTCTCCTCCTCCTGCTCATCCTCCTGCTCGACCTCCTCCTCCGGCTGCTTCTCCACCTCATGCTCCTTCTCCATCTCCTGCTCAACCTCCTGCTGCTCCTTCTCCGCATCCTTCTCCTCCTCCTGCTCCATCTCCTCCTCCCTCTCCTGCTCCGTGTCCCCCTCCTGCTCCGTTTCCCCCTCCTGCTCCGTCTCCCCGTCCTGCTCCGTCGCCCCCTCTTGCTCCGTCTCCCCCTCCTGCTCCGTCTCCCCATCCTGCTCCCTCTCCACCTCCTCTTCCTTCTCCAACTCCTGCTCCTTGTCCTCCTGATCCTTCTCGACCTCCTGCCGCTTTTCCACCTCCTGCTCAAACACCTCCTGCTCTTTATCCTCCTCCTGCTCCAGCTGCTCCTCCTGCTTAACCTCCTCCTCCTATTTCTCCACCTCCTTCTCATCCTCCTCCTGCTGTTTCTTCTCCACGTCCTTCTCGACCTCCTCCTCCTCCCCCTTCTCCACGTCCTGCTCCTTCAACTCCACCTGCTCCTTCAACTCCTCCTGCTCATTCTGCACCTCCTGCTCCTTCTCCACCTACTCCTCCTGCTACTTCTCCTCCTCCCGCTGCTACACCTACTCCTGTTCCTTCATCTCGTCCTGCACTTTCTCCACCTCCTGCTTCTTCACCACCTCCTGCTCGTTCACCTCCTCCTGCTCCTTCTCCTCCTTCTGCTCCTCCTCAACCACCTGCTCCTCTTCCACCTCCTGCTCCTTCTAACCCTTCTGCTCAACTTCCACCTCTTGCTCAACCTCCCACTTGTGCTCCTTCTCCACCTGCTGCTCCTTCTCCAACTCGTGCTCCTTCTCCACCTCCTGCTCCATCTCCACCTCCTGCTCCTTCTCCACCTCATGCTTCTTCTCCACCTCCTGCTCCGTCTTCACCTCCTGCTCCTTCTCCACCGCCTGCTCATTCCCCTCCTCCTGTTTCTTCTCCACATCCTGCTGCTTCTCGCCCTCCTGCTCCTCCTCTACCTCCAGCTTCTCCTTTACATCCTGCTCCTTCTACTCCTGCTGCTACTTCTCTACCTCATATCATTCTCCTCCTCCTGTTCCTTCTCCACCTCCTGCTCCTTCTCATCCTGCTCCGTCTCCTCCTCCTGCTCCTTCTCCTCCACCTGCTCAACCTTCTCATCCTGCTCCTTCTCCATCTCCTGCTCAAACTCCTGCTCATGCTCCTTCTCCGCATCGTGCTCCACCACCTCCTCCTGCTCCTTCTCCACATCCTGCTGCTTCTCCTCCTCCTGCTCCTGCTCCACCCACGTCTTAACCTCCTCCACCTACTCCTTCGCAAACTGCTGCTCCTTCTCCGCCTCCTGCTCCTTCTAATCCTCCGGCTCCTTCTCCTCCTGCTGCTACTTCTCCTCCTGTTCCTTCTCCTCCTCCTGCTCCTTCTCCTCCTCCTGCTACTTCTCCTCCTCCTGCTCCTTCACCTCCTGCTCCTTCTCCACCTCCTGCTCATCCTCCTCCTACTCCTTCTCCTCCTCATGCTCCACCTGCTCCTCTTCCTCCTCCTCCTCCTGCTCTGTCTACACCTCCTTCTCAACCTACCCCTCCTGTTCTTTCTCCACGTCCTGCTCCGTCAACTCCTCCTTGTCCTTCTCCACAACCTGCTTAACCTCCTCCTGCTTTTTCTCCACCTCCTGTTCCGTCACCACATCCTGTTCCGTCTCCACCTCATGTTCCGTCTCCAGACCATGTTCCGTCTCCATCTCCTGCTCCGTCTCCACCTCCTGCTCCGTCTCCACTTACTGCTCCTTCTCCACCTCCTGCTCCTTCTTCTCCTCCTGCTTCTTTTCCACCTCCTTCTCCTTCTTCTCCTTCTCCACCTCCTGCTCCTTACCCACCTCCTGCTCCTTCTACTTCTCCACCTCCTGCTCCTTCTCCACCTCGTCCTCCTTCTCGACCTCCTGCTCCATCTCCAACTCCACCTCCTCCTCCGGCTCCTTCTTCACCTCCTGCTCCTTCTCCTCCACCTGCTGCTTCTCCTCGTCCTTCTTCTCATCGTCCTGCTCCTTCTCCACCGCCTGCTCCTTCTCCTCCTCCTGCTCCACCTCACCCACCTGCTGCTTCTCCTCCTCCTGCTTCTTCTCCTTCTCCTCCTCCTGCTGCGTCTCCGCATCCTGCTCCTTCTCCTGCTCCTTCGCTCCTCCTGCTTCTTCTCCAAATCCTGCTGCTTCTCGCCCTCCTGCTCATCCTCTATCTCCTGCTTTTTCACCACCTCCTGATCCTTCTCCACCTCCTGCTCAACCTCCTCCTTCTCCTTCTCCACCTCCTGCGCAACCACCTCCTGCCCCTCCTGCTCCTTCTCCTCCTCCTGGTCTTCCTCCACATGATCCTTCTCCTCCTCCTGCTCAACCTCCTCCTCCTGTTGATTCTCCACCTCCTGTTCCTTCTGCACCTCCTGCTCATTGTCCTCCTCCTTCTCCTCCTCCTCCGCCTTCTCCACCTCTTGCTCCATCAACTCCTCCTGCTCATTCTCCACCTCCTGCTCCATCTCCACCTCCTGCTCCTTCTCCACCTCATGCTTCTTCTCCACCTCCTGCTCCGTCTTCACCTTCTGCTCATTCTCCACCGCCTGCTCATTCCTCTCCTCCTGTTTCTTCTCCACATCCTGCTGCTTCTCGCCCTCCTGCTCCTCCTCTACCTCCAGCTCTTCCTCTACCTCGTGCTCCTTCTACTCCTGCTGCTCCTTCTCTACCTCATATCCTTCTCCTCCTCCTGTTCCTTCTCCACCTCCTGCTCCTCCTCATCCTGCTCCTCCTCCTCCTGCTCCTTCTCCTCCACCTGCTCAACCTCCTCATCCTGCTCCTTCTCCATCTCCAGCTCAAACTCCTCCTCATGCTCCTTCTCCGCATCGTGCTCCACCACCTCCACCTGCTCCATCTCCACATCCTGCTGCTTCTCCTCCTCCTGCTCCTTCTCCTCCTCCTGCTCCTTCTCCTCCTCCGGCTCCTTCTCTTCCTGCTGCTACTTCTCCTCCTCCTGCTCCTTCTCCTCGTGCTGCTCCTTCTCCTCCTCCTGTTCCTTCTCCTCCTCCTGCTCCTTCTACTCCTCCAGCTATTTCTCCTCCTCCTGCTCCTTCACCTCCTCATGCTCCACCTGCTCCTCTTCCTCCTCCTCCTCCTGCTATGTCTACACCTCCTTCTCAAGCTACCCCTCCTGTTCTTTCAACACGTCCTGCTCCGTCAACTCATCCTGGTCCTTCTCCACCTCCTGCTCAACCTCCTCCTCCTGCTCCTTCCCCACCTCCCGCTCCTTCTCCACCACCTGCTCAACCTCCTCCTGCTTCTTCTCCACCTCCTGTTCCGTCTCCACATCCTGTTCCGTCTCCAGCTCATGTTCCGTCTCCACCTCATGTTCCGTCTCCACCTCCTGTTCCTTCTCCACCTCCTGCTCCGTCTCCACCTCCTGCTCTGTCTCCACTTACTGCGCCTTCTCCACCTCCTGCTCCTTCTTCTCCACCTGCTTCTTCTGCACCTCCTTCTCCTTCTTCTACTTCTCCACCTCCTGCTCCTTCTCCACCTCGTCCTCCTTCTCGACCTCCTGCTCCTTCTCCTCCACCTGCTGCTTCTCCTCGTCCTTCTCCTTCTCATCGTCCTGCTCCTTCTCCACCGCCTGCTCCTTCTCCTCCTCCTGCTCCACCTCACCCACCTGCTGCTTCTCCTCCTCCTGCACCTTCTCCTTCTCCTCCTCCTGCTCCGTCTCCGCATCCTGCTCCTTCTCCTGCTCCTTCGCTCCTCCTGCTTCTTCTCCAAATCTTGCTGCTTCTCGCCCTCCTGCTCATCTTCTATCTCCTGCTTTTTCACCACCTCCTGATCCTTCCCCACCTCCTGCTCAACCTCTTCCTTCTCCTTCTCCACCTCCTGCGCAATCTCCTCCTGCCCCTCCTGCTCCTTCTCCTCCTCCTGCTCTTCCTCCACATGATCCTTCTCCTCCTCCTGCTCAACCTCCTCCTCCTGTTGATTCTCCACCTCCTGTTCCTTCTCCACCTCCTGCTGAACCTCCTCCTGCTCCTCTCCACCTCCTGCTCATTGTCCTCCTCCTTCTCCTCCTCCTCCTCCTTCTCCACCTCTTGCTCCATCAACTCCTCCTGCTCATTCTCCATCACCTGCTCCTTCTCCACCTCCTGCTCCTTCTCCACCCCCTGCTCAACCTGCTCGGGCTCCTCCACCTATTCCTGTTCCACCTATTCCTACTGCTCCTTCTGGACCACCTGCTCCTTCTACACCTTCTGCTCCTCCTCCACCTCCTGCTCAACCTCCTCGTCCTGCTCTTTTCCCACATCCTGCTCCGTTTCCTCCACCTGCTGCTTCTCCTCCACCTGCTCCTTCTCCTCAACCTGCTCCTTCTTCACGTCCAGCTCCTTCTCCTCCTCCTGCTCCTTCTCCACCTCCTGTTCAACAACCTCCTGCTCCATCTCCTCACCTAGCTTCTTCTACTCCTCCTGCTCCTTCTTCTCGTCCTGCTCTTTCTCCAACTACTGCTTCATCACCGCCTCTTGCTCCTTCATCCTCTCCAGCTCCTTCTCCTCCTCCTGCTCCTCCTGCACCTCCTGCTCCTTCTCCACCTCCTGGTCAACCTCACCTTCATGCTCAACCTCCCCTTCCTGCTCAACCTCCCCCTCGTGCTCCTTCACAACCTTGTACTCCTTCTCCACCTCCTGCTCTTTCTCCTCCAACTGCTGCTTCTCCTCGTCCTTCTCCTTCTCTTCGTCCTGCTCCTTCTCTACCGCCTGCTCCTTCTCCACCTACTGCTCCTCCTCACCCAACTGCTCCTTCTCCTCCTCCTGCTCCTTCTCCATCTCCTCCTCCAGCTCCTTCTCCACATCCTGCTCCTTCTCCTGCTACTTCCCCTCCTCCTGCTTCTTCTCCAAATCCTGCTGCTTCTCGCCCTCCTGGTCTTCCACCACCTCCTGCTCCATCTCCTCCTCCTGCTCCTGCTCCTCCTCCTGCTCCTGCTCAACCTCCTCCTGCTCCTTCTACTCCTCCTGCTTAACCTCCTCCTCCTGCTTATTCACCACCTCCTGCTCCTTCCCCACCTCCTGCTCAACTCCTTCTGCTCCTCCTCCTCCTTCTCCGCCTCCTGCTCATTCTCCTCCTCCCTCTCCTTCTCTGTCTCCTCCTCCTGCTCCGTCTCCCCGTCCTGCTCCGTCTCCCCCTCCTGCTCAGTCTCCCCCTCCTGCTCCATCTTCAACTCCTGCTCCCTCTCCCCCTCCTGGTCCTTCTCCCCCGCCTGCTCTGTCTCCCCGTCCTGATCCCTCTCCCCATCCTGCTCCCTCGACCCCTCCTGCTCATTCTCCAACTACTGCTCTGTCTCCCCCTCCTGCTCCATTCCCCCTCCTGCTCCTTCTCCAACTCCTGCCCTGTCTCCCCCTCCTACTCCATCTCCTCCTCCTGCTCCACGTCGACCTCCTGCTCCTCCCCCCGCACGTGCTCCTTCTCCTCCTCGTGCTCCTTCTCCTTCTCCTCCTCCTGCTCCTGCTCCTTCAACTCCTCCTGCTCATTCTCCACCACCTGCTCATTTTCCACCTCCTGCTCCTTCTCCACCTCCCCCTCCTGCTCCTTCTCCTCCTCCTGCTCCTTCTCGTCCTCCTGCTCCATCTTCTCGTCCTGCTCTTTCTCCACCTCCTGCTCAACCTCCCCCTCGTGCTCCTTCTCCACCTCCTGCTCATTCTCCAACTCGTGCTCCTTCTCCACCTCCTGCTCCTTCTCCACCTCCTGCTCCTTCTCCACCTCCTGCTACTTCTCTTCATCCTGCTCCTTCTCTTCGTCCTTCTCCTTCTCTTCTTCCTGCTCCTTCTCCAGCGCCAGCTCCTTGTCCACCTACTGCTCCTCCTCACCCAACTGCTCCTTCTCCTCCTCCTGCTCCTTCTCCATCTCCTCCTCCAGCTCCTTCTCCACATCCTGCTCCTTCTCCTGCTCCTTCCCCTCCTCCTGCTTCTTCTCCAAATCCTGCTGCTTCTCGCCCTCCTGGTCTTCCTCCACCTCCTGCTCCATCTCCTCCGCCTGCTACTGCTCCTGCTCCTCCTCCTCCTGCTCCTGCTCAACCTCCTCCTGCTCCTTCTACTCCTCCTGCTTAACCTCCTCCTCATGCTTCTTCACCACCTCCTGCTCCTTCCCCACCTCCTGCTCAACCTCCTTCTGCTCCTCCTCCTCCTTCTCCGCCTCCTGCTCATTCTCCTCCTCCCTCTCCTTCTCCGTCTCCCCCTCCTGCTCCATCTCCCCGTCCTGCTCCGTCTCCCCCTCCTGCTCCGTCTCCCCCTCCTGCTCCGTCTCGAACTCCTGCTCCCTCTCCCCCTCCTGCTCCGTCTCCCCCTCCTGCTCTGTCTCCCCGTCGTGATCCCTCTCCCCATCCTGCTCCCTCTACCCCTCCTGCTCCTTCTCCAACTCCTGCTCTGTCTCCCCCTCCTGCTCCATTCCCCCTCCTGCTCCTTCTCCAACTTCTGCCCTGTCTCCCCCTCCTACTCCATCTCCTCCTCCTGCTCCACGTCGACCTCCTGCTCCTCCCCCCCGCACGTGCTCCTTCTCCTCCTCGTGCTCCTTCTCCTCCTCGTGCTCCATCTCCTCCTCCTGCTCCTGCTCAACCTACTCCTGCTCCTTCTCCACCCCCTGCTCAAACTCCTCTTGTTGAGCAACCTCTTCCTCTTCCTCCTCCTCCTTCCCCACATACTGCTCCTTCTCCTCCTCCTGCTCCTTCTACACCTCCTGCTCCGTCTCCACCTCCTGCTCCTTCTCCACCACCTGCTCAAACTCTACCAACTGCTCCTTCTCTACCACCTAATCCTTCCCCACCTCCTGCTCCTTCTCCACATGCTGATCCTTCTCCACCTCCTGCTCCTTCTCCACCTCCTGCTCCTTCTCCACCTCTTGCTCCTGCTCCACCTCCGGCAAGTGCTCCACCTCCTGCTCCTGCTCCAGCTCCTGCTCCTGCTCCACTTCCTGCGCCTTCTCCACTTCCTGCTCCTTCTCCACCACCTGCTCAAACTCCACCTCCTGCTCCTTTTCGACCTTATGCTATAGCTCCAGCTCCTGCTCCTGCACCTGCTCCAGGTCCTGCTCCTGCTTCACCTCCTTCTCCTGCTCCACCTCCTGCTCCTTCTCCACCTCCTGCTCCTTCTCCACCTCCTGCTCCTGCTTCACCTCCGGCTCATGCTCAAACTCCGGCTCCTTCTCCAAATCATGCTCCAGCTCCTCCTCCTGCTCCTGCACCTGCTCCACCTCCTGCTCCTGCTCCACATCCTTCTCCTGCTCCACCTCGTGCTCCTTCTCCACCTTCTGCTCCTTCTAAACCTCCTCCTCTTCCTACTCGTCCTTCTCCACCTCCTGCTCCTTCCCTTCCACCTGCTCCTTCTCTACCACCTAATCCTTCTCCACCTCCTGCTCCTTCTCCACCTCCTGCTCCTTCTCCACCTCCTGCTCCTTCTCCAGCTCCGGCTCCTGCTCCACCTCCTGCTCCTTATCCACATTTTCCACTTCCACCTGCTCCATCTCCTCCATCTCCTCCTCCTGCTCCTTCAACACCTCCTAGTCCTTCTACACCTCCTCCTCTTCCATCTGCTCCTTCACCTCCTTCTCCTCCTATTCTCCATCTCCACCTCCTGCTCCTTCTCCACTTCCTGCTCCTTCTCCACCTCTTGCCAGTACTCCTCCTCGTTATCCTTCTCCACCTCCTGCTCCTTCTACACCTCTTCTTCCTCCTCCACCTCCTGCTCCTCCTCCACCTCCTGTTCCGTCTACACCACCTCTTCCGTCTCCACCTCCTGCTCCTTCTCCACCACCTGCTCCTTCTCTACCAAATGCTCCATCTCTACCACCTAATCCTTCTCCACCTCCTGCTCCTTCTCCACCTGCTGATCCTTCTCCACCTCCTGCTCCTTCTCCACCTCTTGCTCCTGCTCCACCTCCGGCACCTGCTCCACCTCCTGCTCCTGCTCCAGCTCCTGCTCCTGCTCCACTTCCTGCGCCTTCTCCACCTCCTGCTCCTTCTCCACCTCCTGCTCCTTCTCCACATCCTGCTCCTTCTCCACCTCCTGCTCCTTCTCCACCTCCTGCTCCTTTTCCACCTTCTGCGATAGCTCCACCTCCTGCTCCTTCTCTTCTGTCACCTCCTTCTCCACCTCCTGCTCCTTCTCCACCTCCTGCTCCTGCTCCACCTCCGGCTCCAGCTCCAACTCCGGCTCCTGCTCCACCTCATGCTCCAGCTCCTCCTCCTGCTCCTGCTCCACCTCCTGCACCTGCTCCACCTCCTGTGCCTGCTCCACCTCATCCTCCTGCTCCACCTCCTGCTCCTACTCCACCTCTTGCTCCTTCTAAATCTCCTTCCCCTTCTCCACCTCCTGCTCACCCTCCTCCTCTTCCTACTCCTCCTTCTCCACCTACTGTTCCTTCTCCTCCTCCTGCTCCTTCTCTTCCACCTGCTCCTTCTCCTCCTCTTCCTTCTCATCCTCCTGCTCCTACTCCACCTCCTGCTCCTACTCCACCTCTTCCACCTCCTCCACCTCTTGCTCCTTCTACACCTCCTGTTCCGTCTACACCAACTCATCCGTCTCCACCTCCGGTTCGTCTCCACCTCCTGCTCCTTCGCCACCTCTTGCTCCTTCTCCACCTCTTGCTCCATCTTCACCTCCTGCTCAAACTCCTCTTCCTGATCAACCTCCTCCTCTTCCTACTCCTCCTTCTCCACATACTGTTCCTTTTCCTTCTCCTGCTCCGTCTCCTCCTCCTGCTCCTTCCCCACCTTCTGCTCCTGCTCCTTCTCCTCCTACTGGTCCTTCTCCACCTACTCCTCTTCCACCTGCTCCTTCTCCACCTTCTCCTCCTCTGCTCCTTCTACACTTCCTGCTCCGTCGACACCTCCTGCTCCTTCTACAACTCCAGCTCCTTCTCCACCTCCTGCTCCATCTCCACCTCCTGCTCCATCTCCACCTCCTGCTCAACCTCCTCCTCTTCCTCCTCCTCATTCTCCAACTACTGCTCCTTCTGCTCCTCCTGCGGCTTCTCTTCCTCCTGCTCCATCTCCTCCTCGTCCTTCACATCCTCCTGCTCCTTCTCCACCTCCTGCTCCGACTCCGCCTCCTCCACCTCCTCCACCTCCTGCTACTTCTCCACCTCCTGTTCCATAGAGTCATAGAGTTATACAGCACGGATAGAGGCCCTTCGGCCCATCGTGTCCGCGCCGGCCATCAGCCCTGTCTACTCTAATCCCATATTCCAGCATTTGGTCCGTAGCCTGGTATGCTATGGCATTTCAAGTGCTCATCCAAATGCTTCTTGAATGTTGTGAGGGTTCCTGCCTCCACAACCCTTTCAGACAGTGAGTTCCAGACTCCAACCACCCTCTGGGTGAAAAAGTTCTTTCTCAAATCCCCTCTAAACCTCCCGCCTTTTACCTTGAATCTATGTACCTTTGTTATAGAACCCTCAACGAAGGGAAAATGCTCCTTAGTATCCGTCTCAACCACCTCTTCCGTCTCCACCTCCTGTTCCTTCTCCACCTCCTGTTGCTTCTCCACCTCCTGCTCCTACTCCAACTCCTGCTCCAAATCCACCTCTTCCACCTCCACCACCTCCTGCTCCTTCTCCAACTCCTGCTCCTTCTCCAGCTCCTGCTCCTTCTCCAGCTCCGGCTCCTGCTCCAACTCATGATCCTGCCGCACCTCCCGCTCCTGCTCCACCTCCTGCTCCTGATCCACATTTTCCACTTCCACCTGCTCCTTCTCCTCCTTCTCCTCCTATGCTCCTTCTCCTCCTCCTGATCCTTCTCCTCCTCCTGCTCCTTCTCCTCCTCATTCTCCTTCTCCACCTCCTGCTCCTTCTCCAGCATCTGCTCCTTCTCCAGCTTCTGCTCCATCTCCACCTGCTGTTCCTTCTCCTCCTCCTCCTCTTCCTCCCGCTCCTTCTCCTCCTCCTGCTCTTTCTCCACCTCCTTCTCGTTCTCCACCTCCTGCTCATGCACCATCTCCTGCTCCTGCTCCTCCTCCTGCTCCTTCTCCACCTACTACTCCGTTTCCACCTCATGCTCCTTCTCCACCTCCTGCTCTTTCTCCGCCTCCTGCTCCTTCTCCTCCTATGCTCCTTCTCCTCCTCCTGATCCTTCTCCTCCTCCTGCTCCTTCTCCTCCTCATTCTCCTTCTCCACCTCCTGCTCCTTCTCCAGCATCTGCTCCTTCTCCAGCTTCTGCTCCATCTCCACCTGCTGTTCCTTCTCCTCCTGCTCCTCTTCCTCCCGCTCCTTCTCCTCCTCCTGCTCTTTCTCCACCTCCTTCTCGTTCTCCACCTCCTGCTCATGCACCATCTCCTGCTCCTGCTCCTCCTCCTGCTCCTTCTCCACCTACTACTCCGTTTCCACCTCATGCTCCTTCTCCATCTCCTGCTCATGCACCACCTCCTGCTCCTGCTCCTCCTCCTGCTCCTTCTCCACCTCCTGCTCCGTCTCCACCTCCTGCTCCTTCTCCACCTCCTGCTCGTTCTCCACCTCCTGTTCCTCTCCTCTCCTGCTCAAACTCCTACTCTTCCTCCTCCTCCTCCACTTACTGTTCCTTCTCCTCCTCCTGCTGCTTCTCCTCCTCCTGCTCCGTCACCACCCCCTGCTACTTCTCCACCTCCTGTTCCGTCTGCACCTCCTATTCCGTTTCCACCACCTGCTCCTGCTCCAGCTCCTGCTCCTTCTCCACCTCCTGCTCCATCCACAACTCCTGCTCCTGCTCCTTCTCCACCTCGTGCCTCTTCTCCAAATCCTGCTCCTTCTCCACCTCCTGCTCCTTCTCCACTTCCTACTCCTTCTCCACTTCCTGCTCCTTCTCCACCTCCTGCTCGTTCTCCACCTCCTGTTCATCTCCTCTCCTGCTCAAACTCCTACTCTTCCTCCTCCTCCTTCTCCACCTACTGTTCCTTCTCCTCCTCCTGCTGCTTCTCCTCCTCCTGCTCCGTCACCACGCCCTGCTACTTCTCCACCTCCTGTTCCGTCTGCTCCTCCTGTTCCGTCTCCACCACCTGCTCCTGCTCCAGCTCCTGCTCCTTCTCCACCTGCTGCTGCGTCTCCACTTACTGCTCCTTCTCCATCTCCTGCTCCTTCTTCTCCACCTGCTCCTTCTCCACCTCCTGCTCCATCCACAACTCCTGCTCCTGCTCCTTCTCCACCTCCTGCTCCTTCTCCACCTCGTTTTCCTTCTCCTCCTCCTGGCCCTACTCCTCCTGGTGCTCCGTCTCAACTCCCTCCTTCTGCTCAACTCCATCGTCGTGCTCACCTCCCTCCGCCTCATCAACCTACTCCTCCTGCTCAACCACCTCCTCCTCCTGCTCCTTCGCCTCCTGTTGCTCCTTCTCCACCTGCTGTTCCTTATCCACCTTCTGCTCCTTCAACTCCTCCTGCTCCTTCTCCACCTCCTGCTCCTTCTCCTCCTCCTCCACCTTCTCCTTCTCCTCCTCCACCTCCAGCTCCTTCTTCTCCTCGTCCTCCTCCTCCTGCTCCTCCTCCACCTCCTGCTCCTTCTCAACCTCCTGCTCCTTCTCCTCCAACTGCTGATTCTCCTCCTCCTGCTTCTTCTAATCCTCCTTCTCCTTCTCCACCTCCTGCTCCTTCTCCACCTGCTGCTCCTTCTCCTCCTCGTGCTCCTTCTCAACCTCCTGCTCATGCTCCACCGCCTTCTCCTGCTCCACCTCCTGCTCCATCTCCACCTGCTGCGCCTTCTCCACCTCCTCATCCTTCTCCACCTCCTGTTCCGTCTCCAACACCTGCTCCTTCTCCACCTCCTGCTCCTTCTCCACCTCCTGCTCGTTCTCCACCTCCTACTCGTTCTCCACCTCCTTTTTCTCTCCACCTCCTGCTCAAACTCATACTCTTCCTCCTCCTCGTTCTCCACCTACTGCTCCTTCTCCTCCTCCTGCTCCTGCTCCTCCTGCTGCTCGTTCTCCTCCCGCTGCCCCTTCACCTCCTCCTGCTCCTTCTCCGCCTCCTGCCCAACCTCCTCCTCCTACTTTTTCACCACCTCCTGCTCCTTCTGCTCCTCCTGCTGCTTCTCCTCCTCCTGCTCTTTCTCCTCCTCCTGCTCCTTCTCCTCCTGCTGCTCCTTCTCCTCCTGCAGCGACATCTCTTCCTGCTGCTCCTTCTCCTCCAGCTGCTCCTTCACGTTCTCCTCCTCCTTCTCCACCTCCTGCTCAACCTCCCCCTGCTCCTCCTGCTCCTTCTCCACCTCCTGCTGAACCTCCTCCTGCTCCTTCTGCACCTCCTGCTTCTTCTCTTCCTCCTTGTCCTCCTCCCTCTCCTGCTCCATCTCCCCCTCCTGCTCCTCCTCCCCCTCCTGCACCTCCTCCCCCTCCTGCTCCGTCTCCCCCTCCTGCTCCGTCTACACGCCCTGCTCTTTCTCCACCTCCTGCTGCTTCCCCTCCTCCTGCTCCCCCTGCTCCTCCTGCTCCTTCTTCACCACCTGCTCCTTCTCCTCCACCTGCTGCTTCTCCTCGTCCTTCTCCTTCTCATCGCCCTGCTCCTTCTCCACCGCCTGCTCCTTCTCCTCCTCCTGCTCCACCTCACCCACCTGCTCCTTCTCCTCCTGCTTCTCCTTCGCCGCATCCTGCTCCTTCGCTTCTTCTCCAAATCCTGCTGCTTCTTGCCCTTCTCCACCTCCTGTTCCGTCTCCAAATACTGTTCCGTCTCCACCACCTGATCATTCTCAAGCTCCTGTTCCATCTCCACCTCCTGGTGCGTCTCCACTTCCTGCTCCTTCTCCACGTCCTGCTACTTCTTCTCCTCCTGCTTCTTCTCCACCTCCTGCTCCTTCTTCTCCTCCTGCTCCTTCTCCACCTCCTGCTCCATCCACAACTCCTGCTCCTGCTCCTTCTCCACCTCTTGCTTCTTCTCCAAATCCTGCTCCTTCTCCACCTCCTGTTCCTTCTCCACCTCCTGTTCCTTCTCCTCCTCCTGGTACTTCTCCTCCTCCTGTTCCTTCTCAACACCCTCCTCCTGCTCAACTCCCTCCTCGTGCTCACCTCCCTCCGCCTGATCAACCTCGTCCTCCTGCTCAACCTCTTCCTCCTCCTGGTCAACCTCCTCCTCCTCCTGCTCCTTCTCTTCCTCCTGCTCCTTCTCCTCCGCTTACTCCATCTCCTCCTCCTGGTCCTTCTCCTCCTCCTGCTCCTTCTCAACTCCCTCCTCCTGCTCAACTCCCTCCTCGTGCTCACCTCCCTCCGCCTGATCAACCTCCTCCTCCTGCTCAACCTCTTCCTCCTCCTGGTCAACCATCTCCACCTCCTGCTCCTTCTCCACCTCTCTTCCGTCTCCACCTCCTGCTCCTTCTCCACCTCCTGTTCCGTCTCCACCTCCTGTTCCGTCTCCACCACCTGCTCATTCTCCAGCTGCTGCTCCTTCTCCGTCACCTGCCACTGCTCTTCCTCCTGCTCCATCTACAGCTACTGCTCCTTCTCCACCTCCTTCTCCTTCTACACCTCCTGCTCTTTCTTCACCTCCTACTCGATCTCCACCTCCTGTTCCTCTCCACCTCCTGTTCCGTCTCCACCTCCTGCTCCTTCTCCACCTCCTGTTACGTCTCCACCTCCTGTTCGTCTCCACCACCTGCTCATTCTCCAGCTACTGCTCCTTCTCCACCTCCTGCTTCGTCTCCACTTCCTGCTCCTTCTCCAACTCCAGCTCCTTCTTCTCCTCCTGCTTCTTCTCCACCTCCTGCTCCTTCTTCTCCTCCTGCTCCTTCTCCTCCTCCTGCTCCATCTGCTTCTCCTCCTCCTGCTCCTCCTCCAACTCCTGATTCTTCTACTACTGCTTCTCCTTCTCCTCATCCTGCTGCTCCTCAACCTCCTCCTGCTCATTCTCCACAACCTGCTCCTTTTCCAACTCCTGCTCCTTCTCCACCTCCTCCTCCTGTTCCTTCCCCTCCTCCTGCTCATTCTCCTCCTCCTGCTTCTTCACCACCTCCTCCTGCTCCTGCTCCTGCTCCTGCTCCTACTCAACCTCCTGCTCCTCCTCCACCTCCTGCTCATTCTCCCCCTCCTGCTCAACCTCCACCTCCTGCTCCTTCTCCACCCCATGCTTCTTCTCCACCTCCTGCTCCTTCTCCACCTCCTGTTCCTTCTCCTCCTCCTGGTCCTTCTCCTCCTCCTGCTCATTCTCAACTCCCTCCTCCTGCTCAACTCCCTCCTCGTGCTCACCTCCCTCCGCCTGATCAACCTCCTCCTCCTGCTCAACCTCTTCCTCCTCCTGGTCAACCATCTCCACCTCCTGCTCCTTCTCCACCTCCTGCTCATTCTCCCCCTCCTGCTCAACCTCCACCTCCTGCTCCTTCTCCACCCCTTGCTTCTTCTCCAAATCCTGCTCCTTCTCCACCTCCTGTTCCTTCTCCTCCTCCTGGTCCTTCTCCTCCTCCTGCTCATTCTCAACTCCCTCCTCCTGCTCAACTCCCTCCTCGTGCTCACCTCCCTCCGCCTGATCAACCTCCTCCTCCTGCTCAACCTCTTCCTCCTCCTGGTCAACCTCCTCCACCTCCTGCTCCTTCTTCTCCTTCTGCTCCTTCTCCTCCTCCTGCTCCATCTGCTTCTCCTCCTCCTGCTCCTCCTCCAACTCCTGATTCTTCTACTACTGCTGCTCCTTCTGCTCCTGCTGCTGCTCCTCAACCTCCTCCTGCTCATTCTCCACAACCTGCTCCTTTTCCAACTCCTGCTCCTTCTCCACCTCCTCCTCCTGCTCCTTATCCTCCTCCTGCTCCTTATCCTCCTCCTGCTTCTTCACCACCTCTTGCTCATTCACCTCCTCCTGCTCCTTCTCCTGCTCCTGCTCCTATTCAACCTCCTGCTCCTCCTCCACCTCCTGCTCATTCTCCCCCTCCTGCTCAACCTCCACCTCCTGCTCCTTCTCCACCTCCTGCTCCTCCTCTTCGTCCTTCTCCTTCTCTTCATCCTGCTCCACCTCCAGTGCCAGCTCCTTGTCCACCTCCTGCTCCTTCTCACCCACCTGCTCCATCTCCTCCTCCTGCTCCTTCCCCGCCTTCTGCTTCTTCTCCACATCCTGCTGCTTCTCGCCTTCCTGCTCCTCCTCGACCTCCTGCTCCTTCTACTCCTGCTGCTCCTTCTCGTCCTCCTGCTCAACCTCCTCCTGCTCCTTCTCCACCCCTTGCTCGAACTCTTCAAACTGAGCAACCTCTTCCTCCTCCTCCTCCTCCTTCTCCACATACTGCTTCTTGTCCTCCTCCTGCTCCTTCTCCTCCTCCTGCTCCTTCTACACCTCCTGCTCCTTCTCCACATTCTGTTCCATCTCCACCTCCTGCCCCTTGTCCACCTACTGCCCCTTGTCCACCTCC
This sequence comes from Heptranchias perlo, assembly GCF_035084215.1. Lineage (NCBI taxonomy): Eukaryota > Metazoa > Chordata > Chondrichthyes > Hexanchiformes > Hexanchidae > Heptranchias > Heptranchias perlo. The sequence continues at coordinate 1,495,770 of NW_027138374.1, read as the reverse complement.
TGCACCTTGACCACCTCCTGCACCTTGTCCACCTCCTGCACCTTCTCCACCTCCTGCTCCTTCTCCACCTCCTGCTCCTGCTTCACCTCCGGCTCATGCTCAAACTCCGGCTCCTTCTCCAAATCATGCTCCAGCTCCTCCTCCTGCTCCTGCACCTGCTCCACCTCCTGCTCCTGCTCCACATCCTTCTCCTGCTCCACCTCGTGCTCCTTCTCCACCTTCTGCTCCTTCTAAACCTCCTCCTCTTCCTACTCGTCCTTCTCCACCTCCTGCTCCTTCCCTTCCACCTGCTCCTTCTCTACCACCTAATCCTTCTCCACCTCCTGCTCCTTCTCCACCTCCTGCTCCTTCTCCACCTCCTGCTCCTTCTCCAGCTCCGGCTCCTACTCCACCTCCTGCTCCTTATCCACATTTTCCACTTCCACCTGCTCCATCTCCTCCATCTCCTCCTCCTGCTCCTTCAAAACCTCCTAGTCATTCTACACCTCCTCCTCTTCCATCTGCTCCTTCACCTCCTTCTCCTCCTATTCTCCATCTCCACCTCCTGCTCCTTCTCCACTTCCTGCTCCTTCTCCACCTCTTGCCAGTACTCCTCCTCGTTATCCTTCTCCACCTCCTGCTCCTTCTACACCTCTTCTTCCTCCTCCACCTCCTGCTCCTCCTCCACCTCCTGTTCCGTCTACACCACCTCTTCCGTCTCCACCTCCTGGTCCTTCTCCACATCCTGCTCAATCTCCTCCTCCTGCTCTTGCTCCACCTACTGCTCCGTCTCCACCTCCTGCTCCTTCTCCACCACCTGCTCCTTCTCTACCAAATGCTCCATCTCTACCACCTAATCCTTCTCCACCTCCTGCTCCTTCTCCACCTGCTGATCCTTCTCCACCTCCTGCTCTTTCTCCAAGTCCTGCTCCTTCTCCACCTCCTGCTCCTTCTCCACCTCTTGCTCCTGCTCCACCTCCGGCACCTGCTCCACCTCCTGCTCCTGCTCCAGCTCCTGCTCCTGCTCCACTTCCTGCGCCTTCTCCACCTCCTGCTCCTTCTCCACCTCCTGCTCCTTCTCCACATCCTGCTCCTTCTCCACCTCCTGCTCCTTCTCCACCTCCTGCTCCTTTTCCACCTTCTGCGATAGCTCCACCTCCTGCTCCTTCTCTTCTGTCACCTCCTTCTCCACCTCCTGCTCCTTCTCCACCTCCTGCTCCTGCTCCACCTCCGGCTCCAGCTCCAACTCCGGCTCCTGCTCCACCTCATGCTCCAGCTCCTCCTCCTGCTCCTGCTCCACCTCCTGCACCTGCTCCACCTCCTGTGCCTGCTCCACCTCATCCTCCTGCTCCACCTCCTGCTCCTACTCCACCTCTTGCTCCTTCTAAATCTCCTTCCCCTTCTCCACCTCCTGCTCACCCTCCTCCTCTTCCTACTCCTCCTTCTCCACCTACTGTTCCTTCTCCTCCTCCTGCTCCTTCTCTTCCACCTGCTCCTTCTCCTCCTCTTCCTTCTCATCCTCCTGCTCCTACTCCACCTCCTGCTCCTACTCCACCTCTTCCACCTCCTCCACCTCTTGCTCCTTCTACACCTCCTGTTCCGTCTACACCAACTCATCCGTCTCCACCTCCGGTTCGTCTCCACCTCCTGCTCCTTCGCCACCTCTTGCTCCTTCTCCACCTCTTGCTCCATCTTCACCTCCTGCTCAAACTCCTCTTCCTGATCAACCTCCTCCTCTTCCTACTCCTCCTTCTCCACATACTGTTCCTTTTCCTTCTCCTGCTCCGTCTCCTCCTCCTGCTCCTTCCCCACCTTCTGCTCCTGCTCCTTCTCCTCCTACTGGTCCTTCTCCACCTACTCCTCTTCCACCTGCTCCTTCTCCACCTTCTCCTCCTCTGCTCCTTCTACACTTCCTGCTCCGTCGACACCTCCTGCTCCTTCTACAACTCCAGCTCCTTCTCCACCTCCTGCTCCATCTCCACCTCCTGCTCCATCTCCACCTCCTGCTCAACCTCCTCCTCTTCCTCCTCCTCATTCTCCAACTACTGCTCCTTCTGCTCCTCCTGCGGCTTCTCTTCCTCCTGCTCCATCTCCTCCTCGTCCTTCACGTCCTCCTGCTCCTTCTCCACCTCCTGCTCCGACTCCGCCTCCTCCACCTCCTCCACCTCCTGCTACTTCTCCACCTCCTGTTCCATAGAGTCATAGAGTTATACAGCACGGATAGAGGCCCTTCGGCCCATCGTGTCCGCGCCGGCCATCAGCCCTGTCTACTCTAATCCCATATTCCAGCATTTGGTCCGTAGCCTGGTATGCTATGGCATTTCAAGTGCTCATCCAAATGCTTCTTGAATGTTGTGAGGGTTCCTGCCTCCACAACCCTTTCAGACAGTGAGTTCCAGACTCCAACCACCCTCTGGGTGAAAAAGTTCTTTCTCAAATCCCCTCTAAACCTCCCGCCTTTTACCTTGAATCTATGTACCTTTGTTATAGAACCCTCAACGAAGGGAAAATGCTCCTTAGTATCCGTCTCAACCACCTCTTCCGTCTCCACCTCCTGTTCCTTCTCCACCTCCTGTTGCTTCTCCACCTCCTGCTCCTACTCCAACTCCTGCTCCAAATCCACCTCTTCCACCTCCACCACCTCCTGCTCCTTCTCCAACTCCTGCTCCTTCTCCAGCTCCTGCTCCTTCTCCAGCTCCGGCTCCTGCTCCAACTCATGATCCTGCCGCACCTCCCGCTCCTGCTCCACCTCCTGCTCCTGATCCACATTTTCCACTTCCACCTGCTCCTTCTCCTCCTTCTCCTCCTATGCTCCTTCTCCTCCTCCTGATCCTTCTCCTCCTCCTGCTCCTTCTCCTCCTCATTCTCCTTCTCCACCTCCTGCTCCTTCTCCAGCATCTGCTCCTTCTCCAGCTTCTGCTCCATCTCCACCTGCTGTTCCTTCTCCTCCTCCTCCTCTTCCTCCCGCTCCTTCTCCTCCTCCTGCTCTTTCTCCACCTCCTTCTCGTTCTCCACCTCCTGCTCATGCACCATCTCCTGCTCCTGCTCCTCCTCCTGCTCCTTCTCCACCTACTACTCCGTTTCCACCTCATGCTCCTTCTCCACCTCCTGCTCTTTCTCCGCCTCCTGCTCCTTCTCCTCCTATGCTCCTTCTCCAGCATCTGCTCCTTCTCCAGCTTCTGCTCCATCTCCACCTGCTGTTCCTTCTCCTCCTCCTCCTCTTCCTCCCGCTCCTTCTCCTCCTCCTGCTCTTTCTCCACCTCCTTCTCGTTCTCCACCTCCTGCTCATGCACCATCTCCTGCTCCTGCTCCTCCTCCTGCTCCTTCTCCACCTACTACTCCGTTTCCACCTCATGCTCCTTCTCCATCTCCTGCTCATGCACCACCTCCTGCTCCTGCTCCTCCTCCTGCTCCTTCTCCACCTCCTGCTCCGTCTCCACCTCCTGCTCCTTCTCCACCTCCTGCTCGTTCTCCACCTCCTGTTCCTCTCCTCTCCTGCTCAAACTCCTACTCTTCCTCCTCCTCCTCCACTTACTGTTCCTTCTCCTCCTCCTGCTGCTTCTCCTCCTCCTGCTCCGTCACCACCCCCTGCTACTTCTCCACCTCCTGTTCCGTCTGCACCTCCTGTTCCGTTTCCACCACCTGCTCCTGCTCCAGCTCCTGCTCCTTCTCCACCTCCTGCTCCATCCACAACTCCTGCTCCTGCTCCTTCTCCACCTCCTGCCTCTTCTCCAAATCCTGCTCCTTCTCCACCTCCTGCTCCTTCTCCACTTCCTACTCCTTCTCCACTTCCTGCTCCTTCTCCACCTCCTGCTCGTTCTCCACCTCCTGTTCATCTCCTCTCCTGCTCAAACTCCTACTCTTCCTCCTCCTCCTTCTCCACCTACTGTTCCTTCTCCTCCTCCTGCTGCTTCTCCTCCTCCTGCTCCGTCACCACGCCCTGCTACTTCTCCACCTCCTGTTCCGTCTGCTCCTCCTGTTCCGTCTCCACCACCTGCTCCTGCTCCAGCTCCTGCTCCTTCTCCACCTGCTGCTGCGTCTCCACTTACTGCTCCTTCTCCATCTCCTGCTCCTTCTTCTCCACCTGCTCCTTCTCCACCTCCTGCTCCATCCACAACTCCTGCTCCTGCTCCTTCTCCACCTCCTGCTCCTTCTCCACCTCGTTTTCCTTCTCCTCCTCCTGGCCCTACTCCTCCTGGTGCTCCGTCTCAACTCCCTCCTTCTGCTCAACTCCATCGTCGTGCTCACCTCCCTCCGCCTCATCAACCTACTCCTCCTGCTCAACCACCTCCTCCTCCTGCTCCTTCGCCTCCTGTTGCTCCTTCTCCACCTGCTGTTCCTTATCCACCTTCTGCTCCTTCAACTCCTCCTGCTCCTTCTCCACCTCCTGCTCCTTCTCCTCCTCCTCCACCTTCTCCTTCTCCTCCTCCACCTCCAGCTCCTTCTTCTCCTCGTCCTCCTCCTCCTGCTCCTCCTCCACCTCCTGCTCCTTCTCAACCTCCTGCTCCTTCTCCTCCAACTGCTGATTCTCCTCCTCCTGCTTCTTCTAATCCTCCTTCTCCTTCTCCACCTCCTGCTCCTTCTCCACCTGCTGCTCCTTCTCCTCCTCGTGCTCCTTCTCAACCTCCTGCTCATGCTCCACCGCCTTCTCCTGCTCCACCTCCTGCTCCATCTCCACCTGCTGCGCCTTCTCCACCTCCTCATCCTTCTCCACCTCCTGTTCCGTCTCCAACACCTGCTCCTTCTCCACCTCCTGCTCCTTCTCCACCTCCTGCTCGTTCTCCACCTCCTACTCGTTCTCCACCTCCTTTTTCTCTCCACCTCCTGCTCAAACTCATACTCTTCCTCCTCCTCGTTCTCCACCTACTGCTCCTTCTCCTCCTCCTGCTCCTGCTCCTCCTGCTGCTCGTTCTCCTCCCGCTGCCCCTTCACCTCCTCCTGCTCCTTCTCCGCCTCCTGCCCAACCTCCTCCTCCTACTTTTTCACCACCTCCTGCTCCTTCTGCTCCTCCTGCTGCTTCTCCTCCTCCTGCTCTTTCTCCTCCTCCTGCTCCTTCTCCTCCTGCTGCTCCTTCTCCTCCTGCAGCGACATCTCTTCCTGCTGCTCCTTCTCCTCCAGCTGCTCCTTCACGTTCTCCTCCTCCTTCTCCACCTCCTGCTCAACCTCCCCCTGCTCCTCCTGCTCCTTCTCCACCTCCTGCTGAACCTCCTCCTGCTCCTTCTGCACCTCCTGCTTCTTCTCTTCCTCCTTGTCCTCCTCCCTCTCCTGCTCCATCTCCCCCTCCTGCTCCTCCTCCCCCTCCTGCACCTCCTCCCCCTCCTGCTCCGTCTCCCCCTCCTGCTCCGTCTACACGCCCTGCTCTTTCTCCACCTCCTGCTGCTTCCCCTCCTCCTGCTCCCCCTGCTCCTCCTGCTCCTTCTTCACCACCTGCTCATTCTCCTCCACCTGCTGCTTCTCCTCGTCCTTCTCCTTCTCATCGCCCTGCTCCTTCTCCACCGCCTGCTCCTTCTCCTCCTCCTGCTCCACCTCACCCACCTGCTCCTTCTCCTCCTGCTTCTCCTTCGCCGCATCCTGCTCCTTCGCTTCTTCTCCAAATCCTGCTGCTTCTTGCCCTTCTCCACCTCCTGTTCCGTCTCCAAATACTGTTCCGTCTCCACCACCTGATCATTCTCAAGCTCCTGTTCCATCTCCACCTCCTGGTGCGTCTCCACTTCCTGCTCCTTCTCCACGTCCTGCTACTTCTTCTCCTCCTGCTTCTTCTCCACCTCCTGCTCCTTCTTCTCCTCCTGCTCCTTCTCCACCTCCTGCTCCATCCACAACTCCTGCTCCTGCTCCTTCTCCACCTCTTGCTTCTTCTCCAAATCCTGCTCCTTCTCCACCTCCTGTTCCTTCTCCACCTCCTGTTCCTTCTCCTCCTCCTGGTACTTCTCCTCCTCCTGTTCCTTCTCAACACCCTCCTCCTGCTCAACTCCCTCCTCGTGCTCAGCTCCCTCCGCCTGATCAACCTCGTCCTCCTGCTCAACCTCTTCCTCCTCCTGGTCAACCTCCTCCTCCTCCTGCTCCTTCTCTTCCTCCTGCTCCTTCTCCTCCGCTTACTCCATCTCCTCCTCCTGGTCCTTCTCCTCCTCCTGCTCCTTCTCAACTCCCTCCTCCTGCTCAACTCCCTCCTCGTGCTCACCTCCCTCCGCCTGATCAACCTCCTCCTCCTGCTCAACCTCTTCCTCCTCCTGGTCAACCATCTCCACCTCCTGCTCCTTCTCCACCTCTCTTCCGTCTCCACCACCTGCTCATTCTCCAGCTGCTGCTCCTTCTCCGTCACCTGCCACTGCTCTTCCTCCTGCTCCATCTACAGCTACTGCTCCTTCTCCACCTCCTTCTCCTTCTACACCTCCTGCTCTTTCTTCACCTCCTACTCGATCTCCACCTCCTGTTCCTCTCCACCTCCTGTTCCGTCTCCACCTCCTGCTCCTTCTCCACCTCCTGTTACGTCTCCACCTCCTGTTCGTCTCCACCACCTGCTCATTCTCCAGCTACTGCTCCTTCTCCACCTCCTGCTTCGTCTCCACTTCCTGCTCCTTCTCCAACTCCAGCTCCTTCTTCTCCTCCTGCTTCTTCTCCACCTCCTGCTCCTTCTTCTCCTCCTGCTCCTTCTCCTCCTCCTGCTCCATCTGCTTCTCCTCCTCCTGCTCCTCCTCCAACTCCTGATTCTTCTACTACTGCTTCTCCTTCTCCTCATCCTGCTGCTCCTCAACCTCCTCCTGCTCATTCTCCACAACCTGCTCCTTTTCCAACTCCTGCTCCTTCTCCACCTCCTCCTCCTGTTCCTTCCCCTCCTCCTGCTCATTCTCCTCCTCCTGCTTCTTCACCACCTCCTCCTGCTCCTGCTCCTGCTCCTGCTCCTACTCAACCTCCTGCTCCTCCTCCACCTCCTGCTCATTCTCCCCCTCCTGCTCAACCTCCACCTCCTGCTCCTTCTCCACCCCATGCTTCTTCTCCAAATCCTGCTCCTTCTCCACCTCCTGTTCCTTCTCCTCCTCCTGGTCCTTCTCCTCCTCCTGCTCATTCTCAACTCCCTCCTCCTGCTCAACTCCCTCCTCGTGCTCACCTCCCTCCGCCTGATCAACCTCCTCCTCCTGCTCAACCTCTTCCTCCTCCTGGTCAACCATCTCCACCTCCTGCTCCTTCTCCACCTCCTGCTCATTCTCCCCCTCCTGCTCAACCTCCACCTCCTGCTCCTTCTCCACCCCTTGCTTCTTCTCCAAATCCTGCTCCTTCTCCACCTCCTGTTCCTTCTCCTCCTCCTGGTCCTTCTCCTCCTCCTGCTCATTCTCAACTCCCTCCTCCTGCTCAACTCCCTCCTCGTGCTCACCTCCCTCCGCCTGATCAACCTCCTCCTCCTGCTCAACCTCTTCCTCCTCCTGGTCAACCTCCTCCACCTCCTGCTCCTTCTTCTCCTTCTGCTCCTTCTCCTCCTCCTGCTCCATCTGCTTCTCCTCCTCCTGCTCCTCCTCCAACTCCTGATTCTTCTACTACTGCTGCTCCTTCTGCTCCTGCTGCTGCTCCTCAACCTCCTCCTGCTCATTCTCCACAACCTGCTCCTTTTCCAACTCCTGCTCCTTCTCCACCTCCTCCTCCTGCTCCTTATCCTCCTCCTGCTCCTTATCCTCCTCCTGCTTCTTCACCACCTCTTGCTCATTCACCTCCTCCTGCTCCTTCTCCTGCTCCTGCTCCTATTCAACCTCCTGCTCCTCCTCCACCTCCTGCTCATTCTCCCCCTCCTGCTCAACCTCCACCTCCTGCTCCTTCTCCACCTCCTGCTCCTCCTCTTCGTCCTTCTCCTTCTCTTCATCCTGCTCCATCTCCAGTGCCAGCTCCTTGTCCACCTCCTGCTCCTTCTCACCCACCTGCTCCATCTCCTCCTCCTGCTCCTTCCCCGCCTTCTGCTTCTTCTCCACATCCTGCTGCTTCTCGCCTTCCTGCTCCTCCTCGACCTCCTGCTCCTTCTACTCCTGCTGCTCCTTCTCGTCCTCCTGCTCAACCTCCTCCTGCTCCTTCTCCACCCCTTGCTCGAACTCTTCAAACTGAGCAACCTCTTCCTCCTCCTCCTCCTCCTTCTCCACATACTGCTTCTTGTCCTCCTCCTGCTCCTTCTCCTCCTCCTGCTCCTTCTACACCTCCTGCTCCTTCTCCACATTCTGTTCCATCTCCACCTCCTGCCCCTTGTCCACCTACTGCCCCTTGTCCACCTCCTGCACCTTGACCACCTCCTGCACCTTGTCCACCTCCTGCACCTTCTCCACCTCCTGCTCCTTCTCCACCTCCTGCTCCTGCTTCACCTCCGGCTCATGCTCAAACTCCGGCTCCTTCTCCAAATCATGCTCCAGCTCCTCCTCCTGCTCCTGCACCTGCTCCACCTCCTGCTCCTGCTCCACATCCTTCTCCTGCTCCACCTCGTGCTCCTTCTCCACCTTCTGCTCCTTCTAAACCTCCTCCTCTTCCTACTCGTCCTTCTCCACCTCCTGCTCCTTCCCTTCCACCTGCTCCTTCTCTACCACCTAATCCTTCTCCACCTCCTGCTCCTTCTCCACCTCCTGCTCCTTCTCCACCTCCTGCTCCTTCTCCAGCTCCGGCTCCTACTCCACCTCCTGCTCCTTATCCACATTTTCCACTTCCACCTGCTCCATCTCCTCCATCTCCTCCTCCTGCTCCTTCAAAACCTCCTAGTCCTTCTACACCTCCTCCTCTTCCATCTGCTCCTTCACCTCCTTCTCCTCCTATTCTCCATCTCCACCTCCTGCTCCTTCTCCACTTCCTGCTCCTTCTCCACCTCTTGCCAGTACTCCTCCTCGTTATCCTTCTCCACCTCCTGCTCCTTCTACACCTCTTCTTCCTCCTCCACCTCCTGCTCCTCCTCCACCTCCTGTTCCGTCTACACCACCTCTTCCGTCTCCACCTCCTGGTCCTTCTCCACATCCTGCTCAATCTCCTCCTCCTGCTCTTGCTCCACCTACTGCTCCGTCTCCACCTCCTGCTCCTTCTCCACCACCTGCTCCTTCTCTACCAAATGCTCCATCTCTACCACCTAATCCTTCTCCACCTCCTGCTCCTTCTCCACCTGCTGATCCTTCTCCACCTCCTGCTCTTTCTCCAAGTCCTGCTCCTTCTCCACCTCCTGCTCCTTCTCCACCTCTTGCTCCTGCTCCACCTCCGGCACCTGCTCCACCTCCTGCTCCTGCTCCAGCTCCTGCTCCTGCTCCACTTCCTGCGCCTTCTCCACCTCCTGCTCCTTCTCCACCTCCTGCTCCTTCTCCACATCCTGCTCCTTCTCCACCTCCTGCTCCTTCTCCACCTCCTGCTCCTTTTCCACCTTCTGCGATAGCTCCACCTCCTGCTCCTTCTCTTCTGTCACCTCCTTCTCCACCTCCTGCTCCTTCTCCACCTCCTGCTCCTGCTCCACCTCCGGCTCCAGCTCCAACTCCGGCTCCTGCTCCACCTCATGCTCCAGCTCCTCCTCCTGCTCCTGCTCCACCTCCTGCACCTGCTCCACCTCCTGTGCCTGCTCCACCTCATCCTCCTGCTCCACCTCCTGCTCCTACTCCACCTCTTGCTCCTTCTAAATCTCCTTCCCCTTCTCCACCTCCTGCTCACCCTCCTCCTCTTCCTACTCCTCCTTCTCCACCTACTGTTCCTTCTCCTCCTCCTGCTCCTTCTCTTCCACCTGCTCCTTCTCCTCCTCTTCCTTCTCATCCTCCTGCTCCTACTCCACCTCCTGCTCCTACTCCACCTCTTCCACCTCCTCCACCTCTTGCTCCTTCTACACCTCCTGTTCCGTCTACACCAACTCATCCGTCTCCACCTCCGGTTCGTCTCCACCTCCTGCTCCTTCGCCACCTCTTGCTCCTTCTCCACCTCTTGCTCCATCTTCACCTCCTGCTCAAACTCCTCTTCCTGATCAACCTCCTCCTCTTCCTACTCCTCCTTCTCCACATACTGTTCCTTTTCCTTCTCCTTCTCCGTCTCCTCCTCCTGCTCCTTCCCCACCTTCTGCTCCTGCTCCTTCTCCTCCTACTGGTCCTTCTCCACCTACTCCTCTTCCACCTGCTCCTTCTCCACCTTCTCCTCCTCTGCTCCTTCTACACTTCCTGCTCCGTCGACACCTCCTGCTCCTTCTACAACTCCTGCTCCTTCTCCACCTCCTGCTCCATCTCCACCTCCTGCTCAACCTCCTCCTCTTCCTCCTCCTCATTCTCCAACTACTGCTCCTTCTGCTCCTCCTGCGGCTTCTCTTCCTCCTGCTCCATCTCCTCCTCGTCCTTCACGTCCTCCTGCTCCTTCTCCACCTCCTGCTCCGACTCCGCCTCCTCCACCTCCTCCACCTCCTGCTACTTCTCCACCTCCTGTTCCATAGAGTCATAGAGTTATACAGCACGGATAGAGGCCCTTCGGCCCATCGTGTCCGCGCCGGCCATCAGCCCTGTCTACTCTAATCCCATATTCCAGCATTTGGTCCGTAGCCTGGTATGCTATGGCATTTCAAGTGCTCATCCAAATGCTTCTTGAATGTTGTGAGGGTTCCTGCCTCCACAACCCTTTCAGACAGTGAGTTCCAGACTCCAACCACCCTCTGGGTGAAAAAGTTCTTTCTCAAATCCCCTCTAAACCTCCCGCCTTTTACCTTGAATCTATGTACCTTTGTTATAGAACCCTCAACGAAGGGAAAATGCTCCTTAGTATCCGTCTCAACCACCTCTTCCGTCTCCACCTCCTGTTCCTTCTCCACCTCCTGTTGCTTCTCCACCTCCTGCTCCTACTCCAACTCCTGCTCCAAATCCACCTCTTCCACCTCCACCACCTCCTGCTCCTTCTCCAACTCCTGCTCCTTCTCCAGCTCCTGCTCCTTCTCCAGCTCCGGCTCCTGCTCCAACTCATGATCCTGCCGCACCTCCCGCTCCTGATCCACCTCCTGCTCCTGATCCACATTTTCCACTTCCACCTGCTCCTTCTCCTCCTTCTCCTCCTATGCTCCTTCTCCTCCTCCTGATCCTTCTCCTCCTCCTGCTCCTTCTCCTCCTCATTCTCCTTCTCCACCTCCTGCTCCTTCTCCAGCATCTGCTCCTTCTCCAGCTTCTGCTCCATCTCCACCTGCTGTTCCTTCTCCTCCTCCTCCTCTTCCTCCCGCTCCTTCTCCTCCTCCTGCTCTTTCTCCACCTCCTTCTCGTTCTCCACCTCCTGCTCATGCACCATCTCCTGCTCCTGCTCCTCCTCCTGCTCCTTCTCCACCTACTACTCCGTTTCCACCTCATGCTCCTTCTCCACCTCCTGCTCTTTCTCCGCCTCCTGCTCCTTCTCCTCCTATGCTCCTTCTCCTCCTCCTGATCCTTCTCCTCCTCCTGCTCCTTCTCCTCCTCATTCTCCTTCTCCACCTCCTGCTCCTTCTCCAGCATCTGCTCCTTCTCCAGCTTCTGCTCCATCTCCACCTGCTGTTCCTTCTCCTCCTGCTCCTCTTCCTCCCGCTCCTTCTCCTCCTCCTGCTCTTTCTCCACCTCCTTCTCGTTCTCCACCTCCTGCTCATGCACCATCTCCTGCTCCTGCTCCTCCTCCTGCTCCTTCTCCACCTACTACTCCGTTTCCACCTCATGCTCCTTCTCCATCTCCTGCTCATGCACCACCTCCTGCTCCTGCTCCTCCTCCTGCTCCTTCTCCACCTCCTGCTCCGTCTCCACCTCCTGCTCCTTCTCCACCTCCTGCTCGTTCTCCACCTCCTGTTCCTCTCCTCTCCTGCTCAAACTCCTACTCTTCCTCCTCCTCCTCCACTTACTGTTCCTTCTCCTCCTCCTGCTGCTTCTCCTCCTCCTGCTCCGTCACCACCCCCTGCTACTTCTCCACCTCCTGTTCCGTCTGCACCTCCTGTTCCGTTTCCACCACCTGCTCCTGCTCCAGCTCCTGCTCCTTCTCCACCTCCTGCTCCATCCACAACTCCTGCTCCTGCTCCTTCTCCACCTCCTGCCTCTTCTCCAAATCCTGCTCCTTCTCCACCTCCTGCTCCTTCTCCACTTCCTACTCCTTCTCCACTTCCTGCTCCTTCTCCACCTCCTGCTCGTTCTCCACCTCCTGTTCATCTCCTCTCCTGCTCAAACTCCTACTCTTCCTCCTCCTCCTTCTCCACCTACTGTTCCTTCTCCTCCTCCTGCTCCGTCACCACCCCCTGCTACTTCTCCACCTCCTGTTCCGTCTGCACCTCCTGTTCCGTTTCCACCACCTGCTCCTGCTCCAGCTCCTGCTCCTTCTCCACCTCCTGCTCCATCCACAACTCCTGCTCCTGCTCCTTCTCCACCTCGTGCCTCTTCTCCAAATCCTGCTCCTTCTCCACCTCCTGCTCCTTCTCCACTTCCTACTCCTTCTCCACTTCCTGCTCCTTCTCCACCTCCTGCTCGTTCTCCACCTCCTGTTCATCTCCTCTCCTGCTCAAACTCCTACTCTTCCTCCTCCTCCTTCTCCACCTACTGTTCCTTCTCCTCCTCCTGCTGCTTCTCCTCCTCCTGCTCCGTCACCACCCCCTGCTCCTTCTCCACCTCCTGCTCCTTCTCCACCTCCTGCTCGTTCTCCACCTCCTACTCGTTCTCCACCTCCTTTTTCTCTCCACCTCCTGCTCAAACTCATACTCTTCCTCCTCCTCGTTCTCCACCTACTGCTCCTTCTCCTCCTCCTGCTCCTGCTCCTCCTGCTGCTCGTTCTCCTCCCGCTGCCCCTTCACCTCCTCCTGCTCCTTCTCCGCCTCCTGTCCAACCTCCTCCTCCTACTTTTTCACCACCTCCTGCTCCTTCTGCTCCTCCTGCTGCTTCTCCTCCTCCTGCTCCTTCTCCTCCTGCTGCTCCTTCTTCTCCTGCAGCGACATCTCTTCCTGCTGCTCCTTCTCCTCCAGCTGCTCCTTCACGTTCTCCTCCTCCTTCTCCACCTCCTGCTCAACCTCCCCCTGCTCCTCCTGCTCCTTCTCCACCTCCTGCTGAACCTCCTCCTGCTCCTTCTGCACCTCCTGCTTCTTCTCTTCCTCCTTGTCCTCCTCCCTCTCCTGCTCCATCTCCCCCTCCTGCTCCTCCTCCCCCTCCTGCACCTCCTCCCCCTCCTGCTCCGTCTCCCCCTCCTGCTCCGTCTACACGCCCTGCTCTTTCTCCACCTCCTGCTGCTTCCCCTCCTCCTGCTCCCCCTGCTCCTCCTGCTCCTTCTTCACCACCTGCTCCTTCTCCTCCACCTGCTGCTTCTCCTCGTCCTTCTCCTTCTCATCGCCCTGCTCCTTCTCCACCGCCTGCTCCTTCTCCTCCTCCTGCTCCACCTCACCCACCTGCTCCTTCTCCTCCTGCTTCTCCTTCGCCGCATCCTGCTCCTTCGCTTCTTCTCCAAATCCTGCTGCTTCTTGCCCTTCTCCACCTCCTGTTCCGTCTCCAAATACTGTTCCGTCTCCACCACCTGATCATTCTCAAGCTCCTGTTCCATCTCCACCTCCTGGTGCGTCTCCACTTCCTGCTCCTTCTCCACGTCCTGCTACTTCTTCTCCTCCTGCTTCTTCTCCACCTCCTGCTCCTTCTTCTCCTCCTGCTCCTTCTCCACCTCCTGCTCCATCCACAACTCCTGCTCCTGCTCCTTCTCCACCTCTTGCTTCTTCTCCAAATCCTGCTCCTTCTCCACCTCCTGTTCCTTCTCCACCTCCTGTTCCTTCTCCTCCTCCTGGTACTTCTCCTCCTCCTGTTCCTTCTCAACACCCTCCTCCTGCTCAACTCCCTCCTCGTGCTCACCTCCCTCCGCCTGATCAACCTCGTCCTCCTGCTCAACCTCTTCCTCCTCCTGGTCAACCTCCTCCTCCTCCTGCTCCTTCTCTTCCTCCTGCTCCTTCTCCTCCGCTTACTCCATCTCCTCCTCCTGGTCCTTCTCCTCCTCCTGCTCCTTCTCAACTCCCTCCTCCTGCTCAACTCCCTCCTCGTGCTCACCTCCCTCCGCCTGATCAACCTCCTCCTCCTGCTCAACCTCTTCCTCCTCCTGGTCAACCATCTCCACCTCCTGCTCCTTCTCCACCTCTCTTCCGTCTCCACCTCCTGCTCCTTCTCCACCTCCTGTTCCGTCTCCACCTCCTGTTCCGTCTCCACCACCTGCTCATTCTCCAGCTGCTGCTCCTTCTCCGTCACCTGCCACTGCTCTTCCTCCTGCTCCATCTACAGCTACTGCTCCTTCTCCACCTCCTTCTCCTTCTACACCTCCTGCTCTTTCTTCACCTCCTACTCGATCTCCACCTCCTGTTCCTCTCCACCTCCTGTTCCGTCTCCACCTCCTGCTCCTTCTCCACCTCCTGTTACGTCTCCACCTCCTGTTCGTCTCCACCACCTGCTCATTCTCCAGCTACTGCTCCTTCTCCACCTCCTGCTTCGTCTCCACTTCCTGCTCCTTCTCCAACTCCAGCTCCTTCTTCTCCTCCTGCTCCTTCTCCACCTACTACTCCGTTTCCACCTCATGCTCCTTCTCCACCTCCTGCTCTTTCTCCGCCTCCTGCTCCTTCTCCTCCTATGCTCCTTCTCCTCCTCCTGATCCTTCTCCTCCTCCTGCTCCTTCTCCTCCTCATTCTCCTTCTCCACCTCCTGCTCCTTCTCCAGCATCTGCTCCTTCTCCAGCTTCTGCTCCATCTCCACCTACTGTTCCTTCTCCTCCTCCTCCTCTTCCTCCCGCTCCTTCTCCTCCTCCTGCTCTTTCTCCACCTCCTTCTCGTTCTCCACCTCCTGCTCATGCACCATCTCCTGCTCCTGCTCCTCCTCCTGCTCCTTCTCCACCTACTACTCCGTTTCCACCTCATGCTCCTTCTCCATCTCCTGCTCATGCACCACCTCCTGCTCCTGCTCCTCCTCCTGCTCCGTCTCCACCTCCTGCTCCTTCTCCACCTCCTGCTCGTTCTCCACCTCCTGTTCCTCTCCTCTCCTGCTCAAACTCCTACTCTTCCTCCTCCTCCTCCACTTACTGTTCCTTCTCCTCCTCCTGCTGCTTCTCCTCCTCCTGCTCCGTCACCACCCCCTGCTACTTCTCCACCTCCTGTTCCGTCTGCACCTCCTGTTCCGTTTCCACCACCTGCTCCTGCTCCAGCTCCTGCTCCTTCTCCACCTCCTGCTCCATCCACAACTCCTGCTCCTGCTCCTTCTCCACCTCCTGCCTCTTCTCCAAATCCTGCTCCTTCTCCACCTCCTGCTCCTTCTCCACTTCCTACTCCTTCTCCACTTCCTGCTCCTTCTCCACCTCCTGCTCGTTCTCCACCTCCTGTTCATCTCCTCTCCTGCTCAAACTCCTACTCTTCCTCCTCCTCCTTCTCCACCTACTGTTCCTTCTCCTCCTCCTGCTGCTTCTCCTCCTCCTGCTCCGTCACCACCCCCTGCTACTTCTCCACCTCCTGTTCCGTCTGCTCCTCCTGTTCCGTCTCCACCACCTGCTCCTGCTCCAGCTCCTGCTCCTTCTCCACCTGCTGCTGCGTCTCCACTTACTGCTCCTTCTCCATCTCCTGCTCCTTCTTCTCCACCTGCTCCTTCTCCACCTCCTGCTCCATCCACAACTCCTGCTCCTGCTCCTTCTCCACCTCCTGCTCCTTCTCCACCTCGTTTTCCTTCTCCTCCTCCTGGCCCTACTCCTCCTGGTGCTCCGTCTCAACTCCCTCCTTCTGCTCAACTCCATCGTCGTGCTCACCTCCCTCCGCCTCATCAACCTACTCCTCCTGCTCAACCACCTCCTCCTCCTGCTCCTTCGCCTCCTGTTGCTCCTTCTCCACCTGCTGTTCCTTATCCACCTTCTGCTCCTTCAACTCCTCCTGCTCCTTCTCCACCTCCTGCTCCTTCTCCTCCTCCTCCACCTTCTCCTTCTCCTCCTCCACCTCCAGCTCCTTCTTCTCCTCGTCCTCCTCCTCCTGCTCCTCCTCCACCTCCTGCTCCTTCTCAACCTCCTGCTCCTTCTCCTCCAACTGCTGATTCTCCTCCTCCTGCTTCTTCTAATCCTCCTTCTCCTTCTCCACCTCCTGCTCCTTCTCCACCTGCTGCTCCTTCTCCTCCTCGTGCTCCTTCTCAACCTCCTGCTCATGCTCCACCGCCTTCTCCTGCTCCACCTCCTGCTCCATCTCCACCTGCTGCGCCTTCTCCACCTCCTCATCCTTCTCCACCTCCTGTTCCGTCTCCAACACCTGCTCCTTCTCCACCTCCTGCTCCTTCTCCACCTCCAGCTCGTTCTCCACCTCCTACTCGTTCTCCACCTCCTTTTTCTCTCCACCTCCTGCTCAAACTCATACTCTTCCTCCTCCTCGTTCTCCACCTACTGCTCCTTCTCCTCCTCCTGCTCCTGCTCCTCCTGCTGCTCGTTCTCCTCCCGCTGCCCCTTCACCTCCTCCTGCTCCTTCTCCGCCTCCTGTCCAACCTCCTCCTCCTACTTTTTCACCACCTCCTGCTCCTTCTGCTCCTCCTGCTGCTTCTCCTCCTCCTGCTCTTTCTCCTCCTCCTGCTCCTTCTCCTCCTGCTGCTCCTTCTTCTCCTGCAGCGACATCTCTTCCTGCTGCTCCTTCTCCTCCAGCTGCTCCTTCACGTTCTCCTCCTCCTTCTCCACCTCCTGCTCAACCTCCCCCTGCTCCTCCTGCTCCTTCTCCACCTCCTGCTGAACCTCCTCCTGCTCCTTCTGCACCTCCTGCTTCTTCTCTTCCTCCTTGTCCTCCTCCCTCTCCTGCTCCATCTCCCCCTCCTGCTCCTCCTCCCCCTCCTGCACCTCCTCCCCCTCCTGCTCCGTCTCCCCCTCCTGCTCCGTCTACACGCCCTGCTCTTTCTCCACCTCCTGCTGCTTCCCCTCCTCCTGCTCCCTCTGCTCCTCCTGCTCCTTCTTCACCACCTGCTCCTTCTCCTCCACCTGCTGCTTCTCCTCGTCCTTCTCCTTCTCATCGCCCTGCTCCTTCTCCACCGCCTGCTCCTTCTCCTCCTCCTGCTCCACCTCACCCACCTGCTCCTTCTCCTCCTGCTTCTCCTTCGCCGCATCCTGCTCCTTCGCTTCTTCTCCAAATCCTGCTGCTTCTTGCCCTTCTCCACCTCCTGTTCCGTCTCCAAATACTGTTCCGTCTCCACCACCTGATCATTCTCAAGCTCCTGTTCCATCTCCACCTCCTGGTGCGTCTCCACTTCCTGCTCCTTCTCCACGTCCTGCTACTTCTTCTCCTCCTGCTTCTTCTCCACCTCCTGCTCCTTCTTCTCCTCCTGCTCCTTCTCCACCTCCTGCTCCATCCACAACTCCTGCTCCTGCTCCTTCTCCACCTCTTGCTTCTTCTCCAAATCCTGCTCCTTCTCCACCTCCTGTTCCTTCTCCACCTCCTGTTCCTTCTCCTCCTCCTGGTACTTCTCCTCCTCCTGTTCCTTCTCAACACCCTCCTCCTGCTCAACTCCCTCCTCGTGCTCACCTCCCTCCGCCTGATCAACCTCGTCCTCCTGCTCAACCTCTTCCTCCTCCTGGTCAACCTCCTCCTCCTCCTGCTCCTTCTCTTCCTCCTGCTCCTTCTCCTCCGCTTACTCCATCTCCTCCTCCTGGTCCTTCTCCTCCTCCTGCTCCTTCTCAACTCCCTCCTCCTGCTCAACTCCCTCCTCGTGCTCACCTCCCTCCGCCTGATCAACCTCCTCCTCCTGCTCAACCTCTTCCTCCTCCTGGTCAACCATCTCCACCTCCTGCTCCTTCTCCACCTCTCTTCCGTCTCCACCTCCTGCTCCTTCTCCACCTCCTGTTCCGTCTCCACCTCCTGTTCCGTCTCCACCACCTGCTCATTCTCCAGCTGCTGCTCCTTCTCCGTCACCTGCCACTGCTCTTCCTCCTGCTCCATCTACAGCTACTGCTCCTTCTCCACCTCCTTCTCCTTCTACACCTCCTGCTCTTTCTTCACCTCCTACTCGATCTCCACCTCCTGTTCCTCTCCACCTCCTGTTCCGTCTCCACCTCCTGCTCCTTCTCCACCTCCTGTTACGTCTCCACCTCCTGTTCGTCTCCACCACCTGCTCATTCTCCAGCTACTGCTCCTTCTCCACCTCCTGCTTCGTCTCCACTTCCTGCTCCTTCTCCAACTCCAGCTCCTTCTTCTCCTCCTGCTTCTTCTCCACCTCCTGCTCCTTCTTCTCCTCCTGCTCCTTCTCCTCCTCCTGCTCCATCTGCTTCTCCTCCTCCTGCTCCTCCTCCAACTCCTGATTCTTCTACTACTGCTTCTCCTTCTCCTCATCCTGCTGCTCCTCAACCTCCTCCTGCTCATTCTCCACAACCTGCTCCTTTTCCAACTCCTGCTCCTTCTCCACCTCCTCCTCCTGTTCCTTCCCCTCCTCCTGCTCATTCTCCTCCTCCTGCTTCTTCACCACCTCCTCCTGCTCCTGCTCCTGCTCCTGCTCCTACTCAACCTCCTGCTCCTCCTCCACCTCCTGCTCATTCTCCCCCTCCTGCTCAACCTCCACCTCCTGCTCCTTCTCCACCCCATGCTTCTTCTCCAAATCCTGCTCCTTCTCCACCTCCTGTTCCTTCTCCTCCTCCTGGTCCTTCTCCTCCTCCTGCTCATTCTCAACTCCCTCCTCCTGCTCAACTCCCTCCTCGTGCTCACCTCCCTCCGCCTGATCAACCTCCTCCTCCTGCTCAACCTCTTCCTCCTCCTGGTCAACCATCTCCACCTCCTGCTCCTTCTCCACCTCCTGCTCATTCTCCCCCTCCTGCTCAACCTCCACCTCCTGCTCCTTCTCCACCCCTTGCTTCTTCTCCAAATCCTGCTCCTTCTCCACCTCCTGTTCCTTCTCCTCCTCCTGGTCCTTCTCCTCCTCCTGCTCATTCTCAACTCCCTCCTCCTGCTCAACTCCCTCCTCGTGCTCACCTCCCTCCGCCTGATCAACCTCCTCCTCCTGCTCAACCTCTTCCTCCTCCTGGTCAACCTCCTCCACCTCCTGCTCCTTCTTCTCCTTCTGCTCCTTCTCCTCCTCCTGCTCCATCTGCTTCTCCTCCTCCTGCTCCTCCTCCAACTCCTGATTCTTCTACTACTGCTGCTCCTTCTGCTCCTGCTGCTGCTCCTCAACCTCCTCCTGCTCATTCTCCACAACCTGCTCCTTTTCCAACTCCTGCTCCTTCTCCACCTCCTCCTCCTGCTCCTTATCCTCCTCCTGCTCCTTATCCTCCTCCTGCTTCTTCACCACCTCTTGCTCATTCACCTCCTCCTGCTCCTTCTCCTGCTCCTGCTCCTATTCAACCTCCTGCTCCTCCTCCACCTCCTGCTCATTCTCCCCCTCCTGCTCAACCTCCACCTCCTGCTCCTTCTCCACCTCCTGCTCCTCCTCTTCGTCCTTCTCCTTCTCTTCATCCTGCTCCATCTCCAGTGCCAGCTCCTTGTCCACCTCCTGCTCCTTCTCACCCACCTGCTCCATCTCCTCCTCCTGCTCCTTCCCCGCCTTCTGCTTCTTCTCCACATCCTGCTGCTTCTCGCCTTCCTGCTCCTCCTCGACCTCCTGCTCCTTCTACTCCTGCTGCTCCTTCTCGTCCTCCTGCTCAACCTCCTCCTGCTCCTTCTCCACCCCTTGCTCGAACTCTTCAAACTGAGCAACCTCTTCCTCCTCCTCCTCCTCCTTCTCCACATACTGCTTCTTGTCCTCCTCCTGCTCCTTCTCCTCCTCCTGCTCCTTCTACACCTCCTGCTCCTTCTCCACATTCTGTTCCATCTCCACCTCCTGCCCCTTGTCCACCTACTGCCCCTTGTCCACCTCCTGCACCTTGACCACCTCCTGCACCTTGTCCACCTCCTGCACCTTCTCCACCTCCTGCTCAACCTCCTCCTCCTGCGCAACCCCCTCCTCCTGCGCAACCCCCCACTCCTGCGCAAACCCCTCCTCTTGCGCGAGCCCCTCCTCCTCCTGAGCAACCCCTCCTCCTCCTGCCCAAACTCCTTCTCCTGCTGCATCTCCACCTCCTGCTCCTTCTCCACATCCTGCTCCTGCTCCACCTCCTGCTCGTGCTCCACCTGCTGCTCCTGCTCCACTTCCTGTTCCTTCTCCACCTCCTGCTCCTTCTCCACCTCCTGTTCCGTCTCCACCTCATGTTCCGTCTCCACCTCCTGCTCCGTCTCCACTTCCCGCTCCGTCTCCACCTCCTGCTCCTTCTTCTGCTCCTTCTCCTTCTCCACGTCCTGCTCCTTCTCCACCTCCTGCTCCTTCTCCACCTCCAGTTCCTTCTCCTCCTCCTGGTCCTTCTCCTCCTCCTGCTCCTTCTTCTCCTCCTGTTCCTTCTCCACCTCCTGCTCCTTACCCACCTCCTGCTCCTTCTCCTTCTCCACCGCTTGCTCCTTCTACACCTCCGACACCTTCTCTATAACTCCTGTTCCTTCTCCTCCTCCTGGTCCTTATCCTCCTCCTTTCCCTTCTCAACTCCCTCATCCTGCTCAACTCCCTCCTCCTGCTCAACCTCCTGCTCCTCCTGCTCCTCCTCCACCTCCTGCTCCTTCTCCACCTCTTTCTCCTTCTTTACCTCCTGCTCCTTCTCCTCCTCCTGCTTCTTCTCCACCTGCTGCTTTTCTCCACCTTCTGCTCCTTCCACTCCTCCTTCTCTACCTCATGCTCATGCTCCACCTCCTTCTCATGCTCCATCTCCTGCTCCTGCTCCACCACCTGCTCCTGCTCCACCTCCTGCTCCTTCTCCACCTCCTGCTCCTTCTCCACCTCCTGCTCCTTCTCCACCTCCTGCTCCTTCTCAACTCCCTCCTCCTGCTCAACTTTCTCATCCCGCTCAACACCCTCCGCCTTGTCAACCTCCTCCTCCTGCTCAACCTTTTCCTCCTCCTGCTCAACCTCCTCCTTCTCCTGCTCCTTCTCCTCCTCCTGCTCCTTCCCCTACTCCTGCTGCTTCTCCTCCTCCTCCACCTCCTGCTACTTCTAATCCTCCTGCTCCTCCTCCACCTCCTGCTCCTTCTCCACCTCCTGCTCCTTCTCCCCCTCCTGCTCACGCTCCACCTCCTTCTCCTGCTCCATCTCCTGCTCCTGCTCCACCACCTGCTCCTGCTCCACCTCCTGCTCCTTCTCCACCTCCTGCTCCTTCTCCACCTCCTGCTCATCTCCACTTCCTTTTCCTTCTCAACATCCTGCTCCTTCTCCACCTCCTGCTACTTCTCCACCTCCTGATCCTTCTCCAACTCCTGCTCCTTCTCCACCTCCTGCTCCTTCTCCAACTCCTGCTTCTGCTCCACCTCCTGCTCCTGCTCCACATCCTGATCCTGCTCCACCTGCGGCTCCTATTCCTTCTCCACCTCCATCTCCTTCTGCATCTCCTGCTCCTTCTCCACCTCCTGCTCTTTCTCCACCTCCTGCTCATTGTCCACCTCCTTCTCCTTCTCCACCTCCTGATCCTTCTCCACCTCCTGCTCCTTCTCCACTTCCTGCTCCTTCTCCACCTCCGGCGAGTGCTCCACCTCCTTATCCTTCTCCACCTCCTGTTCCGTCTCCACCTCATGTTCCGTCTCCACCTCATGTTCCGTCTCCACCTCCTGCTCCTTCTCCACCTCCTGTTCCTTATCCGCCTCCTTTTCATTCTCCACCTCCTGCTCTTTCTCCACCTCCTGCTCCTTCAACACCTCCTGCTCCTTCCCCACCTCCTGCTCCTTCTCCACCTCTTGTTCCTTCTCCATCTCCTGCTCAAACTCCTCTTCCTGATCAACCTCCTCCTCTTCCTACTCCTCCTTCTCCACATACTGTTCCTTGTCCTCCTCCTGCTCCGTCTCCTCCTCCTGCTCCTTCACCACCTCCTGCTCCTTCTCCACATCCTGCTTCGTCTCCTGCCCCTTCCCCTCCTTCTGCTTCTTCTCCACATCCTGCTGCTTCTCGCGCTCCTGCTCCTCCTCTACATCCTGCTCCTTCTACTCCTGCTGCTCCTTCTCCTCCTCCTGCTCAACCTCCTCCTGCTCCTTCTCCACCCCTTGCTCAAACTCCTCTAACTGAGCAAACTCTTCCTCCTCCTCCTCCTCCATCTCCACCTCCTGACCCTTGACCACCTACTGCCCCTTGTCCACCTCCTGCGCCTTCTCCACCTCCAGCTCAACCCCCTTCTCCTGCGCAAACCCCTCCTCCTGCGCAACCCCCCACTCCTGCGCAACCCCCTACTCCTGCGCAATCCCCTCCTCCTGAGCAACCCCCTCCTCCTCCTGCCCAAACTCCTTCTCCTACTGCTTCTCCACCTCCTGCTCCTTCTCCATCTCCTGCTCAAAATCGGGCTCACGCTCCACCTCCGGCTCCTGCTCCACATCCTGCTCCTGCTCCACCTCCTGCTCCTGGTCAACCTGATGCTCCTTCTCCACCTCCTGTTCCGTCTCCACCTCCTGTTCCGTCTCCACTTCCCGCTCCGTCTCCACCTCCTGCTCCTTCTTCTCCTCCTGCTTCTTCTCCACCTCCTGCTCCTTCTTCTCCTCCTGCTCCTTCTCCACCTCCTGCTCCTTCTCCACCTCCTGCTCCTTCTCCATCTCCAACTCCTGCTCCTTCTCCAACTCCAGTTCCTTCTCCTCCTCCTGGTCCTTCTCCTCCTCCGGCTCCTTCTCCTCCTCCTGCTCCTTCTACTCCTCCTGCTTCTTCTCCACCTCCTGCTCTTTCTTCTCCTCCTGCTCCTTCTCCACCTCCTGCTCATTACCCACCTCCTGCTCCTTCTCCTTCTCCACCGCCTGCTGCTTCTACATCTCCTACTCCTTCTCTATAACTCCTGTTACTTCTCCTCCTCCTGGTCCTTATCCTCCTCCTTTCCCTTCTCAACTCCCTCATCCTGCTCAACTCCCTCCTCCTGCTCAACCTCCTCCTCCTCCTGCTCCTCCTGCTCCTCCTCCACCTCCTGCTCCTTCTCCTGCTCCTTCTCTACCTCTTTCTCCTTCTTTACCTCCTGCTCCTTCTCCTCATCCTGCTCCTTCTCCACCTGCTGCTCCTCCTCCACATTCTGCTCCTTCAACTCCTCCTGCTCCTTCTCCACCTCTGCTCCTTATCCTCCTCTTCCACCTTCTCCGTCTCCTCCTCCACCTCCTGCTCCTTCTCCTCCTCCTCCTGCTCCTTCTTCTCCTCGTCCACCTCCTCCTGCTCCGACTCCACCTCTTGTTCCGTCTCCACCTCCTGCTGCTTCTCCTCCTCCTGTTCCGTCTCCACGTCCTGTTCCGTCTCCACCTCCTGCTCCTTCTACAGCTCCTGCTCCTTCTCCACCTCCTGCTCCTTCTCCACCTCCTGCTCCTTCTCCACCTCCTGCTCCTTCTCCACCACCTCATCCTTCTCCACCTCGAGCTCATGCTCCACCTCCTGCTCCTGCTCCTCCTCCAGCTCCTGCTCCGCCACCTGCTCCTGCTCCTCCTCCTGCTCCTTCTACACCTCCTGCTCCTTCTCCACCTCCTGCTCCTTCTCCACCTCCTGCTCTTTCCCCACCTCCCGCGCGTTCTCCACCTCCGGTTCCTCTCCACCTCCTGCTCAACCTCCTACTCATCCTCCTCCTCCTTCTCCACCTACTTCTCCTTCTCCTCCTGCTCCTTCTCGTCCTCCTGCTCCGTCTCCACCTCCTGTTCCGTCTCCACCTTCTTCTTCTTCTCCACCTCCTGCTCCTTCTTCTCCTCCTGCACCTTCTCGACCTCCTGCTCCTTCTCCACCTCCTGCTCATTCGCCACCTCCTGTTCCTTCTCCTCCTCCTGCTCCTTGTCAACTCCTTCCTCCTGCTCATCTCCCTACTCCTGCTCAACACCCTCCGCCTGTTCAACCTCCTCCTCTTGCTCAACATCTTCCTCCTCCTGCTCAACCTGCTCCTTCTCCTGCTAATCCTCCTTCTCCTGGTCCTTCTCCTCCTCCTGCTCCTTCTGCACCTCCTGCTCCTTCTCCTCCTCCTGCTCCTTCTCCTCCTCCTGCTCCTTCTCCACCTTCTGCTCCTTCAACTCCTCCTGCTCCTTCTCCACCTCCTGCTCCTTCTCCTCCTCCTGCACATTCTCCTTCTCCTCCTACACCTCGTGCTCCTTCTCGTCTTCCTCCTACTCCATCTCCTCAACGTCCTGCTCCTCCTGCTACTCCTCCACCTCCTGCTCCTTCTCTACCTCCTGTCTTGCTCCACATCCTGCTCCTTCTCCACCTCCTGCTCGTTCTCCACCTTCTGTTCCTTCTCCTACTCCTGCTCCTGCTCCTTCTCCATCTACTACCTCCTTCTCCACCACCTACTCCTTCTCCACCTCCTGCTCATCTCCAATTCCTTTTCCTTCTCAACATCCTGCTCCTTCTCCACCTCCTGCTCCTTCTCCACCTCCTGATCCTTCTCCACCTCCTGCTCCTTCTCCACCTCCTGCTCCACCTCCTGCTCCTGCTCCTGCTCCACATCCTGCTACTTCTCCACCTCCTGCTCCTTCTCCACCTCCTGCTCTTTCTCCACCTCCTGCTCCTCGTCCACATCCTACTCCTTCTCCACCTGCTGATCCTTCTCCACCTCCTGCTCCTTCTCCACTTCCTGCTCCTTCTCCACCTCCGCCGAGTACTCCACCTCCACATCCTTCTCCACCTCCTGCTCCTTCTCCACCTCTTCTTCCTCCTCCACCTACTGCTCCTCCTCCACCTCCTGTTCCGTCTCTACCACCTCTTCCGTCTCCACCTCCTGTTCCTTCTCCACCTCCTGTTCCTTCTCCGCCTCCTTTTCATTCTCCACCTCCTGCTCCGTCTCAAACTCCTGCTCCTTCACCACCTCCTGTTCTTTCCCCACCTCCTGCTCCTGATCCTTCTCCACCTACTGCTCCTTCTCCACCTCCTGCTCATTGTCCACCTCCTGTTCCTTCTCCTCCTCCTGGTCCTTCGCCACATCCTGCTCCTTGTCTACCAACTGCTCCTTCTCTACCACCTAATCCTTCTCCACCTCCTGCTCCTTCTCCACCTCCTGCTCCTTCTCCACCTCTTGCTCCTGCTCCACCTCCGGCACCTGCTCCACCTCCTGCTCCTGCTCCACTTCCTGCGCCTTCTCCACCTCCTGCTCCTTCTCCACCTCCTGCTCCTTCTCCACCTCCTGCTCCTTCTCCACCACCTACTCAAACCCCACCTCCAGCTCCTTTTCCACCTTCTGCTATAGCTCCACCTCCACCTCCTTCTCTTCCGTCACCTCCTTCTCCACCTCCTGCTCCTTCTCCACCTCCTGCTCCTGCTCCACCTCGTGCTCCAGCTCCTCCTCCTGCTCCTGCTACCGGCTCCACCTCCTTCTCCTGCTCCACCTCCTGCTCCTTCTCCACCTCCTGCTCCTTCTAAACCTCCTTCTCCTTCTCCACCTCCTGCTCACATTCCTCCTCTTCCTACTCCTCCTTCTCCACCTCCTGATCCTTCTCTTCCACCTGCTCCTTCTCCTCGACTTCCTTCTCATCCTCCTGCTCCTACTCCACCTCCTGCTCCCACTCCACCTCTTCCACCTCCTCCACCTATTGCTCCTTCTACACCTCCTGTTCCGTCTCCACCAACTCTTCCATCTCCACCTCCTGTTCTTCTCCACCTCCTGTTCCTTCTCCACGTCCTGCTCCTTCTCCAGCTCCTGCTCTTTCTCCAGCTCCTGCTTTTTCTCCACCTCTTGCTCCATCTCCACCTCTTGTTGCATCTCCACCTTCTGCTCAAACTCCTCTTCCTGATCAACCTCCTCCTCTTCCTACTCCTCATTCTCCACATACTGTTCCTTGTCCTCCTCCTGCTCCGTCTCCTCCTCCTGCTCCTTCTACGCCTCCTGCTCTTTCTCCACGTCCTGTTCCTTCTCCACGCCCTGTTCCTTGTACACCTCCTGTTCCTTCTCCTTCGCCTGCACCTTCTCCACCTCCTGCTGCTTCTCCACCTCCTGCGCCATCTGCTCCTCCTGCTCCTTCTCCACCTCCTGCTCCTTCTAAACCTCCTTCTCCTTCTCCACCTCCTGCTCACATTCCTCCTCTTCCTACTCCTCCTTCTCCACCTCCTGATCCTTCTCTTCCACCTGCTCCTTCTCCTCCTCTTCCTTCTCATCCTCCTGCTCCTGCTCCACCTCCTGCTCCTACTCCACCTCTTCCACCTCCTCCACCTATTGCTCCTTCTACACCTCCTGTTCCGTCTCCACCAACTCTTCCATCTCCACCTCCTGTTCTTCTCCACCTCCTGTTCCTTCTCCACGTCCTGCTCCTTCTCCAGCTCCTGCTCTTTCTCCAGCTCCTGCTTTTTGTCCACCTCTTGCTCCATCTCCACCTCTTGTTGCATCTCCACCTTCTGCTCAAACTCCTCTTCCTGATCAACCTCCTCCTCTTCCTACTCCTCATTCTCCACATACTGTTCCTTGTCCTCCTCCTGCTCCGTCTCCTCCTCCTGCTCCTTCTACGCCTCCTGCTCTTTCTCCACGTCCTGTTCCTTCTCCACGCCCTGTTCCTTGTACACCTCCTGTTCCTTCTCCTCCGCCTGCACCTTCTCCACCTCCTGCTGCTTCTCCACCTTCTGCTCCTCCTGCTCCTTCTCCACCTCCTGCTCCTTCTCCAACTCCTCCTTATCCACCTGCTCCTTATCCTCCTCCTGCTCCTTCTCCTCCTCCTTGTACTTCTCCACCTCCTCCTCTTCCACCTGCTCCTTCTCCACCTTCTCCTCCTCTGCTCCTTCTACACTTCTTGCTCCGTCGACACCTCCTGCTCCTTCTACAACTCCTGCTCCTTCTCCACCTCCTGCTCCATCTCCACCTCCTGCTCAACCTCCTCCTCTTCCTCCTCCTCATTCTCCAACTACTGCTCCTTCTACTCCTCCTGCTGCTTCTCTTCCTCCTGCTCCATCTCCTCCTCGTCCTTCACCTCCTCCTGCTCCTTCTCCACCTCCTGCTCCTACACCACCTCTTCCAACTCCTCCACCTCCTGCTACTTCTCCACCTCCTGTTCCGTCTCCACCATCTCTTCCGTCTCCACCTCCTGTTCCTTCTCCACCTCCGGTTCCTTCCACACATCCTGTTCCTATTCCACCTCCTGCTCTTTCTCCAGCTCCTGCTCCTTCTCCAGATCCGGCTCCTGCTCCAACTCCCGCTCATGCTCCACCTCCTGCTCCTTATCCACATTTTCCACTTCTCCCTGCTCCTTCTCCTCCTTCTCCTCCTCCTGCTCCTTCTACTCCTCCTGATCCTTCTGCACCTCCTCCTCTTCCAACTGCTCCTTCTCCTCCTTCTCCTCCTATGCTCCATCTCCACCTCCTTCTCCTTCTCCACTTCCTGCTCCCTCCCCACCTCCTGCTCCTGCTCCTTCTCCACCTCCTGCTCCTTCTCCACCTACTGCTCCTTCTCCACCTCCTGTTCCTTCTCCTGCTCCTGGTCCTTCTCCACATCCTGCTCAATCTCCTCCACCTGCTCCTTCTCCTCCTCCTGCACTTGCTCCACCTACTGCTCCGTCTCCACCTGCTGCTCCTTCTCCACCACCTGCTCCTTCTCTACCAACTGCTCCTTCTCTACCACCTAATCCTTCTCCACCTCCTGCTCCTTCTCCACCTGCTGATCCTTCTCCACCTCCTGCTCCTTCTTCACCTCCTGCTCCTTCTCCACCAACTGCTCTTTCTCCAGCTCCGGCTCCTGCTCCACCTCCTGCTCCTGATCCACATTTTCCAATTCCACCTGCTCCTTCTCCTCCTTCTCCTCCTCCTGCTCCTCCTGGTCCTTCTGCACCTCCTCTTCTTCCATCTGCTCCTTCTCCTCCTTCTCCTCCGATGCTCCTTCTCCACGTCCTGCTCCTTCTCCACTTCCTGCTCCTTCTCCACCTCCTGCTAGTACTCCACCTCCATATCCTTCTCCACCTCCTGCTCCTTCTCCACCTCTTCTTCCTCCTCCACCTCCTGCTCCTCCTCCACCTCCTGTTCCGTCTCCCCCACCTGTTCCGTCTCCACCTCCTGTTCCTTCCCCGCCTCCTTTTCATTCTCCACCTCCTGCTCTTTCTCCACCTCCTGCTCCTTCTCCACCTCCTGCTCCTTCTCCACCTCCAGTTCCTTATCGTCCTCCTGGTCTTTTTCCACATCCTGCTCAATCTACTCCTCCTGCTCCTTCTCCTCCTCCTGCTCTTGCTCCACCTACTGCTCCGACTCCACCACCTGCTCCTTCTCTACCAACTGCACCATCTCTACCACCTAAACCTGCTCCACCTCCTGTTCCTTCTCCAAATGCTGATCCTTCTCCACCTCCTGCTCCTTCTCCACCTCCAGCTCCTTCTCCTCCTCCTGCTCCTTCTCCACCTCCTGTTCCGTCTCCACCTCCTGTTGCGTCTCCACCACCTGCTCCTTCTCATGCAACTGCTCCTTCTCCACCTCCTGCTGCGTCTCCACTTTCTGCTCCTTCTCCACCTCCTGCTCCTTCTTCTCCTCCTGCTCCTTCTCCACCTCCTGCTCCATCCACAATTCCTGATCCTGCTCCTTCTCCACCTCCTGCCTCTTTTGCAAATCCTGCTCCTTCTCCACCTCCTGCTCCTTCTCCACCTCCTGCTACTTCACCACCTCGTGTTCCTTCTCCTCCTCCTGGCCCTTCTCCTCCTCGTGCTCCGTCTCAACTCCCTCCGCCTCATCAACCTCTTCCTCCTGCTCAACCTCTTCCTCCTCCTGCTCAAACTCCTTCTGCTTCGCCTCCTCCTTCTCCTTCTCCACCTGCTGCTCCTCATCCACCTTCTGCTCCTTCTCCACCTCCTGCTCCTACTCCTCCTCCTGCTCCTTCTTCTTTCCTGCTCCTTCTCCACACCAGCTCCATCTCCACCACATGCCCCTTCTCCACCTCCTGCTCCTTCACCTCATCTTGCACATTCACCAACTCCTGCTCCTTCTCCTCCTGCTCGTATTCCTCCTCATGCTCCTTCATCTTCTCCTGCCCCTTCTCCACTCCTGCTCCATCTCCACCTCCTCCTCCTTCTCCTCCACCTGCTCCTTCTCCTCATCCTCCTCCTTCCCCTCCTCGTGCTCCTTCTCCACCTCCTGCTCCTTCTCATCCCCCTCCTCCTGCTCCTTCTACATTCACCACCTCCTGCTCCACCTCCTGCTCCTTCTCGCCTTCCTGCTGCTTTTCGCCTTCCTGCTGCTTGTCGCCCTCCTGCTCCTTCTCGACCTCCTGCTCCTTCTCGCCCTCCTGGTCCTTCTCCACCTCTTGCTCCTTCTCCTCCTCCCGCTCAAACTCCTCCTGCTACTTCTCCTCCTCCTGATCAACATCCTCCACCTGCTCCACCTCCTCCTCCTGCGCCTTCTCCACCTCCAGCTCCACCTCCTCCATCTGCTCCACCTCCTCCCACTGCTCCTTCTCCACCTCCTGTTCCTGCTCCTCCTCCAGCTCCTTCGCCACCTCACGCTGTTTCTCCTTTTTCAGCTCCTTCTCCTCCTCCTGCTCCTTCTCCCCCTCCTGCTTCTTGTTCCCCTTCCTGCTCCATCGCCCCCTCCTGCTCCTTCTATCCCTCCTGCTCCTTCGCCTCCTCCTCCACATCCTGCTTCTTTTCCACCTCCTGTTCAACCTCCCCCTTCATATCCTGCTCCTTCTCCACCTCCTGCTCCTTCTTCTCCTCCTGCTCCTTCTCCACCTCCTCCTCCACCTCCTCCTCCTGCTCCTTCTCCAGCTCCTGATCCGCCTCCTCCTCCTGCTCCTTGTCCTCCTCCAGCTCCGTCTTCTTCTCCTGCTCCGTCTTCTCCTCCTGCCCCTTCTCCATTTCTGCTCCGTCTCATCCTCCTCACCCTCGTGCCCATTCTCCACCTCCTGCCCCTTCTCCACCTCCTGCCCATTCTCCACCTCCGTCTCTTTATCCAAATCCGGCTCCTTCTCCACCTCCGGCTCCTTCTCCACCTCCTGATCAACATCCTCCTCCAGCTCCGTCTTCTCCTCCTGCTCCGTCTTCTCCTCCTGCCCCTTCTTCTCCTCCTGCTCCTTCTCCATTTCTGCTCCGTCTCATCCTCCTCCCCCTCGTGCCCATTCTCCACCTCCTGCCCCTTCTCCACCTCCTGCCCATTCTCCACCTCCTGCTCTTTCTCTAAGTCCTGCTCCTTCTCCACCTCCTGCTCCATCTCCACCTCTTGCTCCTGCTCCACCTCCGGCACCTGCTCCACCTCCTGCTCCTGCTCCAGCTCCTGCTCCTGCTCCACTTCCTGCGCGTTCTCCACCTCCTGCTCCTTCTCCACCTCCTGCTCCTTCTCCACATCCTGCTCCTTCTCCACCTCCTGCTCCTTCTCCACCTTCTGCGATAGCTCCACCTCCTGCTCCTTCTCTTCTGTCACCTCCTTCTCCACCTCCTGCTCCTTCTCCACCTCCTGCTCCTGCTCCACCTCCGGCTCCAGCTCCAACTCCGGCTCCTGCTCCACCTCATGCTCCAGCTCCTCCTCCTGCTCCTGCTCCACCTCCTGCACCTGCTCCACCTCCTGTTCCTGCTCCACCTCATCCTCCTGCTCCACCTCCTGCTCCTACTCCACCTCTTGCTCCTTCTAAATCTCCTTCCCCTTCTCCACCTCCTCCTCACCCTCCTCCTCTTCCTACTCCTCCTTCTCCACCTACTGCTCCTTCTCCTCCTCCTGCTCCTTCTCTTCCACCTGCTCCTTCTCCTCCTCTTCCTTCTCATCCTCCTGCTCCTACTCCACCTCCTGCTCCTACTCCACCTCTTCCACCTCTTGCTCCTTCTACACCTCCTGTTCCGTCTACACCAACTCATCCGTCTCCACCTCCGGTTCGTCTCCACCTCCTGCTCCTTCGCCACCTCTTGCTCCATCTCCACCTCTTGCTCCTGCTCCACCTCCGGCACCTGCTCCACCTCCTGCTCCTGCTCCAGCTCCTGCTCCTGCTCCACTTCCTGCGCGTTCTCCACCTCCTGCTCCTTCTCCACCTCCTGCTCCTTCTCCACATCCTGCTCCTTCTCCACCTCCTGCTCCTTCTCCACCTCCTGCTCCTTTTCCACCTTCTGCGATAGCTCCACCTCCTGCTCCTTCTCTTCTGTCACCTCCTTCTCCACCTCCTGCTCCTTCTCCACCTCCTGCTCCTGCTCCACCTCCGGCTCCAGCTCCAACTCCGGCTCCTGCTCCACCTCATGCTCCAGCTCCTCCTCCTGCTCCTGCTCCACCTCCTGCACCTGCTCCACCTCCTGTTCCTGCTCCACCTCATCCTCCTGCTCCACCTCCTGCTCCTACTCCACCTCTTGCTCCTTCTAAATCTCCTTCCCCTTCTCCACCTCCTCCTCACCCTCCTCCTCTTCCTACTCCTCCTTCTCCACCTACTGCTCCTTCTCCTCCTCCTGCTCCTTCTCTTCCACCTGCTCCTTCTCCTCCTCTTCCTTCTCATCCTCCTGCTCCTACTCCACCTCCTGCTCCTACTCCACCTCTTCCACCTCTTGCTCCTTCTACACCTCCTGTTCCGTCTACACCAACTCATCCGTCTCCACCTCCGGTTCGTCTCCACCTCCTGCTCCTTCGCCACCTCTTGCTCCTTCTCCACCTCTTGCTCCATCTTCACCTCCTGCTCAAACTCCTCTTCCTGATCAACCTCCTACTCTTCCTACTCCTCCTTCTCCACATACTGTTCCTTTTCCTTCTCCTGCTCCGTCTCCTCCGCCTGCTCCTTCCCCACCTTCTGCTCCTGCTCCTTCTCCTCCTACTGGTCCTTCTCCACCTACTCCTCTTCCACCTGCTCCTTCTCCACCTTCTCCTCCTCTGCTCCTTCTACACTTCCTGCTCCGTCGACACCTCCTGCTCCTTCTACAACTCCTGCTCCTTCACCACCTCCTGCTCCATCTCCACCTTCTGCTCCATCTCCACCTCCTGCTCAACCTCCTCCTCTTCCTCCTCCTCATTCTCCAACTACTGCTCCTTCTGCTCCTCCTGCGGCTTCTCTTCCTCCTGCTCCATCTCCTCCTCGTCCTTCACGTCCTCCTGCTCCTTCTCCACCTCCTGCTCCGACTCCGCCTCCTCAACCTCCTCCACCTCCTGCTACTTCTCCACCTCCTGTTCCATAGAGTCATAGAGTTATACAGCACGGATAGAGGCCCTTCGGCCCATCGTGTCCGCGCCGGCCATCAGCCCTGTCTACTCTAATCCCATATTCCAGCATTTGGTCCGTAGCCTTGTATGCTATGGCATTTCAAGTGCTCATCCAAATGCTTCTTGAATGTTGTGAGGGTTCCTGCCTCCACAACCCTTTCAGACAGTGAGTTCCAGACTCCAACCACCCTCTGGGTGAAAAAGTTCTTTCTCAAATCCCCTCTAAACCTCCCGCCTTTTACCTTGAATCTATGTCCCCTTGTTATAGAACCCTCAACGAAGGGAAAAAGCTCCTTAGCATCCGTCTCAACCACCTCTTCCGTCTCCACCTCCTGTTCCTTCTCCACCTTCTGTTCCTTCTCCACCTCCTGCTCCTACACCAACTCCTGCTCCAAATCCACCTCTTCCACCTCCACCACCTCCTGCTCCTTCTCCAACTCCTGCTCCTTCTCCAGCTCCTGCTCCTTCTCCAGCTCCGGCTCCTGCTCCAACTCATGCTCCTGCCGCACCTCCCGCTCCTGCTCCACCTCCTGCTCCTGATCCACATTTTCCACTTCCACCTGCTCCTTCTCCTCCTTCTCCTCCTATGCTCCTTCTGCTCCTCCTGATCCTTCTCCTCCTCCTGCTCCTTCTCCTCCTCCTTCTCCTTCTCCACCTCCTGCTCCTTCTCCAGCATCTGCTCCTTCTCCAGCTTCTGCTCCATCTCCACCTGCTGTTCCTTCTCCTCCTCCTCCTCTTCCTCCCGCTCCTTCTCCTCCTCCTGCTCTTTCTCCACCTCCTTCTCGTTCTCCACCTCCTGCTCATGCACCACCTCCTGCTCCTGCTCCTCCTCCTGCTCCTTCTCCACCTACTGCTCCGTTTCCACCTCATGCTCCTTCTCCACCTCCTGCTCTTTCTCCGCCTCCTGCTCGTTCTCCACCTCCTGCTCATGCACCACCTCCTGCTCCTGCTCCTCCTCCTGCTCCTTCTCCACCTCCTGCTCCGTCTCCACCTCCTGCTCCTTCTCCACCTCCTGCTCGTTCTCCACCTCCTGTTCCTCTCCTCTCCTGCTCAAACTCCTACTCTTCCTCCTCCTCCTTCTCCACTTACTGTTCCTTCTCCTCCTCCTGCTGCTTCTCCTCCTTCTGCTCCGTCACCACCCCCTGCTACTTCTCCACCTCCTGTTCCGTCTGCACCTCCTGTTCCGTTTCCACCACCTGCTCCTGCTCCAGCTCCTGCTCCTTCTCCACCTTCTGCTGCGTCTCCACTTACTGCTCCTTCTCCACCTCCTGCTCCTTCTCCACCTCCTGCTCGTTCTCCACCTGCTGTTCCTCTCCTCTCCTGCTCAAACTCCTACTCTTCCTCCTCCTCCTTCTCCACCTACTGTTCCTTCTCCTCCTCCTGCTGCTTCTCCTCCTCCTGCTCCGTCACCACCCCCTGCTACTTCTCCACCTCCTGTTCCGTCTGCTCCTCCTGTTCCGTCTCCACCACCTGCTCCTGCTCCAGCTCCTGCTCCTTCTCCACCTGCTGCTGCGTCTCCACTTACTGCTCCTTCTCCACCTCCTGCTCCTTCTTCTCCACCTGCTCCTTCTCCACCTCCTGCTCCATCCACAACTCCTGCTCCTGCTCCTTCTCCACCTCCTGCTCCTTCTCCACCTCGTTTTCCTTCTCCTCCTCCTGGCCCTACTCCTCCTGGTGCTCCGTCTCAACTCCCTCCTTCTGCTCAACTCCATCGTCGTGCTCACCTCTCTCCGCCTCATCAACCTACTCCTCCTGCTCAACCACCTCCTCCTCCTGCTCCTTCGCCTCCTGTTGCTCCTTCTCCACCTGCTGTTCCTTATCCACCTTCTGCTCCTTCAACTCCTCCTGCTCCTTCTCCACCTCCTGCTCCTTCTCCTCCTCCACCTTCTCCTTCTCCTCCTCCACCTCCAGCTCCTTCTTCTCCTCGTCCTCCTCCTCCTGCTCCTCCTCCACCTCCTGCTCCTTCTCAACCTCCTGCTCCTTCTCCTCCAACTGCTGATTCTCCTCCTCCTGCTTCTTCTAATCCTCCTTCTCCTTCTCCACCTCCTGCTCCTTCTCCACCTGCTGCTCCTTCTCCACCTCGTGCTCCTTCTCAACCTCCTGCTCATGCTCCACCTCCTCATCCTTCTCCACCTCCTGTTCCGTCTCCAACACCTGCTCCTTCTCCACCTCCTGCTCCTTCTCCAACCCCTGCTCGTTCTCCACCTCCTACTCGTTCTCCACCTCCTGTTTCTCTCCACCTCCTCCTCAAACTCATACTCTTCCTCCTCCTCCTTCTCCACCTACTGCTCCTTCTCCTCCTCCTGCTCCTGCTCCTCCTGCTGCTCGTTCTCCTCCTGCTGCCCCTTCACCTCCTCCTGCTCCTTCTCCGCCTCCTGCCCAACCTCCTCCTCGTGCTTTTTCACCACCTCCTGCTCCTTCTCCTCCTCCTGCTGCTTCTCCTCCTCCTGCTCTTTCTCCTCCTCCTGCTC
This sequence comes from Heptranchias perlo, assembly GCF_035084215.1. Taxonomy (NCBI): domain Eukaryota; kingdom Metazoa; phylum Chordata; class Chondrichthyes; order Hexanchiformes; family Hexanchidae; genus Heptranchias; species Heptranchias perlo. The sequence continues at coordinate 1,461,341 of NW_027138374.1, read as the reverse complement.
CTTCTCCTCCTGCTGCTCCTTCTCCTCCTGCAGCGACATCTCTTCCTGCTGCTCCTTCTCCTCCAGCTGCTCCTTCACGTTCTCCTCCTCTTTCTCCACCTCCTGCTCAACCTCCCCCTGCTCCTCCTGCTCCTTCTCCACCTCCTGCTGAACCTCCTCCTGCTCCTTCTGCACCTCCTGCTTCTTCTCTTCCTCCTTGTCCTCCTCCCTCTCCTGCTCCATCTCCCCCTCCTGCTCCTCCTGCACCTCCTCCCCCTCTTGCAGCTTCCCCTCCTCCTGCTCCCCCTGCTCCTCCTGCTCCTTCTTCACCACCTGCTCCTTCTCCTCCACCTGCTGCTTCTCCTCGTCCTTCTCCTTCTCATCGCCCTGCTCCTTCTCCACCGCCTGCTCCTTCTCCTCCTCCTGCTCCACCTCACCCACCTGCTCCTTCTCCTCCTGCTGCTCCTTCGCCGCATCCTGCTCCTTCTCCTGCTCCTTCGCTTCTTCTCCAAATCCTGCTGCTTCTTGGCCTTCTCCACCTCCTGTTCCGTCTCCAAATACTGTTCCGTCTCCACCACCTGCTCATTCTCAAGCTCCTGTTCCATCTCCACCTCCTGGTGCGTCTCCACTTCCTGCTCCTTCTCCACGTCCTTCTACTTCTTCTCCTCCTGCTTCTTCTCCACCTCCTGCACCTTCTTCTCCTCCTGCTCCTTCTCCACCTCCTGCTCCATCCACAACTCCTGCTCCTGCTCCTTCTCCACCTCTTGCTTCTTCTCCAAATCCTGCTCCTTCTCCACCTCCTGTTCCTCCTCCACCTCCTGTTCCTTCTCCTCCTCCTGGTACTTCTCCTCCTCCTGCTCCTTCTCAACACCCTCCTCCTGCTCAACTCCCTCCTCGTGCTCACCTCCCTCCGCCTGATCAACCTCCTCCTCCTGCTCAACCTCTTCCTCCTCCTGGTCAACCTCCTCCTCCTCCTGCTCCTTCTCTTCCTCCTGCTCCTTCTCCTCCGCTTACTCCATCTCCTCCTCCTGGTCCTTCTCCTCCTCCTGCTCCTTCTCAACTCCCTCCTCCTGCTCAACTCCCTCCTCGTGCTCACCTCCCACCGCCTGATCAACCTCCTCCTCCTGCTCAACCTCTTCCTCCTCCTGGTCAACCATCTCCACCTCCTGCTCCTTCTCCACCTCTCTTCCGTCTCCACCTCCTGTTCCGTCTCCACCACCTGCTCATTCTCCAGCTGCTGCTCCTTCTCCGTCACCTGCCACTGCTCTTCCTCCTGCTCCTTCTACAGCTACTGCTCCTTCTCCACCTCCTTCTCCTTCTACACCTCCTGCTCTTTCTTCACCTCCTACTCGATCTCCACCTCCTGTTCCTCTCCACCTCCTGTTCCGTCTCCACCTCCTGCTCCTTCTCCACCTCCTGTTACGTCTCCACCTCCTGTTCGTCTCCACCACCTGCTCATTCTCCAGCTACTGCTCCTTCTCCACCTCCTGCTTCGTCTCCACTTCCTGCTCCTTCTCCAACTCCAGCTCCTTCTTCTCCTCCTGCTTCTTCTCCACCTCCTGCTCCTTCTTCTCCTCCTGCTCCTTCTCCTCCTCCTGCTCCATCTGCTTCTCCTCCTCCTGCTCCTCCTCCAACTCCTGATTCTTCTACTACTGCTTCTCCTTCTCCTCATCCTGCTGCTCCTCAACCTCCTCCTGCTCATTCTCCACAACCTGCTCCTTTTCCAACTCCTGCTCCTTCTCCACCTCCTCCTCCTGTTCCTTCCCCTCCTCCTGCTCATTCTCCTCCTCCTGCTTCTTCACCACCTCCTCCTGCTCCTGCTCCTACTCAACCTCCTGCTCCTCCTCCACCTCCTGCTCATCCTCCCCCTCCTGCTCAACCTCCACCTCCTCCTCCTTCTCCAAACCTTGCTTCTTCTCCAAATCCTGCTCCTTCTCCACCTCCTGTTCCTTCTCCTCCTCCTGGTCCTTCTCCTCCTCCTGCTCATTCTCAACTCCCTCCTCCTGCTCAACTCCCTCCTCGTGCTCACCTCCCTCCGCCTGATCAACCTCCTCCTCCTGCTCAATCTCTTCCTCCTCCTGGTCAACCATCTCCACCTCCTGCTCCTTCTCCACCTCCTGCTCATTCTCCCCCTCCTGCTCAACCTCCACCTCCTGCTCCTTCTCCACCCCTTGCTTCTTCTCCAAATCCTGCTCCTTCTCCACCTCCTGTTCCTTCTTCTCCTCCTGCTCCTTATCCTCCTCCTGCTTCTTCACCGCCTCTTGCTCCTTCACCTCCTCCTGCTCCTTCTCCTGCTCCTGCTCCTATTCAACCTCCTGCTCCTCCTCCACCTCCTGCTCATTCTCCCCCTCCTGCTCAACCTCCACCTCCTGCTCCTTCTCCACCTCCTGCTCCTCCTCTTCGTCCTTCTCCTTCTCTTCATCCTGCTCCATCTCCAGTGCCAGCTCCTTGTCCACCTCCTGCTCCTTCTCACCCACCTGCTCCATCTCCTCCTCCTGCTCCTTCCCCGCCTTCTGCTTCTTCTCCACATCCTGCTGCTTCTCGACTTCCTGCTCCTCCTCGACCTCCTGCTCCTTCTACTCCTGCTGCTCCTTCTCGTCCTCCTGCTCAACCTCCTCCTGCTCCTTCTCCACCCCTTGCTCGAACTCTTCAAACTGAGCAACCTCTTCCTCCTCCTCCTCCTCCTTCTCCACATACTGCTTCTTGTCCTCCTCCTGCTCCTTCTCCTCCTCCTGCTCCTTCTACACCTCCTGCTCCTTCTCCACATTCTGTTCCATCTCCACCTCCTGCCCCTTGTCCACCTACTGCCCCTTGTCCACCTCCTGCACCTTGACCACCTCCTGCACCTTGTCCACCTCCTGCACCTTCTCCACCTCCTGCTCAACCCCCTCCTCCTGCGCATCCCCCTCCTCCTGCGCAACCACCCACTCCTGCGCAACCCCCTCCTCATGCGCGAGCCCCTCCTCCTCCTGAGCAACCCCTCCTCCTCCTGCCCAAACTCCTTCTCCTGCTGCATCTCCACCTCCTGCTCCTTCTCCACATCCTGCTCCTGCTCCACCTTCTGCTCGTGCTCCACCTGCTGCTCCTGCTCCACTTCCTGTTCCTTCTCCACCTCCTGCTCCTTCTCCACCTCCTGTTCCGTCTCCACCTCATGTTGCGTCTCCACCTCATGTTCCGTCTCCACCTCCTGCTCCTTCTCCACCTCCTGCTCCGTCTCCACCTCCTGCTCCGTCTCCACTTCCCGCTCCGTCTCCACCTCCTGCTCCTTCTTCTCCTCCTGCTCCTTCTCCACCTCCTGCTCCTTACCCACCTCCTGCTCCTTCTCCTTCTCCACGTCCTGCTCCTTCTCCACCTCCTGCTCCTTCTCCACCTCCAGTTCCTTCTCCTCCTCCTGGTCCTTCTCCTCCTCCTGCTACTTCTTCTCCTCCTGTTCCTTCTCCAACTCCTGCTCCTTACCCACCTCCTGCTCCTTGTCCTTCTCCACCGCTTGCTCCTTCTACACCTCCGACTCCTTCTCTATAACTCCTGTTCCTTCTCCTCCTCCTGGTCCTTATCCTCCTCCTTTCCCTTCTCAACTCCCTCATCCTGCTCAACTCCCTCCTCCTGCTCCACCTCCTGCTCCTTCTCCACCTCTTTCTCCTTCTTTACCTCCTGCTCCTTCTCCTCCTCCTGCTCCTTCTCCACCTGCTGCTTTTCTCCACCTTCTGCTCCTTCCACTCCTCCTTCTCTACCTCATGCTCATGCTCCACCTCCTTCTCATGCTCCATCTCCTGCTCCTGCTCCACCACCTGCTCCTGCTCCACCTCCTGCTCCTTCTCCACCTCCTGCTCCTTCTCCACCTCCTGCTCCTTCTCCACCTCCTGCTCCTTCTCAACTCCCTCCTCCTGCTCAACTTTCTCATCCCGCTCAACACCCTCCGCCTTGTCAACCTCCTCCTCCTGCTCAACCTTTTCCTCCTCCTGCTCAACCTCCTCCTTCTCCTGCTCCTTCTCCTCCTCCTGCTCCTTCCCCTACTCCTGCTGCTTCTCCTCCTCCTCCACCTCCTGCTACTTCTAATCCTCCTGCTCCTCCTCCACCTCCTGCTCCTTCTCCACCTCCTGCTCCTTCTCCCCCTCCTGCTCACGCTCCACCTCCTTCTCCTGCTCCATCTCCTGCTCCTGCTCCACCACCTGCGCCTGCTCCACCTCCTGCTCCTTCTCCACCTCCTGCTCCTTCTCCACCTCCTGCTCATCTCCACTTCCTTTTCCTTCTCAACATCCTGCTCCTTCTCCACCTCCTGCGACTTCTCCACCTCCTGATCCTTCTCCAACTCCTGCTCCTTCTCCACCTCCTGCTCCTTCTCCAACTCCTGCTTCTGCTCCACCTCCTGCTCCTGCTCCACATCCTGATCCTGCTCCACCTGCGGCTCCTATTCCTTCTCCACCTCCTTCTCCTTCTGCACCTCCTGCTCCTTCTCCACCTCCTGCTCTTTCTCCACCTCCTGCTCATTGTCCACCTCCTTCTCCTTCTCCACCTCCTGATCCTTCTCCACCTCCTGCTCCTTCTCCACTTCCTGCTCCTTCTCCACCTCCGGCGAGTGCTCCACCTCCTTATCCTTCTCCACCTCCTGCTCCTTCTCCACCTCTTCTTCCTCCTCCACCAACTGCTCCTCCTCCACCTCCTGTTCCGTCTCCACGACCTCTTCCGTCTCCACCTCCTGCTCCTTCTCCATCTCCTGTTCCTTTTCCGCCTCCTTTTCATTCTCCACCTCCTGCTCTTTCTCCACCTCCTGCTCCTTCACCACCTCCTGCTCCTTCCCCACCTCCTGCTCCTTCTCCACCTCTTGTTCCTTCTCCATCTCCTGCTCAAACTCCTCTTCCTGATCAACCTCCTCCTCTTCCTACTCCTCCTTCTCCACATACTGTTCCTTGTCCTCCTCCTGCTCCGTCTCCTCCTCCTGCTCCTTCACCACCTCCTGCTCCTTCTCCACATCCTGCTCCGTCTCCTGCCCCTTCCCCTCCTTCTGCTTCTTCTCCACATCCTGCTGCTTCTCGCGCTCCTGCTCCTCCTGTACATCCTGCTCCTTCTACTCCTGCTGCTCCTTCTCCTCCTCCTGCTCAACCTCCTCCTGCTCCTTCTCCACCCCTTGCTCAAACTCCTCTAACTGAGCAACCTCTTCCTCCTCCTCCTCCTCCATCTCCACCTCCTGCCCCTTGACCACCTACTGCCCCTTGTCCACCTCCTGCGCCTTCTCCACCTCCAGCTCAACCCCCTTCTCCTGCGCAAAGCCCTCCTCCTGCGCAACCACCCACTCCTGCGCAACCCCCTCCTCCTGCGCAATCCCCTCCTCCTGAGCAACCCCCTCCTCCTCCTGCCCAAACTCCTTCTCCTACTGCTTCTCCACCTCCTGCTCCTTCTCCATCTCCTGCTCAAAATCGGGCTCACGCTCCACCTCCGGCTCCTGCTCCACATCCTGCTCCTGCTCCACCTCCTGCTCCTGCTCCACCTGCTGCTCCTGCTCCACATCTTGTTCCTTCTCCACCTCCTGCTCCTTCTCCACCTCCTGTTCCGTCTCCACCTCCTGTTCCGTCTCCACCTCCTGTACCGTCTCCACCTCCTGTTCCGTCTCCACCTCCTGCTCCTTCTCCACTTCCCGCTCCGTCTCCACCTCCTGCTCCTTCTTCTCCTCCTGCTTCTTCTCCACCTCCTGCTCCTTCTTCTCCTCCTGCTCCTTCTCCACCTCCTGCTCCTTCTCCACCTCCTGCTCCTTCTCCATCTCCAACTCCTGCTCCTTCTCCAACTCCAGTTCCTTCTCCTCCTCCTGGTCCTTCTCCTCCTCCGGCTCCTTCTCCTCCTCCTGCTCCTTCTTCTCCTCCTGCTTCTTCTCCACCTCCTGCTCTTTCTTCTCCTCCTGCTCCTTCTCCACCTCCTGCTCATTACCCACCTCCTGCTCCTTCTCCTTCTCCACCGCCTGCTGCTTCTACATCTCCTAATCCTTCTCTATAACTCCTGTTCCTTCTCCTCCTCCTGGTCCTTATCCTCCTTCTTTTCCTTCTCAACTCCCTCATCCTGCTCAACTCCCTCCTCCTGCTCAACCTCCTCCTCCTCCTGCTCCTCCTGCTCCTCCTCCACCTCCTGCTCCTTCTCCACCTCCTGCTCCTTCTCAACTCCCTCCTCCTGCTCAACTTTCTCATCCCGCTCAACACCCTCCGCCTTGTCAACCTCCTCCTCCTGCTCAACCTTTTCCTCCTCCTGCTCAACCTCCTCCTTCTCCTGCTCCTTCTCCTCCTCCTGCTCCTTCCCCTACTCCTGCTGCTTCTCCTCCTCCTCCACCTCCTGCTACTTCTAATCCTCCTGCTCCTCCTCCACCTCCTGCTCCTTCTCCACCTCCTGCTCCTTCTCCCCCTCCTGGTCACGCTCCACCTCCTTCTCCTGCTCCATCTCCTGCTCCTGCTCCACCACCTGCGCCTGCTCCACCTCCTGCTCCTTCTCCACCTCCTGCTCCTTCTCCACCTCCTGCTCATCTCCACTTCCTTTTCCTTCTCAACATCCTGCTCCTTCTCCACCTCCTGCGACTTCTCCACCTCCTGATCCTTCTCCAACTCCTGCTCCTTCTCCACCTCCTGCTCCTTCTCCAACTCCTGCTTCTGCTCCACCTCCTGCTCCTGCTCCACATCCTGATCCTGCTCCACCTGCGGCTCCTATTCCTTCTCCACCTCCTTCTCCTTCTGCACCTCCTGCTCCTTCTCCACCTCCTGCTCTTTCTCCACCTCCTGCTCATTGTCCACCTCCTTCTCCTTCTCCACCTCCTGATCCTTCTCCACCTCCTGCTCCTTCTCCACTTCCTGCTCCTTCTCCACCTCCGGCGAGTGCTCCACCTCCTTATCCTTCTCCACCTCCTGCTCCTTCTCCACCTCTTCTTCCTCCTCCACCAACTGCTCCTCCTCCACCTCCTGTTCCGTCTCCACGACCTCTTCCGTCTCCACCTCCTGCTCCTTCTCCATCTCCTGTTCCTTTTCCGCCTCCTTTTCATTCTCCACCTCCTGCTCTTTCTCCACCTCCTGCTCCTTCACCACCTCCTGCTCCTTCCCCACCTCCTGCTCCTTCTCCACCTCTTGTTCCTTCTCCATCTCCTGCTCAAACTCCTCTTCCTGATCAACCTCCTCCTCTTCCTACTCCTCCTTCTCCACATACTGTTCCTTGTCCTCCTCCTGCTCCGTCTCCTCCTCCTGCTCCTTCACCACCTCCTGCTCCTTCTCCACATCCTGCTCCGTCTCCTGCCCCTTCCCCTCCTTCTGCTTCTTCTCCACATCCTGCTGCTTCTCGCGCTCCTGCTCCTCCTGTACATCCTGCTCCTTCTACTCCTGCTGCTCCTTCTCCTCCTCCTGCTCAACCTCCTCCTGCTCCTTCTCCACCCCTTGCTCAAACTCCTCTAACTGAGCAACCTCTTCCTCCTCCTCCTCCTCCATCTCCACCTCCTGCCCCTTGACCACCTACTGCCCCTTGTCCACCTCCTGCGCCTTCTCCACCTCCAGCTCAACCCCCTTCTCCTGCGCAAAGCCCTCCTCCTGCGCAACCACCCACTCCTGCGCAACCCCCTCCTCCTGCGCAATCCCCTCCTCCTGAGCAACCCCCTCCTCCTCCTGCCCAAACTCCTTCTCCTACTGCTTCTCCACCTCCTGCTCCTTCTCCATCTCCTGCTCAAAATCGGGCTCACGCTCCACCTCCGGCTCCTGCTCCACATCCTGCTCCTGCTCCACCTCCTGCTCCTGCTCCACCTGCTGCTCCTGCTCCACATCTTGTTCCTTCTCCACCTCCTGCTCCTTCTCCACCTCCTGTTCCGTCTCCACCTCCTGTTCCGTCTCCACCTCCTGTACCGTCTCCACCTCCTGTTCCGTCTCCACCTCCTGCTCCTTCTCCACTTCCCGCTCCGTCTCCACCTCCTGCTCCTTCTTCTCCTCCTGCTTCTTCTCCACCTCCTGCTCCTTCTTCTCCTCCTGCTCCTTCTCCACCTCCTGCTCCTTCTCCACCTCCTGCTCCTTCTCCATCTCCAACTCCTGCTCCTTCTCCAACTCCAGTTCCTTCTCCTCCTCCTGGTCCTTCTCCTCCTCCGGCTCCTTCTCCTCCTCCTGCTCCTTCTTCTCCTCCTGCTTCTTCTCCACCTCCTGCTCTTTCTTCTCCTCCTGCTCCTTCTCCACCTCCTGCTCATTACCCACCTCCTGCTCCTTCTCCTTCTCCACCGCCTGCTGCTTCTACATCTCCTAATCCTTCTCTATAACTCCTGTTCCTTCTCCTCCTCCTGGTCCTTATCCTCCTTCTTTTCCTTCTCAACTCCCTCATCCTGCTCAACTCCCTCCTCCTGCTCAACCTCCTCCTCCTCCTGCTCCTCCTGCTCCTCCTCCACCTCCTGCTCCTTCTCCACCTCCTGCTCCTTCTCAACTCCCTCCTCCTGCTCAACTTTCTCATCCCGCTCAACACCCTCCGCCTTGTCAACCTCCTCCTCCTGCTCAACCTTTTCCTCCTCCTGCTCAACCTCCTCCTTCTCCTGCTCCTTCTCCTCCTCCTGCTCCTTCCCCTACTCCTGCTGCTTCTCCTCCTCCTCCACCTCCTGCTACTTCTAATCCTCCTGCTCCTCCTCCACCTCCTGCTCCTTCTCCACCTCCTGCTCCTTCTCCCCCTCCTGGTCACGCTCCACCTCCTTCTCCTGCTCCATCTCCTGCTCCTGCTCCACCACCTGCGCCTGCTCCACCTCCTGCTCCTTCTCCACCTCCTGCTCCTTCTCCACCTCCTGCTCATCTCCACTTCCTTTTCCTTCTCAACATCCTGCTCCTTCTCCACCTCCTGCGACTTCTCCACCTCCTGATCCTTCTCCAACTCCTGCTCCTTCTCCACCTCCTGCTCCTTCTCCAACTCCTGCTTCTGCTCCACCTCCTGCTCCTGCTCCACATCCTGATCCTGCTCCACCTGCGGCTCCTATTCCTTCTCCACCTCCTTCTCCTTCTGCACCTCCTGCTCCTTCTCCACCTCCTGCTCTTTCTCCACCTCCTGCTCATTGTCCACCTCCTTCTCCTTCTCCACCTCCTGATCCTTCTCCACCTCCTGCTCCTTCTCCACTTCCTGCTCCTTCTCCACCTCCGGCGAGTGCTCCACCTCCTTATCCTTCTCCACCTCCTGCTCCTTCTCCACCTCTTCTTCCTCCTCCACCAACTGCTCCTCCTCCACCTCCTGTTCCGTCTCCACGACCTCTTCCGTCTCCACCTCCTGCTCCTTCTCCATCTCCTGTTCCTTTTCCGCCTCCTTTTCATTCTCCACCTCCTGCTCTTTCTCCACCTCCTGCTCCTTCACCACCTCCTGCTCCTTCCCCACCTCCTGCTCCTTCTCCACCTCTTGTTCCTTCTCCATCTCCTGCTCAAACTCCTCTTCCTGATCAACCTCCTCCTCTTCCTACTCCTCCTTCTCCACATACTGTTCCTTGTCCTCCTCCTGCTCCGTCTCCTCCTCCTGCTCCTTCACCACCTCCTGCTCCTTCTCCACATCCTGCTCCGTCTCCTGCCCCTTCCCCTCCTTCTGCTTCTTCTCCACATCCTGCTGCTTCTCGCGCTCCTGCTCCTCCTGTACATCCTGCTCCTTCTACTCCTGCTGCTCCTTCTCCTCCTCCTGCTCAACCTCCTCCTGCTCCTTCTCCACCCCTTGCTCAAACTCCTCTAACTGAGCAACCTCTTCCTCCTCCTCCTCCTCCATCTCCACCTCCTGCCCCTTGACCACCTACTGCCCCTTGTCCACCTCCTGCGCCTTCTCCACCTCCAGCTCAACCCCCTTCTCCTGCGCAAAGCCCTCCTCCTGCGCAACCACCCACTCCTGCGCAACCCCCTCCTCCTGCGCAATCCCCTCCTCCTGAGCAACCCCCTCCTCCTCCTGCCCAAACTCCTTCTCCTACTGCTTCTCCACCTCCTGCTCCTTCTCCATCTCCTGCTCAAAATCGGGCTCACGCTCCACCTCCGGCTCCTGCTCCACATCCTGCTCCTGCTCCACCTCCTGCTCCTGCTCCACCTGCTGCTCCTGCTCCACATCTTGTTCCTTCTCCACCTCCTGCTCCTTCTCCACCTCCTGTTCCGTCTCCACCTCCTGTTCCGTCTCCACCTCCTGTACCGTCTCCACCTCCTGTTCCGTCTCCACCTCCTGCTCCTTCTCCACTTCCCGCTCCGTCTCCACCTCCTGCTCCTTCTTCTCCTCCTGCTTCTTCTCCACCTCCTGCTCCTTCTTCTCCTCCTGCTCCTTCTCCACCTCCTGCTCCTTCTCCACCTCCTGCTCCTTCTCCATCTCCAACTCCTGCTCCTTCTCCAACTCCAGTTCCTTCTCCTCCTCCTGGTCCTTCTCCTCCTCCGGCTCCTTCTCCTCCTCCTGCTCCTTCTTCTCCTCCTGCTTCTTCTCCACCTCCTGCTCTTTCTTCTCCTCCTGCTCCTTCTCCACCTCCTGCTCATTACCCACCTCCTGCTCCTTCTCCTTCTCCACCGCCTGCTGCTTCTACATCTCCTAATCCTTCTCTATAACTCCTGTTCCTTCTCCTCCTCCTGGTCCTTATCCTCCTTCTTTTCCTTCTCAACTCCCTCATCCTGCTCAACTCCCTCCTCCTGCTCAACCTCCTCCTCCTCCTGCTCCTCCTGCTCCTCCTCCACCTCCTGCTCCTTCTCCTGCTCCTTCTCTACCTCTTTCTCCTTCTTTACCTCCTGCTCCTTCTCCTCATCCTGTTCCTTCTCCACCTGCTGCTCCTCCTCCACATTCTGCTCCTTCAACTCCTCCTGCTCCTTCTCCACCTCTGCTCCTTATCCTCCTCTTCCACCTTCTCCGTCTCCTCCTCCACCTCCTGCTCCTTCTCCTCCTCCTCCTGCTCCTTCTTCTCCTCGTCCACCTCCTCCTGCTCCGACTCCACCTCCTGTTCCGTCTCCACACCCTGCTCCTTCTCCTCCTCCTGTTCTGTCTCCACGTCCTGTTCCGTCTCCACCTCCTGCTCCTTCTACAGCTCCTGCTCCTTCTCCACCTCCTGCTCCTTCTCCACCTCATGCTCCTTCTCCACCTCCTGCTCCTTCTCCACCACCTCATCCTTCTCCACCTCGAGCTCATGCTCCACCTCCTGCTCCTGCTCCTCCTCCAGCTCCTGCTCCGCCACCTGCTCCTGCTCCTCCTCCTGCTCCTTCTACACCTCCTGCTCCTTCTCCACCTCCTGCTCCTTCTCCACCTCCTGCTCTTTCCCCACCTCCTGCGCGTTCTCCACCTCCGGTTCCTCTCCACCTCCTGCTCAACCTCCTACTCATCCTCCTCCTCCTTCTCCACCTACTTCTCCTTCTCCTCCTGCTCCTTCTCGTCCTCCTGCTCCGTCTCCACCTCCTGTTCCGTCTCCACCTTCTTCTTCTTCTCCACCTCCTGCTCCTTCTTCTCCTCCTGCACCTTCTCGACCTCCTGCTCCTTCTCCACCTCCTGCTCATTCGCCACCTCCTGTTCCTTCTCCTCCTCCTGCTCCTTGTCAACTCCTTCCTCCTGCTCATCTCCCTCCTCCTGCTCAACACCCTCCGCCTGTTCAACCTCCTCCTCTTGCTCAACATCTTCCTCCTCCTGCTCAACCTGCTCCTTCTCCTGCTAATCCTCCTCCTCCTGGTCCTTCTCCTCCTCCTGCTCCTTCTGCCCCTCCTGCTCCTTCTCCTCCTCCTGCTCCTTCTCCTCCTGCTCCTTCTCCACCTTCTGCTCCTTCAACTCCTCCTGCTCCTTCTCCACCTCCTGCTCCTTCTCCTCCTCCTGCACATTCTCCTTCTCCTCCTACACCTCGTGCTCCTTCTCGTCTTCCTCCTACTCCATCTCCTCAACGTCCTGCTCCTCCTGCTACTCCTCCACCTCCTGCTCCTTCTCTACCTCCTGTCTTGCTCCACATCCTGCTCCTTCTCCACCTCCTGCTCCTTCTTCTCCTCCTGCTCCTTCTCCACCTCCTGCTACCTACCCACCTCCTGCTCCGTCTCCTTCTCCACGTCCTGCTCCTTCTCCACCTCCTGCTCCTTCTCCACCTCCAGTTCCTTCTCCTCCTCCTGGTCCTTCTCCTCCTCCTGCTCCTTCTTCTCCTCCTGTTCCTTCTCCACCTCCTGCTCCTTACCCACCTCCTGCTCCTTGTCCTTCTCCACCGCTTGCTCCTTCTACACCTCCGATTCCTTCTCTATAACTCCTGTTCCTTCTCCTCCTCCTGGTCCTTATCCTCCTCCTTTCCCTTCTCAACTCCCTCATCCTGCTCAACTCACTCCTCCTGCTCAACCTCCTGCTCCTCCTGCTCCTCCTCCACCTCCTGCTCCTTCTCCACCTCTTTCTCCTTCTTTACCTCCTGCTCCTTCTCCTCCTCCTGCTCCTTCTCCACCTGCTGCTTTTCTCCACCTTCTGCTCCTTCCACTCCTCCTTCTCTACCTCATGCTCATGCTCCACCTCCTTCTCATGCTCCATCTCCTGCTCCTGCTCCACCACCTGCTCCTGCTCCACCTCCTGCTCCTTCTCCACCTCCTGCTCCTTCTCCACCTCCTGCTCCTTCTCCACCTCCTGCTCCTTCTCAACTCCCTCCTCCTGCTCAACTTTCTCATCCCGCTCAACACCCTCCGCCTTGTCAACCTCCTCCTCCTGCTCAACCTTTTCCTCCTCCTGCTCAACCTCCTCCTTCTCCTGCTCCTTCTCCTCCTCCTGCTCCTTCCCCTACTCCTGCTGCTTCTCCTCCTCCTCCACCTCCTGCTACTTCTAATCCTCCTGCTCCTCCTCCACCTCCTGCTCCTTCTCCACCTCCTGCTCCTTCTCCCCCTCCTGCTCACGCTCCACATCCTTCTCCTGCTCCATCTCCTGCTCCTGCTCCACCACCTGCTCCTGCTCCACCTCCTGCTCCTTCTCCACCTCCTGCTCCTTCTCCACCTCCTGCTCATCTCCACTTCCTTTTCCTTCTCAACATCCTGCTCCTTCTCCACCTCCTGCTACTTCTCCACCTCCTGCTTCTGCTCCACCTCCTGCTCCTGCTCCACATCCTGATCCTGCTCCAGCTGCGGCTCCTATTCCTTCTCCACCTCCTTCTCCTTCTGCACCTCCTGCTCCTTCTCCACTTCCTGCTCTTTCTCCACCTCCTGCTCATTGTCCACCTCCTTCTCCTTCTCCACCTCCTGATCCTTCTCCACCTCCTGCTCCTTCTCCACTTCCTGCTCCTTCTCCACCTCCGGCGAGTGCTCCACCTCCTTATCCTTCTCCAGCTCCTGCTCCTTCTCCACCTCTTCTTCCTCCTCCACCAACTGCTCCTCCTCCACCTCCTCTTCCGTCTCCACGACCTCTTCCGTCTCCACCTCATGCTCCTTCTCCACCTCCTGTTCCTTATCCGCCTCCTTTTCATTCTCCACCTCCTGCTCTTTCTCCACCTCCTGCTCCTTCACCACCTCCTGCTCCTTCCCCACCTCCTGCTCCTTCTCCACCTCTTGTTCCTTCTCCATCTCCTGCTCAAACTCCTCTTCCTGATCAACCTCCTCCTCTTCCTACTCCTCCTTCTCCACATACTGTTCCTTGTCCTCCACCTGCTCCGTCTCCTCCTCCTGCTCCTTCACCACCTCCTGCTCCTTCTCCACATCCTGCTTCGTCTCCTGCCCCTTCCCCTCCTTCTGCTTCTTCTCCACATCCTGCTGCTTCTCGCGCTCCTGCTCCTCCTCTACATCCTGCTCCTTCTACTCCTGCTGCTCCTTCTCCTCCTCCTGCTCAACCTCCTCCTGCTCCTTCTCCACCCCTTGCTCAAACTCCTCTAACTGAGCAACCTCTTCCTCCTCCTCCTCCTCCATCTCCACCTCCTGCCCCTTGACCACCTGCTGCCCCTTGTCCACCTCCTGCGCCTTCTCCACCTCCAGCTCAACCCCCTTCTCCTGCGCAAACCCCTCCTCCTGCGCAATCCCCCACTCCTGCGCAACCCCCTCCTCCTGCGCAATCCCCTCCTCCTGAGCAAACCCCTCCTCCTCCTGCCCAAACTCCTTCTCCTACTGCTTCTCCACCTCCTGCTCCTTCTCCATCTCCTGCTCAAAATCGGGCTCACGTTCCACCTCCGGCTCCTGCTCCACATCCTGCTCCTGCTCCACCTCCTGCTCCTGCTCCACCTGCTGCTCCTGCTCCACATCTTGTTCCTTCTCCACCTCCTGCTCCTTCTCCACCTCCTGTTCCGTCTCCACCTCCTGTTCCGTCTCCACCTCCTGTACCGTCTCCACCTCCTGTTCCGTCTCCACCTCCTGCTCCTTCTCCACTTCCCGCTCCGTCTCCAGCTCCTGCTCCTTCTTCTCCTCCTGCTTCTTCTCCACCTCCTGCTCCTTCTTCTCCTCCTGCTCCTTCTCCACCTCCTGCTCCTTCTCCACCTCCTGCTCCTTCTCCATCTCCAACTCCTGCTCCTTCTCCAACTCCAGTTCCTTCTCCTCCTCCTGGTCCTTCTCCTCCCCCGTCTCCTTCTCCTCCTCCTGCTCCTTCTTCTCCTCCTGCTTCTTCTCCACCTCCTGCACTTTCTTCTCCTCCTGCTCCTTCTCCACCTCCTGCTCCTTCTCCACCTCCTGCTCTTTCTCCACCTCCTGCTCCTCGTCCACATCCTACTCCTTCTCCACCTGCTGATCCTTCTCCACCTCCTGCTACTTCTCCACTTCCTGCTCCTTCTCCACCTCCGCCGAGTCCTCCACCTCCATATCCTTCTCCACCTCCTGCTCCTTCTCCACCTCTTCTTCCTCCTCCACCTACTGCTCCTCCTCCACCTCCTGTTCCGTCTCCACCACCTCTTCCGTCTTCACCTCCTGTTCCTTCTCCACCTCCTGTTCCTTCTCCGCCTCCTTTTCATTCTCCACCTCCTGCTCCGTCTCAAACTCCTGCTCCTTCACCACCTCCTGTTCTTTCCCCACCTCCTGCTCTTGATCCTTCTCCACCTCCTGCTCCTTCTCCACCTCCTGCTCCTTGTCCACCTCCTGTTCCTTCTCCTCCTCCTGGTCCTTCGCCACATCCTGCTCCTTGTCTACCAACTGCTCGTTCTCTACCACCTAATCCTTCTCCACCTCCTGCTCCTTCTCCACCTGCTGATCTTTCTCCACCTCCTGCTGCTTCTCCACCTCCTGCTCCTTCTCCACCTCTTGCTCCTGCTCCACCTCCGGCACCTGCTCCACCTCCTGCTCCTGCTCCACTTCCTGCGCCTTCTCCACCTCCTGCTCCTTCTCCACCTCCTGCTCCTTCTCCACCTCCTGCTCCTTCTCCACCACCTACTCAAACCCCACCTCCAGCTCCTTTTCCACCTTCTGCTATAGCTCCACCTCCTGCTCCTTCTCTTCCGTCACCTCCTTCTCCACCTCCTGCTCCTTCTCCACTTCCTGCTCCTGCTCCACCTCGTGCTCCAGCTCCTCCTCCTGCTCCTGCACCTGCTCCACCTCCTGCTCCTGCTCCACCTCCTTCTCCTGCTCCACCTCCTGCTCCTTCTCCACCTCCTGCTCCTTCTAAACCTCCTTCTCCTTCTCCACCTCCTGCTCACATTCCTCCTCTTCCTACTCCTCCTTCTCCACCTCCTGATCCTTCTCTTCCACCTGCTCCTTCTCCTCCTCTTCCTTCTCATCCTCCTGCTCCTACTCCACCTCCTGCTCCTACTCCACCTCTTCTACCTCCTCCACCTATTGCTCCTTCTACACCTCCTGTTCCGTCTCCACCAACTCTTCCATCTCCACCTCCTGTTCTTCTCCACCTCCTGTTCCTTCTCCACGTCCTGCTCCTTCTCCAGCTCCTGCTCTTTCTCCAGCTCCTGCTTTTTCTCCACCTCTTGCTCCATCTCCACCTCTTGTTGCATCTCCACCTTCTGCTCAAACTCCTCTTCCTGATCAACCTCCTCCTCTTCCTACTCCTCATTCTCCACATACTGTTCCTTGTCCTCCTCCTGCTCCGTCTCCTCCTCCTGCTCCTTCTACGCCTCCTGCTCTTTCTCCACGTCCTGTTCCTTCTCCACGCCCTGTTCCTTGTACACCTCCTGTTCCTTCTCCTCCGCCTGCACCTTCTCCACCTCCTGCTGCTTCTCCACCTTCTGCTCCTCCTGCTCCTTCTCCACCTCCTGCTCCTTCTCCAACTCCTCCTTATCCACCTGCTCCTTATCCTCCTCCTGCTCCTTCTCCTCCTCCTTGTGCTTCTCCACCTCCTCCTCTTCCACCTGCTCCTTCTCCACCTTCTCCTCCTCTGCTCCTTCTAAACTTCTTGCTCCGTCGACACCTCCTGCTCCTTCTACAACTCCTGCTCCTTCTCCACCTCCTGCTCCATCTCCACCTCCTGCTCAACCTCCTCCTCTTCCTCCTCCTCATTCTCCAACTACTGCTCCTTCTACTCCTTCTGCTGCTTCTCTTCCTCCTGCTCCATCTCCTCCTCGTCCTTCACCTCCTCCTGCTCCTTCTCTACCTCCTGCTCCTACACCACCTCTTCCAACTCCTCCACCTCCTGCTACTTCTCCACCTCCTGTTCCGTCTCCACCATCTCTTCCGTCTCCACCTCCTGTTCCTTCTCCACCTCCGGTTCCTTCCACAACTCCTGTTCCTATTCCACCTCCTGCTCTTTCTCCAGCTCCTGCTCCTTCTCCAGATCCGGCTCCTGCTCCACCTCCCGCTCATGCTCCACCTCCTGCTCCTTATCCACATTTTCCACTTCTCCCTGCTCCTTCTCCTCCTTCTCCTCCTCCTGCTCCTTCTACTCCTCCTGGTCCTTCTGCACCTCCTCCTCTTCCATCTGCTCCTTCTCCTCCTTCTCCTCCTATGCTCCATCTCCACCTCCTGCTCCTTCTCCACTTCCTGCTCCCTCCTCACCTCCTGCTCCTGCTCCTTCTCCACCTCCTGCTCCTTCTCCACCTCCTGCTCCTTCTCCACCTCCTGTTCCTTCTCCTCCTCCTGGTCCTTCTCCACATCCTGCTCAATCTCCTCCTCCTGCTCCTTCTCCTCCTCCTGCACTTGCTCCACCTACTGCTCCGTCTCCACCTGCTGCTCCTTCTCCACCACCTGCTCCTTCTCTACCAACTGCTCCTTCTCTACCACCTAATCCTTCTCCACCTCCTGCTCCTTCTCCACCTGCTGATCCTTCTCCACCTCCTGCTCCTTCTTCACCTCCTGCTCCTTCTCCACCAACTGCTCCTTCTCCAGCTCCGGCTCCTGCTCCACCTCCTGCTCCTGATCCACATTTTCCAATTCCACCTGCTCCTTCTCCTCCTTCTCCTCCTCCTGCTCCTCCTGGTCCTTCTGCACCTCCTCTTCTTCCATCTGCTCCTTCTCCTCCTTCTCCTCCTATGCTCCTTCTCCACGTCCTGCTCCTTCTCCACTTCCTGCTCCTTCTCCACCTCCTGCTAGTACTCCACCTCCATATCCTTCTCCACCTCCTGCTCCTTCTCCACCTCGTCTTCCTCCTCCACCTCCTGCTCCTCCTCCACCTCCTGTTCCGTCTCCCCCACCTGTTCCGTCTCCACCTCCTGTTCCTTCCCCTCCTCCTTTTCATTCTCCACCTCCTGCTCTTTCTCCACCTCCTGCTCCTTCTCCACCTCCTGCTCCTTCTCCACCTCCAGTTCCTTATCGTCCTCCTGGTCTTTTTCCACATCCTGCTCAATCTACTCCTCCTGCTCCTTCTCCTCCTCCTGCTCTTGCTCCACCTACTGCTCCGACTCCACCACCT
Source organism: Heptranchias perlo (assembly GCF_035084215.1). Lineage (NCBI taxonomy): Eukaryota > Metazoa > Chordata > Chondrichthyes > Hexanchiformes > Hexanchidae > Heptranchias > Heptranchias perlo. Next base: position 1,443,686 of record NW_027138374.1, on the reverse strand, counting down.
GCTCCTTCTCTACCAACTGCACCATCTCTACCACCTAAACCTGCTCCACCTCCTGCTCCTTCTCCAAATGCTGATCCTTCTCCACCTCCTGCTCCTTCTCCACCTCCTGCTCCTTCTCCTCCTCCTGCTCCTTCTCCACCTCCTGTTCCGTCTCCACCTCCTGTTGCGTCTCCACCACCTGCTCCTTCTCAAGCTCCTGCTCCTTCTCCACCTCCTGCTGCGTCTCCACTTTCTGCTCCTTCTCCACCTCCTGCTCCTTCTTCTCCTCCTGCTCCTTCTCCACCTCCTGCTCCATCCACAATTCCTGCTCCTGCTCCTTCTCCACCTCCTGCCTCTTCTGCAAATCCTGCTCCTTCTCCACCTCCTGCTCCTTCTCCACCTCCTGCTCCTTCACCACCTCGTGTTCCTTCTCCTCCTCCTGGCCCTTCTCCTCCTCGTGCTCCGTCTCAACTCCCTCCGCCTCATCAACCTCTTCCTCCTGCTCAACCTCTTCCTCCTCCTGCTCAAACTCCTTCTCCTTCGCCTCCTCCTTCTCCTTCTCCACCTGCTGCTCCTCATCCACCTTCTGCTCCATCTCCACCACATGCCCCTTCTCCACCTCCTGCTGCTTCTCCCCATCTTGCACATTCACCAACTCCTGCTCCTTCTCCTCCTGCTCGTATTCCTCCTCATGCTCCTTCATCTTCTCTTGCCCCTTCTCCACTCCAGCTCCATCTCCACCTCCTCCTCCTTCTCCTGCACCTGCTCCTTCTCCTCATCCTCCTCCTTCCCCTCCTCGTGCTCCTTCTCCACCTCCTGCTCCTTCTCATCCCCCTCCTCCTGCTCCTTCTACATTCACCACCTCCTGCTCCACCTCCTGCTCCTTATCGCCTTCCTGCTGCTTGTCGCCCTCCTGCTCCTTCTCGACCTCCTGCTCCTTCTCGCCCTCCTGTTCCTTCTTCACCTCTTGCTCCTTCTCCTCCTCCCGCTCAAACTCCTCCTGCTACTTCTCCTCCTCCTGATCAACATCCTCCACCTGCTCCACCTCCTCCTCCTGCGCCTTCTCCACCTCCAGCTCCACCTCCTCCATCTGCTCCACCTCCTCCCACTGCTCCTTCTCCACCTCCTGTTCCTGCTCCTCCTCCAGCTCCTTCGCCACCTCACGCTGCTTCTCCTTTTTCAGCTCCTTCTCCTCCTCCTGCTCCTTCTCCCCCTCCTGTTTCTTTTTCTACTTCCTGCTCCATCGCCCCCTCCTGCTCCTTCTATCCCTCCTGCTCCTTCGCCTCCTCCTCCACATCCTGCTCCTATTCCACCTCCTGTTCAACCTCCCCCTTCATATCCTGCTCCTTCTCCACCTCCTGCTCCTTCTTCTCCTCCTGCTCCTTCTCCACCTCCTCCTCCACCTCCTCCTCCTGCTCCTTCTCCAGCTCCTGATCCGCCTCCTCCTCCTGCTCCTTGTCCTCCTCCAGCTCCGTCTTCCGCTCCTGCTCCGTCTTCTCCTCCTGCCCCTTCTTCTCCTCCTGCTCCTTCTCCATTTCTGCTCCGTCTCATCCTCCTCCCCCTCGTGCCCATTCTCCACCTCCTGCCCCTTCTCCACCTCCTGCCCATTCTCCACCTCCGTCTCTTTATCCAAATCCGGCTCCTTCTCCACCTCCGGCTCCTTCTCCACCTCCTGATCAACATCCTCCTCCTGCTCCATCTCCTCATCCTGATCAACATCCTCCTCCTGCTCCACCTCCTCCTCCTGCTCCTTCTCCACCTCCTGATCAATATCCTCCTCCTGCTCCATCTCCTCATCCTGATCAACATCCTCCTCCTGCTCCACCTCCTCCTCCTGCTCCTTCTCCTCCTCCTGATCAACATCCTCCTCCTGCTCCACCTCCTCCTCCTCCTGCTCCTTCTCCACCTCCAGCTCCACCTCCTCCATCTGCTCCAACTCCTCCCACTGCTCCTTCTCCACCTCCTCCAAATGCTCTTTCTCCACCTCCTGCTTCTACTCCTCCTCCAGCTCCTTCGCCACCTCACGCTGCTTCTCCTCATTCTGCTCCTTGTCCCCCTCCTGCTCCTTCTCCCCCGCCTGCTCCTTCTCCTCCTCCTGCACCTCCAGCTCCTTTTCCACCTCCTGTTCAACCACCCCCTTCATCTCCTGCTCCTTCTCCACCTCCTGCTACTCCTTCTTCTCCTGCTCCTTCTCCTCCTCCTCCTGATCCTTCTTCTTCTCCTGCTGCTTCTCCAACTCCTGCATCACGTGCAGATCCTGCTCCTTTCCTTGGCCAGCTCAACCTGCTCCTCCTGCTTCTCCTCCTCCTGCTCAACCTGCTCCTCCTACCCCTTCTCCAACTCCAGCTTCTTCTCCACCTCCGGCTCCTTCTCCACCTCCGGCTCCTTCTCCACCTCCTGCTCCTTCTCCACCTCCTGCTACTTCTCCCCCTCCTGCTCCTTCTCCATCTCCTGCTCAACCTCCTCCTACTCCAACTCCACAACCTGCTCCTTCTACACCTCCTGCTCCTTCTCCACCTCCTGCTCCTTCTCCACCTCCTGCTTCTTCTCCACCTTCTGCTCTTTGTCCACCTCATCCTCCGTCCCGCCCTCTGCTCCTTCTCCACCTCCTGCTCCTTCTCCTCTCCCTGCTCCTTCTCCAAATCCTGCTCCGTGTCGCCCTCCTGCTCCTTGTCGCCCTCCTGCTCCTTCTGCACCTCCAAACTCCTTCTCCTACTGCTTCTCCACCTCCTGCTCCTTCTCCATCTCCTGCTCAAAATCGGGCTCACGTTCCACCTCCGGCTCCTGCTCCACATCCTGCTCCTGCTCCACCTCCTGCTCCTCCTCCACCTGCTGCTCCTGCTCCACATCTTGTTCCTTCTCCACCACCTGCTCCTTCTCCACCTCCTGTTCCGTCTCCACCTCCTGTTCCGTCTCCACCTCCTGTACCGTCTCCACCTCCTGTTCCGTCTCCACCTCCTGCTCCTTCTTCACTTCCCGCTCCGTCTCCACCTCCTGCTCCTTCTTCTCCTCCTGCTTCTTCTCCACCTCCTGCTCCTTCTTCTCCTCCTGCTCCTTCTCCACCTCCTGCTCCTTCTCCACCTCCTGCTCCTTCTCCATCTCCAACTCCTGCTCCTTCTCCAACTCCAGTTCCTTCTCCTCCTCCTGGTCCTTCTCCTCCTCCGGCTCCTTCTCCTCCTCCTGCTCCTTCTTCTCCTCCTGCTTCTTCTCCACCTCCTGCTCTTTCTTCTCCTCCTGCTCCTTCTCCACCTCCTGCTCATTACCCACCTCCTGCTCCTTCTCCTTCTCCACCGCCTGCTGCTTCTACATCTCCTACTCCTTCTCTATAACTCCTGTTCCTTCTCCTCCTCCTGGTCCTTATCCTCCTTCTTTTCCTTCTCAACTCCCTCATCCTGCTCAACTCCCTCCTCCTGCTCAACCTCCTCCTCCTCCTGCTCCACCTGCTCCTTCTCCTCCTCCTGCACCTTCTCCACCTCCTGCTCCTACTCCACCTCCTGCTCCTTCTCCTCCTCCCGCTCAAACTCCTCCTGCTCCTTCTCCTCCTCCTGATCAACATCCTCCTCCTGATCCACCTCCTCCTCCTGCTCATTCTCCACCTCCAGCTCCTTCTCCAACTCCGGCTACACCTCCGCATACTGCTCCAGATCCTCCTCCTGCTCCTTCTCGAACTCCTGCTCCTTCTCCTCCTCCTGTTCCTTCTCCTCCTCCTGCTCCTTCTCCTCCTTCTGCTATTTCACCAAACCCTGCTCCTTCTGCAACCTCTGCTCAACCTCCTCCTGCTCCTTTTCCTCCTCCTACTCAACCTCCACCTGCTGCTCCTGCTCCACATCTTGTTCCTTCTCCACCTCCTGCTCCTTCTCCACCTCCTGTTCCGTCTCCACCTCCTGTTCCGTCTCCACCTCCTGTACCGTCTCCACCTCCTGTTCCGTCTCCACCTCCTGCTCCTTCTCCACTTCCCGCTCTGTCTCCACCTACTGCTCCTTCTTCTCCTCCTGCTTCTTATCCACCTCCTGCTCCTTCTTCTCCTCCTGCTCCTTCTCCACCTCCTGCTCCTTCTCCACCTCCTGCTCCTTCTCCATCTCCAACTCCTGCTCCTTCTCCAACTCCAGTTCCTTCTCCTCCTCCTGGTCCTTCTCCTCCTCCGGCTCCTTCTCCTCCTCCTGCTCCTTCTTCTCCTCCTGCTTCTTCTCCACCTCCTGCTCTTTCTTCTCCTCCTGCTCCTTCTCCACCTCCTGCTCATTACCCACCTCCTGCTCCTTCTCCTTCTCCACCGCCTGCTGCTTCTACATCTCCTACTCCTTCTCTATAACTCCTGTTCCTTCTCCTCCTCCTGGTCCTTATCCTCCTTCTTTTCCTTCTCAACTCCCTCATCCTGCTCAACTCCCTCCTCCTGCTCAACCTGCTCCTCCTCCTGCTCCTCCTGCTCCTCCTCCACCTCCTGCTCCTTCTCCTGCTCCTTCTCTACCTCTTTCTCCTTCTTTACCTCCTGCTCCTTCTCCTCATCCTGCTCCTTCTCCACCTGCTGCTCCTCCTCCACATTCTGCTCCTTCAACTCCTCCTGCTCCTTCTCCACCTCTGCTCCTTATCCTCCTCTTCCACCTTCTCCGTCTCCTCCTCCTCCTCCTGCTCCTTCTTCTCCTCGTCCACCTCCTCCTGCTCCGACTCCACCTCCTGTTCCGTCTCCACCTCCTGCTCCTTCTCCTCCTCCTGTTCCGTCTCCACGTCCTGTTCCGTCTCCACCTCCTGCTCCTTCTACAGCTCCTGCTCCTTCTCCACCTCCTGCTCCTTCTCCACCTCATGCTCCTTCTCCACCTCCTGCTCCTTCTCCACCACCTCATCCTTCTCCACCTCGAGCTCATGCTCCACCTCCTGCTCCTGCTCCTCCTCCAGCTCCTGCTCCACCACCTGCTCCTGCTCCTCCTCCTGCTCCTTCTACACCTCCTGCTCCTTCTCCACCTCCTGCTCCTTCTCCACCTCCTGCTCTTTCCCCACCTCCTGCGCGTTCTCCACCTCCGGTTCCTCTCCACCTCCTGCTCAACCTCCTACTCATCCTCCTCCTCCTTCTCCACCTACTTCTCCTTCTCCTCCTGCTCCTTCTCGTCCTCCTGCTCCGTCTCCACCTCCTGTTCCGTCTCCACCTTCTTCTTCTTCTCCACCTCCTGCTCCTTCTTCTCCTCCTGCACCTTCTCGACCTCCTGCTCCTTCTCCACCTCCTGCTCATTCGCCACCTCCTGTTCCTTCTCCTCCTCCTGCTCCTTGTCAACTCCTTCCTCCTGCTCATCTCCCTCCTCCTGCTCAACACCCTCCGCCTGTTCAACCTCCTCCTCTTGCTCAACATCTTCCTCCTCCTGCTCAACCTGCTCCTTCTCCTGCTAATCCTCCTCCTCCTGGTCCTTCTCCTCCTCCTGCTCCTTCTGCACCTCCTGCTCCTTCTCCTCCTCCTGCTCCTTCTCCTCCTCCTGCTCCTTCTCCACCTTCTGCTCCTTCAACTCCTCCTGCTCCTTCTCCACCTCCTGCTCCTTCTCCTCCTCCTGCACATTCTCCTTCTCCTCCTACACCTCGTGCTCCTTCTCGTCTTCCTCCTACTCCATCTCCTCAACGTCCTGCTCCTCCTGCTACTCCTCCACCTCCTGCTCCTTCTCTACCTCCTGTCTTGCTCCACATCCTGCTCCTTCTCCACCTCCTGCTCGTTCTCCACCTTCTGTTCCTTCTCCTACTCCTGCTCCTGCTCCTTCTCCATCTACTACCTCCTTCTCCACCACCTGCTCGTTCTCCACCTCCTGCTCATCTCCAATTCCTTTTCCTTCTCAACATCCTGCTCCTTCTCCACCTCCTGCTCCTTCTCCACCTCCTGATCCTTCTCCACCTCCTGCTCCTTCTCCACCTCCTGCTCCACCTCCTGCTCCTGCTCCTGCTCCACATCCTGCTACTTCTCCACCTCCTGCTCCTTCTCCACCTCCTGCTCTTTCTCCACCTCCTGCTCCTCGTCCACATCCTACTCCTTCTCCACCTGCTGATCCTTCTCCACCTCCTGCTACTTCTCCACTTCCTGCTCCTTCTCCACCTCCGCCGAGTACTCCACCTCCATATCCTTCTCCACCTCCTGCTCCTTCTCCACCTCTTCTTCCTCCTCCACCTACTGCTCCTCCTCCACCTCCTGTTCCGTCTCCACCACCTCTTCCGTCTCCACCTCCTGTTCCTTCTCCACCTCCTGTTCCTTCTCCGCCTCCTTTTCATTCTCCACCTCCTGCTCCGTCTCAAACTCCTGCTCCTTCACCACCTCCTGTTCTTTCCCCACCTCCTGCTCTTGATCCTTCTCCACCTCCTGCTCCTTCTCCACCTCCTGCTCCTTGTCCACCTCCTGTTCCTTCTCCTCCTCCTGGTCCTTCGCCACATCCTGCTCCTTGTCTACCAACTGCTCCTTCTCTACCACCTAATCCTTCTCCACCTCCTGCTCCTTCTCCACCTGCTGATCTTTCTCCACCTCCTGCTGCTTCTCCACCTCCTGCTCCTTCTCCACCTCTTGCTCCTGCTCCACCTCCAGCACCTGCTCCACCTCCTGCTCCTGCTCCACTTCCTGCGCCTTCTCCACCTCCTGCTCCTTCTCCACCTCCTGCTCCTTCTCCACCTCCTGCTCCTTCTCCACCACCTACTCAAACCCCACCTCCAGCTCCTTTTCCACCTTCTGCTATAGCTCCACCTCCTGCTCCTTCTCTTCCGTCACCTCCTTCTCCACCTCCTGCTCCTTCTCCACTTCCTGCTCCTGCTCCACCTCGTGCTCCAGCTCCTCCTCCTGCTCCTGCACCTGCTCCACCTCCTGCTCCTGCTCCACCTCCTTCTCCTGCTCCACCTCCTGCTCCTTCTCCACCTCCTGCTCCTTCTAAACCTCCTTCTCCTTCTCCACCTCCTGCTCACATTCCTCCTCTTCCTACTCCTCCTTCTCCACCTCCTGATCCTTCTCTTCCACCTGCTCCTTCTCCTCCTCTTCCTTCTCATCCTCCTGCTCCTACTCCACCTCCTGCTCCTACTCCACCTCTTCTACCTCCTCCACCTATTGCTCCTTCTACACCTCCTGTTCCGTCTCCACCAACTCTTCCATCTCCACTTCCTGTTCTTCTCCACCTCCTGTTCCTTCTCCACGTCCTGCTCCTTCTCCAGCTCCTGCTCTTTCTCCAGCTCCTGCTTTTTCTCCACCTCTTGCTCCATCTCCACCTCTTGTTGCATCTCCACCTTCTGCTCAAACTCCTCTTCCTGATCAACCTCCTCCTCTTCCTACTCCTCATTCTCCACATACTGTTCCTTGTCCTCCTCCTGCTCCGTCTCCTCCTCCTGCTCCTTCTACGCCTCCTGCTCTTTCTCCACGTCCTGTTCCTTCTCCACGCCCTGTTCCTTGTACACCTCCTGTTCCTTCTCCTCCGCCTGCACCTTCTCCACCTCCTGCTGCTTCTCCACCTTCTGCTCCTCCTGCTCCTTCTCCACCTCCTGCTCCTTCTCCAACTCCTCCTTATCCACCTGCTCCTTATCCTCCTCCTGCTCCTTCTCCTCCTCCTTGTGCTTCTCCACCTCCTCCTCTTCCACCTGCTCCTTCTCCACCTTCTCCTCCTCTGCTCCTTCTAAACTTCTTGCTCCGTCGACACCTCCTGCTCCTTCTACAACTCCTGCTCCTTCTCCACCTCCTGCTCCATCTCCACCTCCTGCTCAACCTCCTCCTCTTCCTCCTCCTCATTCTCCAACTACTGCTCCTTCTACTCCTTCTGCTGCTTCTCTTCCTCCTGCTCCATCTCCTCCTCGTCCTTCACCTCCTCCTGCTCCTTCTCTACCTCCTGCTCCTACACCACCTCTTCCAACTCCTCCACCTCCTGCTACTTCTCCACCTCCTGTTCCGTCTCCACCATCTCTTCCGTCTCCACCTCCTGTTCCTTCTCCACCTCCGGTTCCTTCCACAACTCCTGTTCCTATTCCACCTCCTGCTCTTTCTCCAGCTCCTGCTCCTTCTCCAGATCCGGCTCCTGCTCCACCTCCCGCTCATGCTCCACCTCCTGCTCCTTATCCACATTTTCCACTTCTCCCTGCTCCTTCTCCTCCTTCTCCTCCTCCTGCTCCTTCTACTCCTCCTGGTCCTTCTGCACCTCCTCCTCTTCCATCTGCTCCTTCTCCTCCTTCTCCTCCTATGCTCCATCTCCACCTCCTGCTCCTTCTCCACTTCCTGCTCCCTCCCCACCTCCTGCTCCTGCTCCTTCTCCACCTCCTGCTCCTTCTCCACCTCCTGCTCCTTCTCCACCTCCTGTTCCTTCTCCTCCTCCTGGTCCTTCTCCACATCCTGCTCAATCTCCTCCTCCTGCTCCTTCTCCTCCTCCTGCACTTGCTCCACCTACTGCTCCGTCTCCACCTGCTGCTCCTTCTCCACCACCTGCTCCTTCTCTACCAACTGCTCCTTCTCTACCACCTAATCCTTCTCCACCTCCTGCTCCTTCTCCACCTGCTGATCCTTCTCCACCTCCTGCTCCTTCTTCACCTCCTGCTCCTTCTCCACCAACTGCTCCTTCTCCAGCTCCGGCTCCTGCTCCACCTCCTGCTCCTGATCCACATTTTCCAATTCCACCTGCTCCTTCTCCTCCTTCTCCTCCTCCTGCTCCTCCTGGTCCTTCTGCACCTCCTCTTCTTCCATCTGCTCCTTCTCCTCCTTCTCCTCCTATGCTCCTTCTCCACGTCCTGCTCCTTCTCCACTTCCTGCTCCTTCTCCACCTCCTGCTAGTACTCCACCTCCATATCCTTCTCCACCTCCTGCTCCTTCTCCACCTCTTCTTCCTCCTCCACCTCCTGCTCCTCCTCCACCTCCTGTTCCGTCTCCCCCACCTGTTCCGTCTCCACCTCCTGTTCCTTCCCCTCCTCCTTTTCATTCTCCACCTCCTGCTCTTTCTCCACCTCCTGCTCCTTCTCCACCTCCTGCTCCTTCTCCACCTCCAGTTCCTTATCGTCCTCCTGGTCTTTTTCCACATCCTGCTCAATCTACTCCTCCTGCTCCTTCTCCTCCTCCTGCTCTTGCTCCACCTACTGCTCCGACTCCACCACCTGCTCCTTCTCTACCAACTGCACCATCTCTACCACCTAAACCTGCTCCACCTCCTGCTCCTTCTCCAAATGCTGATCCTTCTCCACCTCCTGCTCCTTCTCCACCTCCTGCTCCTTCTCCTCCTCCTGCTCCTTCTCCACCTCCTGTTCCGTCTCCACCTCCTGTTGCGTCTCCACCACCTGCTCCTTCTCAAGCTCCTGCTCCTTCTCCACCTCCTGCTGCGTCTCCACTTTCTGCTCCTTCTCCACCTCCTGCTCCTTCTTCTCCTCCTGCTCCTTCTCCACCTCCTGCTCCATCCACAATTCCTGCTCCTGCTCCTTCTCCACCTCCTGCCTCTTCTGCAAATCCTGCTCCTTCTCCACCTCCTGCTCCTTCTCCACCTCCTGCTCCTTCACCACCTCGTGTTCCTTCTCCTCCTCCTGGCCCTTCTCCTCCTCGTGCTCCGTCTCAACTCCCTCCGCCTCATCAACCTCTTCCTCCTGCTCAACCTCTTCCTCCTCCTGCTCAAACTCCTTCTCCTTCGCCTCCTCCTTCTCCTTCTCCACCTGCTGCTCCTCATCCACCTTCTGCTCCTTCTCCACCTCCTGCTCCTACTCCTCCTCCTGCTCCTTCTTCTTTCCTGCTCCTTCTCCACACCTGCTCCATCTCCACCACATGCCCCTTCTCCACCTCCTGCTGCTTCTCCCCATCTTGCACATTCACCAACTCCTGCTCCTTCTCCTCCTGCTCGTATTCCTCCTCATGCTCCTTCATCTTCTCTTGCCCCTTCTCCACTCCAGCTCCATCTCCACCTCCTCCTCCTTCTCCTGCACCTGCTCCTTCTCCTCATCCTCCTCCTTCCCCTCCTCGTGCTCCTTCTCCACCTCCTGCTCCTTCTCATCCCCCTCCTCCTGCTCCTTCTACATTCACCACCTCCTGCTCCACCTCCTGCTCCTTATCGCCTTCCTGCTGCTTGTCGCCCTCCTGCTCCTTCTCGACCTCCTGCTCCTTCTCGCCCTCCTGTTCCTTCTTCACCTCTTGCTCCTTCTCCTCCTCCCGCTCAAACTCCTCCTGCTACTTCTCCTCCTCCTGATCAACATCCTCCACCTGCTCCACCTCCTCCTCCTGCGCCTTCTCCACCTCCAGCTCCACCTCCTCCATCTGCTCCACCTCCTCCCACTGCTCCTTCTCCACCTCCTGTTCCTGCTCCTCCTCCAGCTCCTTCGCCACCTCACGCTGTTTCTCCTTTTTCAGCTCCTTCTCCTCCTCCTGCTCCTTCTCCCCCTCCTGCTTCTTTTTCTACTTCCTGCTCCATCGCCCCCTCCTGCTCCTTCTATCCCTCCTGCTCCTTCGCCTCCTCCTCCACTTCCTGCTCCTTTTCCACCTCCTGTTCAACCTCCCCTTTCATATCCTGCTCCTTCTCCACTTCCTGCTCCTTCTTCTCCTCCTGCTCCTTCTCCACCTCCTCCTCCACCTCCTCCTCCTGCTCCTTCTCCAGCTCCTGATCCGCCTCCTCCTCCTGCTCCTTGTCCTCCTCCAGCTCCGTCTTCCGCTCCTGCTCCGTCTTCTCCTCCTGCCCCTTCTTCTCCTCCTGCTCCTTCTCCATTTCTGCTCCGTCTCATCCTCCTCCCCCTCGTGCCCATTCTCCACCTCCTGCCCCTTCTCCACCTCCTGCCCATTCTCCACCTCCGTCTCTTTATCCAAATCCGGCTCCTTCTCCACCTCCGGCTCCTTCTCCACCTCCTGATCAACATCCTCCTCCTGCTCCATCTCCTCATCCTGATCAACATCCTCCTCCTGCTCCACCTCCTCCTCCTGCTCCTTCTCCTCCTCCTGATCAACATCCTCCTCCTGCTCCACCTCCTCCTCCTCCTGCTCCTTCTCCACCGCCAGCTCCACCTCCTCCATCTGCTCCAACTCCTCCCACTGCTCCTTCTCCACCTCCTCCAAATGCTCTTTCTCCACCTCCTGCTTCTACTCCTCCTCCAGCTCCTTCGCCAACTCACGCTGCTTCTCCTCATTCTGCTCCTTGTCCCCCTCCTGCTCCTTCTCCCCCTCCTGCTCCTTCTCCTCCTCCTGCACCTCCAGCTCCTTTTCCACCTCCTGTTCAACCACCCCCTTCATCTCCTGCTCCTTCTCCACCTCCTGCTACTCCTTCTTCTCCTGCTCCTTCTCCTCCTCCTCCTGATCCTTCTTCTTCTCCTGCTGCTTCTCCAACTCCTGCATCACGTGCAGATCCTGCTCCTTTCCTTGGCCAGCTCAACCTGCTCCTCCTGCTTCTCCTCCTCCTGCTCAACCTGCTCCTCCTACCCCTTCTCCAACTCCAGCTTCTTCTCCACCTCCGGCTCCTTCTCCACCTCCGGCTCCTTCTCCACCTCCTGCTCCTTCTCCACCTCCTGCTACTTCTCCCCCTCCTGCTCCTTCTCCATCTCCTGCTCAACCTCCTCCTACTCCTACTCCACAACCTGCTCCTTCTACACCTCCTGCTCCTTCTCCACCTCCTGCTCCTTCTCCACCTCCTGCTTCTTCTCCACCTTCTGCTCTTTGTCCACCTCATCCTCCGTCCCGCCCTCTGCTCCTTCTCCACCTCCTGCTCCTTCTCCTCTCCCTGCTCCTTCTCCAAATCCTGCTCCGTGTCGCCCTCCTGCTCCTTGTCGCCCTCCTGCTCCTTCTGCACCTCCAAACTCCTTCTCCTACTGCTTCTCCACCTCCTGCTCCTTCTCCATCTCCTGCTGAAAATCGGGCTCACGTTCCACCTCCGGCTCCTGCTCCACATCCTGCTCCTGCTCCACCTCCTGCTCCTCCTCCACCTGCTGCTCCTGCTCCACATCTTGTTCCTTCTCCACCTCCTGCTCCTTCTCCACCTCCTGTTCCGTCTCCACCTCCTGTTCCGTCTCCACCTCCTGTACCGTCTCCACCTCCTGTTCCGTCTCCACCTCCTGCTCCTTCTCCACTTCCCGCTCCGTCTCCACCTCCTGCTCCTTCTTCTCCTCCTGCTTCTTCTCCACCTCCTGCTCCTTCTTCTCCTCCTGCTCCTTCTCCACCTCCTGCTCCTTCTCCACCTCCTGCTCCTTCTCCATCTCCAACTCCTGCTCCTTCTCCAACTCCAGTTCCTTCTCCTCCTTCTGGTCCTTCTCCTCCTCCGGCTCCTTCTCCTCCTCCTGCTCCTTCTTCTCCTCCTGCTTCTTCTCCACCTCCCGCTCTTTCTTCTCCTCCTGCTCCTTCTCCACCTCCTGCTCATTACCCACCTCCTGCTCCTTCTCCTTCTCCACCGCCTGCTGCTTCTACATCTCCTACTCCTTCTCTATAACTCCTGTTCCTTCTCCTCCTGGTCCTTATCCTCCTTCTTTTCCTTCTCAACTCCCTCATCCTGCTCAACTCCCTCCTCCTGCTCAACCTCCTCCTCCTCCTGCTCCACCTGCTCCTTCTCCTCCTCCTGCACATTCTCCACCTCCTGCTCCTACTCCACCTCCTGCTCCTTCTCCTCCTCCCGCTCAAACTCCTCCTGCTCCTTCTCCTCCTCCTGATCAACATCCTCCTCCTGATCCACCTCCTCCTCCTGCTCCTTCTCCAGCTCCTGATCCGCCTCCTCCTCCTGCTCCTTGTCCTCCTCCAGCTCCGTCTTCCGCTCCTGCTCCGTCTTCTCCTCCTGCCCCTTCTTCTCCTCCTGCTCCTTCTCCATTTCTGCTCCGTCTCATCCTCCTCCCCCTCGTGCCCATTCTCCACCTCCTGCCCCTTCTCCACCTCCTGCCCATTCTCCACCTCCGTCTCTTTATCCAAATCCGGCTCCTTCTCCACCTCCGGCTCCTTCTCCACCTCCTGATCAACATCCTCCTCCTGCTCCATCTCCTCATCCTGATCAACATCCTCCTCCTGCTCCACCTCCTCCTCCTGCTCCTTCTCCTCCTCCTGATCAACATCCTCCTCCTGCTCCACCTCCTCCTCCTCCTGCTCCTTCTCCACCTCCAGCTCCACCTCCTCCATCTGCTCCAACTCCTCCCACTGCTCCTTCTCCACCTCCTCCAAATGCTCTTTCTCCACCTCCTGCTTCTACTCCTCCTCCAGCTCCTTCGCCACCTCACGCTGCTTCTCCTCATTCTGCTCCTTGTCCCCCTCCTGCTCCTTCTCCCCCTCCTGCTCCTTCTCCTCCTCCTGCACCTCCAGCTCCTTTTCCACCTCCTGTTCAACCACCCCCTTCATCTCCTGCTCCTTCTCCACCTCCTGCTACTCCTTCTTCTCCTGCTCCTTCTCCTCCTCCTCCTGATCCTTCTTCTTCTCCTGCTGCTTCTCCAACTCGTGCATCACGTGCAGATCCTGCTCCTTTCCTTGGCCTGCTCAACCTGCTCCTCCTGCTTCTCCTCCTCCTGCTCAACCTGCTCCTCCTACCCCTTCTCCAACTCCAGCTTCTTCTCCACCTCCGGCTCCTTCTCCACCTCCGGCTCCTTCTCCACCTCCTGCTCCTTCTCCACCTCCTGCTACTTCTCCCCCTCCTGCTCCTTCTCCATCTCCTGCTCAACCTCCTCCTACTCCTACTCCACAACCTGCTCCTTCTACACCTCCTGCTCCTTCTCCACCTCCTGCTCCTTCTCCACCTCCTGCTTCTTCTCCACCTTCTGCTCTTTGTCCACCTCATCCTCCGTCCCGCCCTCTGCTCCTTCTCCACCTCCTGCTCCTTCTCCTCTCCCTGCTCCTTCTCCAAATCCTGCTCCGTGTCGCCCTCCTGCTCCTTGTCGCCCTCCTGCTCCTTCTGCACCTCCAAACTCCTTCTCCTACTGCTTCTCCACCTCCTGCTCCTTCTCGATCTCCTGCTGAAAATCGGGCTCACGTTCCACCTCCGGCTCCTGCTCCACATCCTGCTCCTGCTCCACCTCCTGCTCCTCCTCCACCTGCTGCTCCTGCTCCACATCTTGTTCCTTCTCCACCTCCTGCTCCTTCTCCACCTCCTGTTCCGTCTCCACCTCCTGTTCCGTCTCCACCTCCTGTACCGTCTCCACCTCCTGTTCCGTCTCCACCTCCTGCTCCTTCTCCACTTCCCGCTCCGTCTCCACCTCCTGCTCCTTCTTCTCCTCCTGCTTCTTCTCCACCTCCTGCTCCTTCTTCTCCTCCTGCTCCTTCTCCACCTCCTGCTCCTTCTCCACCTCCTGCTCCTTCTCCACCTCCAACTCCTGCTCCTTCTCCAACTCCAGTTCCTTCTCCTCCTCCTGGTCCTTCTCCTCCTCCGGCTCCTTCTCCTCCTCCTGCTCCTTCTTCTCCTCCTGCTTCTTCTCCACCTCCTGCTCTTTCTTCTCCTCCTGCTCCTTCTCCACCTCCTGCTCATTACCCACCTCCTGCTCCTTCTCCTTCTCCACCGCCTGCTGCTTCTACATCTCCTACTCCTTCTCTATAACTCCTGTTCCTTCTCCTCCTCCTGGTCCTTATCCTCCTTCTTTTCCTTCTCAACTCCCTCATCCTGCTCAACTCCCTCCTCTTGCTCAACCTCCTCCTCCTCCTGCTCCACCTGCTCCTTCTCCTCCTCCTGCACCTTCTCCACCTCCTGCTCCTACTCCACCTCCTGCTCCTTCTCATCCTCCTCCTCCTGCTCCTTCTCCACCTCCTGCTCAACCTCCACCAACTGCACCTTCTACACCTGCTCCTCCTGCTCAATCTTCTCCTCCTGCTCAACCTCCTCCTCTTGCTTCTTCTCCACCTCCTGCTCCTTCTACTTCTCCTGCTCCTTCTCCACCTCCGTCTCCTTCTCCACCTCCTGCTCATTCTCCTCATCTTGCGCCTGCTCCACCTCGTGCTCCTGCTCCTCGAACTGCTCCTGCTCCTCCTCCTGCTCCTTCTCCTCCTCTCGCTCCTTGTCCTCCTCCTGTTCCTTCTCATCCTCCTGCGCCTGCTCCTCCTCCTGCTACTTCTCCACCTCCTGCTCATTCTCCACCTTGTGCACCTTCTCCTCCTCCTGCTCCTTCTTCTCCTCCTGCTCCTGCTCCGCCTCCTGCTTCTGCTCCAATTCCTTCTCCTACTCCCCCTTCCGGTCCTTCTCCGCCTCCTGCTCCTTCTCGACCTCCTTCTCCCCGTCCTGCTCCTTGTCCACCTCCTGCTCCTCTCCACATCCTACTCCTTCTCCTCATCTTGCGCCTTCTCCACCTCATGCTCCTTCTCCTCCTCCTGCTCCTACTCCTCCTCCTGCTCCTTCTTCTTTCCTGCTCCTTCTCCACACCTGCTCCATCTCCACCACATGCCCCTTCTCCACCTCCTGCTCCTTCTCCCCATCTTGCACATTCACCAACTCCTGCTCCTTCTCCTCCTCCTGCTCGTATTCCTCCTCATGCTCCTTCATCTTCTCCTGCCCCTTCTCCACTCCTGCTCCATCTCCACCTCCTGCTCCTTCTCCTCCACCTGCTCCTACTCCTCATCCTCCTCCTTCCCCTCCTCGTGCTCCTTCTCCATCTCCTGCTCCTTCTCATCTCCCTCCTCCTGCTCCTTCTACATTCACCACCTCCTGCTCCACCTCCTCCTACTTCTCGCCTTCCTGCTTCTTTTCGCCTTCCTGCTGCTTGTCGCCCTCCTGCTCCTTCTCGACCTCCTGCTCCTGCTCGCCCTCCTGCTCCTTCTCCACCTCCTGCTCCTTCTCCTCCTCACGCTCAAACTCCTCCTGCTACTTCTCCTCCTCCTGATCAACATCATCCTCCTGTTCCACCTCCTCCTCCTGCTCCTTCTCCTCCTCCTGATCAACATCCTCCACCTGCTCCACCTCCTCCTCCTGCGCCTTCTCCACCTCCAGCTCCACCTCCTCCATCTGCTCCACCTCCTCCCACTGCTCCTTCTCCACCTCCTGTTCCTGCTCCTCCTCCAGCTCCTTCGCCACCTCACGCTGCTTCTCCTTCTTCAGCTCCTTCTCCTCCTCCTGCTCCTTCTCCCCCTCCTGCTTCTTTTTCCCCTTCCTGCTCCATCGCCCCCTCCTGCTCCTTCTATCCCTCCTGCTCCTTCGCCTCCTCCTCCACATCCTGCTCCTTTTCCACCTCCTGTTCAACCTCCCCCTTCATATCCTGCTCCTTCTCCACCTCCTGCTCCTTCTTCGCCTCCTGCTCCTTCTCCACCTCCTCCTCCACCTCCTCCGCCTGCTCCTTCTCCAGCTCCTGCTCCGCCTCCTCCTCCTGCTCCTTGTCCTCCTCCAGCTCCTTCTTCTCCTCCTGCTCCTTCTCCATTTCTGCTCCGTCTCCTCCTCCTCCCCCTCCTGCCCATTCTCCACCTCCTGCCCCTTCTCCACCTCCTGCCCATTCTCCACCTCCGTCTCTTTATCCAACTCCGGCTCCTTCTCCACCTCCGGCTCCTTCTCCACCTCCTTATCAAAATCCTCCTCCTGCTCCACCTCCTCCTCCTGCTCCTTCTCCACCTCCAGCTCCACCTCCTCCATCTGCTCCATCTCCTCCCACTGCTCCTTCTCTACCTCCTCCAAATGCTCTTTCTCCACCTCCTGCTTCTTCTCCTCCTCCAGCTACTTCGCCACCTCACGCTGCTTCTCCTCATTCTGCTCCTTGTCCCCCTCCTGCTCCTTCTCCCCCTCCTGCTCCTTCTCCTCCTCCTGCACCTCCAGCTCCTTTTCCACCTCCTGTTCAACCACCCCCTTCATCTCCTGCTCCTTCTCCACCTCCTGCTACTCCTTCTTCTCCTGCTCCTTCTCCACCTCCTGCTCATTGTCCCACCCTGCTACTTTTGCACCTCCTGCTCCTTCTCCTCCTCCTCCTGATCCTTCTTCTTCTCCTGCTGCTTCTCCAACTCCTGCATAACGTGCAGATCCTGCTCCTTCCCTTGGCCTGCTCAACCTGCTCCTCCTGCTTCTCCTCCTCCTGCTCAACCTGCTCCTCCTACCCCTTCTCCAACTCCAGCTCCTTCTCCACCTCCGGCTCCTTCTCCACCTCCGGCTCCTTCTCCACCTCCTGCTCCTTCTCCACCTCCTGCTACTTCTCCCCCTCCTGCTCCTTCTCCATCTCCTGCTCAACCTCCTCCTACTCCTACTCCACAACCTGCTCCTTCTCCACTTCCTGCTCCTTCTCCACCTCCTGCTCCTTCTCCACCTCCTGCTTCTTCTCCACCTTCTACTCTTTGTCCACCTCATCCTCCGTCCCGCCCTCTGCTCCTTCTCCACCTCCTGCTCCTTCTCCTCTCCCTGCTCCTTCTCCAAATCCTGCTCCGTGTCGCCCTCCTGCTCCTTGTCGCCCTCCTGCTCCTTCTGCACCTCCTGCTCCTTCTCCTCCTCCTGCTCCTTCTCCACCTTCTGCTCCTTCTCGTAAACTTGCACTTTCTCCACCTCCTGCTCCTTCGCCTCCTCCATCTCCGACTCCTCCTCCTGCTCCTTCTTCTTCCGCTGCTCCTTCTCCACTCCTGCTGCCTCTTCTCCTCCTGCCCCTTCTTCTCCTCCTGCTCCTCCTCCACCTCCTGCTCATTCTGCACCTCCTGCTGCATCTGCACCTCCTGCTCCATCTCCAATCCTTCTCCTTCTCCACCTCGTGCTCAACCTCCTCCTGCTCCTTCTCCTCCTCATGTTCAACCTCCCCCTCCTGCTCCTCCTCCCCCTATTGCTCCTTCTCCTCCTCCACTACCTGGCCTTTTCGACCTCATCGTAAACCTCCCCCTTCTTCTCTTTTTCGATCTACTGCTCCTTCTCCACCTCCTGCTCGTTCTCCTCCTCCCGCTCAAACTCGTCCTGCTCCTTCTCCTCCTCCTGATCAACATCCTCCTCCTGATCCACCTCCTCCTCCTGCTCATTCTCCACCTCCAGCTCCTTCTCCAACTCCTGCTACACCTCCGCATACTGCTCCAGATCCTCCTCCTGCTCCTTCTCCAACTCCTGCTCCTTCTCCTCCTCCTGTTCCTTCTCCTCCTCCTGATCAACATCCTCCTCCTGTTCCACCTCCTCCTCCTGCTCCATCTCCTCCTCCTGATCAACATCCTCCTTCTGCTCCACCTCCTCCTCCTGCTCATTCTCCACCTCCAGCTCCTTCTCCAACTCCTGCTCCACCTCCGCCTACTGCTCCACATCCTCCTCCTGCTCCTTCTCGAACTCCTGCTCCTTCTCCTCCTCCTGTTCCTTCTCCTCCTCCTGCTCCTTCTCCTCCTTCTGCTATTTCACCAAACCCTGCTCCTTCTGCAACCTCTGCTCAACCTCCTCCTGCTCCTTTTCCTCCTCCTACTCAACCTCCACCTCCTGCTCCTTCGCCTCCTCCATCTCCTAATCCTCCTACTGCTCCTTCTTCTTCCGCTGCTCCTTCTCCACTCCAGCTCCCTCTTCTCCAACTGCTCCTTCTTCTCCTCCTGCTCATCCTCCACCTTCTGCTCCTTCTGCACCTCCTGCTCCATCTCCACCTCCTGCTCCTTCTCCAACTCCTCCTCCTTCTCCACCTCGTGCTCAACCTCCTCTTGCTCCTTCTCCTCCTCCCGTTCAACTTCCACCTGATACTTCTCCTCTAGCTCAACCTCCCCCTCCTGCTCTTTTCCGATCTACTGCTCCTTCTCCACCTCCTGCTGCTTCTCCACCTCCTGCTTCTTCTCCACCTCCTGCTCAAACTCCTCCTGCTCCTTCCCCTCCTCCTGATCAACATCCTCCTCCTGCTCCACCTCCTCCTCCTGCTCCTTCTCCTCCTCCTGATCAACATCCTCCTCCTGCTCCACCTCCTCCTCTTGCTCCTTCTCCACCACCAGCTCCACCTCCTCCATCTGCTCCACCTCCTCCCACTGCTCCATCGCTACCTCCTCCCACCGCCTTCTCCACCTTCTGCTCCTTCTCCTCCTCCTGATCCTACTCCTCCTCCTGCTCCTTCTTCTTCTCCTGCTCCTTCTCCACTCCTGCTCCATCTCTAACTCCTGCTCCTTCTCCTCCTCCTGCTCCTTCTCCTCCTGCTCCTTCTCCACCTCCGGCTCCTTCTCATCCCCCTCCTCCTGCTCCTTCTACACCTCAAGCTCAACCTCCACCAACTACTCCTTCTACACCTGCTCGTCCTGCTCCTTCTTCTGCTCCTGCTCAACCTACTCCTCCTGCTTCTTTACCAACTCCTTCTCCTAGTCCCCCTTCTAGTCCTTCTCCTCCGCCTGCTCCTTCTCCTCCTCCTGCACCTCTCCACCTCCTGCTCGTTCTCCACCTCCTGCTCCTTCTCATCGTCCTCCTCCTGCTCCATCTCCACCTCCTGCTCCTATCCACCTCCTGCTCCTTCTACTTCTCCTGCTCCTTCTCCATCTCCGTCTCCTTCTCCACCTCCTGCTCATTCTCCTCATCTTGCGCCTGCTCCACCTCCTGCTCCTGCTCCTCGAACTGCTCCTTCTCCTCCTCCTGCTCCTTCTTGTTCTCCTGCACCTTCTCCACTCCTGCTCCTTCTCCTCCTCCTGCTCCTTGTCCTCCTCCTGTTCCTTCTCCTCCTCCTGCTCCTGCTCCTCCTCCTGCTACTTCTCCACCTCCTGCTCATTCTCCACCTCCTGCACCTTCTCCTCCTCCTGCTCCTTCTTCAGCTCCTGCTCCTGCTCCGCCTCCTGCTTCTTCTCCAACTCCTTCTCCTACTCCCCCTTCTGGTGCTTCTCAGCCTCCTGCTCCTTCTCGACCTATTGCTTCTTCTCCTCCTCCTGTTCCTTCTCCTCATCCTGCTCCTTCTCCTCCTCCTGCTCCATCTCCACCTCCTTCACCTCCTCCTGCTCCTTTTCCACCTCCTGCTCCTTCTCCACCTCCTGCTCCATCTCCTCATCTTGCGCCTTCTCCATCTCATGCTCCTTCTCCTCCTCCTATTCCTACTCCTCCTCCTGCTCCTTCTTCTTTCCTGCTCCTTCTCCACTCCTGCTCCATCTCCACCACATGCACCTTCTCCACCTCCTGATCCTTCTCCTCATCTTGCGCCTTCACCAACTCCTGCTCCTTCTCCTCCTCCTGCTCGTATTCCTCCTCATGCTCCTTCTTCTTCTCCTGCCCCTTCTCCACTCCTGCTCCATTTCCACCTCCTGCTCCTTCTCCTCCACCTGCTCCTTCTCCTCATCCTCCTCATTCCCCTCCTCCTGCTCCTTCTCCACCTCCTGCTCCTTCTCCTCATCTTGCGCATTCACCAACTCCTGCTCCTTCTCCTCCTCCTGCTCGTATTCCTCCTCATGCTCCTTCATCTTCTCCTGCCCCTTCTCCACTCCTGCTCCATCTCCACCTCCTGCTCCTTCTCCTCCACCTGCTCCTTCTCCTCATCCTCTTCCTTCCCCTCCTCCTGCTACTTCTCCACCTCCTGCTCCTTCTCATCCCCCTCCTCCTGCTCCTTCTACACCTCAAGCTCAACCTCCACTAACTGCTCCTTCTACACCTGCTCGTCCTGCTCCTTCTTCTCCTCCTGCTCAACCTACTCCTCCTGCTTCTTCTCCAACTCCTTCTCCTACTCCGCCTTCTGGTCCTTCTCCTCCACCTGCTCCTTCTCCTCCTCCTGCACATTCTCCACCTCCTGCTCCTACTCCACCTCCTGCTCCTTCTCATCCTCCTCCTCCTGCTCCTTCTCCACCTCCTGCTCAACCTCCACCAACTGCACCTTCTACACCTGCTCCTCCTGCTCCTTCTTCTCCTCCTGCTCAACCTCCTCCTCCTGCTTCTTCTCCAACTCCTTATCCTACTCCTACGCCTGCTCATTCTCCACCTCCTGTTCCTTCTCCACCTCCTGCTCCTTCTCCACCTCCTGCTCCTTCTCCACCTCCTGCTCCTTCTACTTCTCCTGCTCCTTCTCCACCTCCGTCTCCTTCTCCACCTCCTGCTCATTCTCCTCATCTTGCGCCTGCTCCACCTCCTGCTCCTGCTCCTCGAACTGCTCCTGCTCCTCCTCCTGCTCCTTCTTGTTCTCCTGCTCCTTCTCCACTCCTGCTCCTTCTCCTCCTCTCGCTCCTTGTCCTCCTCCTGTTCCTTCTCCTCCTCCTGCTCCTGCTCCTCCTCCTGCTACTTCTCCACCTCCTGCTCATTCTCCACCTTGTGCACCTTCTCCTCCTCCTGCTCCTTCTTCTCCTCCTGCTCCTGCTCCGCCTCCTGCTTCTTCTCCAATTCCTTCTCCTACTCCCCCTTCTGGTCCTTCTCCGCCTCCTGCTCCTTCTCGACCTCCTTCTCCCCATCCTGCTCCTTGTCCACCTCCTGCTCCTTCTCCACCTCCAGCTCCTTCTCCTCATCTTGCGCCTTCTCCACCTCATGCTCCTTCTCCTCCTCCTGCTCCTACTCCTCCTCCTGCTCCTTCTTCTTTCCTGCTCCTTCTCCACACCTGCTCCATCTCCACCACATGCCCCTTCTCCACCTCCCGCTCCTTCTCCCCATCTTGCGCATTCACCAACTCCTGCTCCTTCTCCTCCTCCTGCTCGTATTCCTCCTCATGCTCCTTCATCTTCTCCTGCCCCTTCTCCACTCCTGCTCCATCTCCACCTCCTGCTCCTTCTCCTCCTCCTGCTCCTTCTCCTCATCCTCCTCCTTCCCCTCCTCGTGCTCCTTCTCCACCTCCTGCTCCTTCTCATCCCCCTCCTCCTGCTCCTTCTACATTCACCACCTCCTGCTCCAACTCCTGCTCCTTCTCGCCTTCCTGCTGCTATTCGCCTTCCTGCTGCTTGTCGCCCTCCTGCTCCTTCTCGACCTCCTGCTCCTTCTCGCCCTCCTGCTCCTTCTCCACCTCCTGCTCCTTCTTCTCCTTCTTCGCCTCCTTCTCCTCCCCCTGCTCCTTCTCCACCTCCGATTCCTTGTCTCCCTGCTGCTCCTTGTCACCCTCCTGCTCTTTCTCCCCCTCCTTCTCTTCATCCACCTCATTCTCCTCCTTCTGCTTCTTCTCCTCCTCCTGCTCCTTCTCATCCTCCTGCTCCTTCTCCACCTCCTGATCCTTCTCCACCTCCTGCTCCTTCTTCTCCTCCTGCTCCTGCTCCGCCTCCTGCTTCTTCTCCAACTCGTTCTCCTACTCCCCCTCCTGGTCTTTATCCGCCTCCTGCTCCTTCCACACCCATTGCTTCTTCTCCACCTCCTGTTCCTTCTCCACCTGCTGCTCCTACTCCTCATCTTGCGCCGTCTCCACCTCCTGCTGCTTCTCCTCCTCCTGTTCTTTCTCCTCCTCCTGCTCCTTCTCCACCTCCTTCTCCTTCTCCGCCTGCTGCTCCTTGTCCACCTCCTGGTCCTTGTCCACTTCCTGCTCCATGTCCACCTCCTACTCCTTGTCCACCTCCTGCTCCTTCTCGCCCTCCCGCTACTTCCTGCCCTCCTGCTCCTTCTCCACCTCCTGCTCTTTCTCCACTCCTGCTCATTCACCACCTCCTGCTCCTTCTTCTCCTCCTTCTCCTCCTCCTGCTCCTTCTCCTCATCTTGCGCCTTCTCTACCTCCTGCTCCTTCTCCTCCTCCTGTTCCTTCTCCACCTCCTGCTACTTCTCCTCATCTTGCGCCTTCTCCATCTCCTGCTCCTTCTCCTCCTCCTGCTCCTACTCTTCCTCCTGCTCCTTCTTCTTCTCCTGCGCCTTCTCCACTCTTGCTCCTTCTCCTCCTCCTGCTTCTTCTCCTTTTCCTGCTGCTTCTCCTCCTCCTGCTCCTTCTGCTCCTCCTGCTCCTTGTCCACCTCTGCTCCTTGTCCACATCCTGCTCCTTGTCCGCCTCCTGCCCCTTGTCCACATCCTGCTCCTAGTCCACCTCCTGCTCCGTGTCCATCTCCGGCTCCTTGTGCACCTTACTGCGCCTTGTCCACCTCCTGCTCCTTGTCAACCTAGTGCTCCTTCTCGCCCTCCTGCTCCTTCTCGTCCGCCTGATCCTTCTCGCCCTCCTGCTCCATCTCGCCTTCGTGCTTCTTCTCCACCTCCTGCTCCTTCTCCACCTACTGCTAGTTCTCCAATCCTGCTCATTCACCACCTCCTGCTCCTTCTTCTCCTCGTGCTCATACTCCTCCTCCTGCTCCTTCTTCTTCCGATGCTCCTTCTCCATTTCTGCAGCCTCTTCTCCTCCTGCTCCTTCTTCTCCTCCTGCTCCTCCTCCAACTCCTGCTCCTTCTTCACCTCCTTCTCCTTCTACACCACCTGCTCCATCTCCAACCCCTGCTCCTTCTCCACCTCGTGCTCAGCCTCCTCCTGCTCCTTCTCCTCCACCCGCTCAAATTCCTCCTGATGCTGCTCCTCCTCATGCTCAAACTCCCCCTCCTGCTCCTCCTCCCCCTACTGCTCAATCTCCTCCTCCTCCACCAACCTGCTCCTTTTCGACCTCCTCGTAAACCTCCCCCTCCAGCTCTTTTTCGATCTACTGCTCATTCTCCACCTCCTGCTCCTTCTCCTACTACTGCTCAAACTCCTCCTGCTCCTTCTCCTCCTGATCAACATCCTCCTCCTGTTCCACCTCCTCCTCCTGCTCCACCTCCTCCTCCTGCTCCTTCTCCACCTCCAGTTCCACCTCCTCCATCTGCTCCACCTCCTCCCACTTCTCCTTCTCCACCTCCTACCACTGCTCCTTCTCCACCTCCTGTTCCTTCTCCTCCTCCAGCTCCTTCGCCACCTCACAGTGCTTCTCCTTCTTCAGCTCCTTCCCCTCCCCCTGCTCCTTCTCCCCCTCCTGCTTCTTTTTCCCCTTCCTGCTCCTTCGCCCTGGCCTGCTCCTTCTCTCCCTCCTGCTCCTTCGCCTCCTCCTCCACCTCCTGCTAATTTTCCACCTCCTGTTCAACCTCCCCCTCCATCTCCTGCTCCTTCTCCACCTACTGCTCCATCTTCTCCTCCTGCTCCTTCACCACCTCCTGCTCCTTCTCCCTCTACTGCTTTTTTTCCCCCTACCTGCTCCTTCTCCCCTTCCTGCTCCTTCTCTCCTATCTGCTACGTCTCCTCCTTTTCCACCTCATGTTCAACCTCCGCCTCCATCTCCTGCTCCTTCTCCTCCTCCTGCTCCTTCACCCCCTCCTGCTCCTTCTCCTCCTCCTCCACCTCCTGCTCCTTTTCAACCTCCTGTTCCACCACCCCCTCCATCTCCTGCTCCTTCTCCACCTCATGCTCATTCTTCTCCTCCTGCTCCTTCTCCATCTCCTCCTCCTCCTGCTCCTTCTCCACCTCCTGCTCCGCCTCCTCCTCCTGCTCCTTCTCCTCCTCCAGCTCCTTCTTCTCCTCCTGCGCCTTCTCCACCTCCTGCTCCTTCTCCTCCTCCTGCTCCAACTCCTCCTCCTGCTCCTACTTCTTCCCCTGCGCCTTCTCCACTCTTGATCCTTCTCCTCCTCCTGCTCCTTCTCCTCCTCCTGCTCCTTTTCCACCTCTGCTCCTTGTCCACTACATGCTCCTTGTCCGCCACCTGCCCCGTGTCCACATCCTGATCCTTGTCCACCTCCTGCTTCGTGTCCACCTCCTGATCCTTGTCCACCTCCTGATACTTGTCCACCTCCTGCTCCTTCTCCACCTCCTGCTCCTTCTCCTCATCTTGCGCCTTCTTCATCTCCTGCTCCTTCTCCTCCTCCTGCTCCTACTCCTCCTCCTGCTCCTTCTTCTTCTCCTGCGCCTTCTCCACTCTTGCTCCTTCTCCTCCTCCTGCTTCTTCTCCTTTTCCTGCTCCTTCTCCTCCTCCTGCTCCTTTTCCTCCTCCTGCTCCTTGTCCACCTCTGCTCCATGTCCACATCCTGCTCCTTGTCCGCCTCCTGCCCCTTGTCCACATCCTGCTCCTAGTCCACCTCCTGCTCCGTGTCCACCTCCTGATCCTTGTCCACCTCCTGATCCTTGTCCATCTCCGGCTCCTTGTGCACCTCCTGCGCCTTGTCCACCTCCTGCTCCTTGTCAACCTAGTGCTCCTTCTCGCCCTCCTGCTCCTTCTCGTCCTCCTGATCCTTCTCGCCCTCCTGCTCCATCTCGCATTCGTGCTTCTTCTCCACCTCCTGCTCCTTCTCCACCTGCTGCTCCTTCTGCACTCCTGCTCATTCACCACCTCCTACTTCTTCTTCTTCTCGTGCTCCTACTCCTCCTCCCGTTCCTTCTTCTTCTCCTGCGCCTTCTCCACTCTTGCTCCTTCTTCTCCTCCTGCTCCTTCTCCTCCTCCTGCTCCTTCTCCACTCCTGCTCCTTCTCCGATTCCTGCTCCTTCTTCACCTCCTGCTCCTTCTCCACCTCCTGCTCCTTCTCATCCTCCTGCTGCTACTCCTCCTCCTGCTCCTTCTTTTTCTCCTGCGCCTTCTCCACTCTTGCTCCTTCTCGGCCTGCTGCTCCTTCTCCGCCTCCTGCTCCTTCTTCTCCTCCTGCTCCTTCTCCTCCTCCTGCTCCTTGTCTGCCTCCTGCCCATTGTCCACCTCCTGCTCCTTGTCCACCTCCTGCTCCGTGTCCACCTCCTGATCCTTGTCCACCTCCTGATCCTTGTCCGCCTCCTGCTTCTTGTCCACCTTCTGCTCCTTGTCCACCTAGTGCTCCTTCTCGCCCTCCTCCTCCTTCTCGTCCTCCTGATCCTTCTCGCCCTCCTGCTCCATCTCGCCCTCCTGCTTCTTCTCCCCCTGCTGCTCCTTCTCGCCCTCCTGCTCCTTCTCCACCTCCTGCTCCTTCTCCACCGACTGCTCGTTCTCCAATCCTGCTCATTCACCACCTCCTGCTCCTTCTTCTCCTCGTGCTCATACTCCTCCTCCTGCTCCTTCTTCTTCCGATGCTCCTTCTCCATTCCTGCAGCCTCTTCTCCTCCTGCTCCTTCTTCACCTCCTGCTCCTTCTGCACCACCTGCTCCATCTCCAACCCCTGCTCCTTCTCCAACTCATAGAATCATAGAATCATAGAAGTTACAACATGGAAACAGGCCCTTCGGCCCAACATGTCCATGTCGCCCAGTTTATACCACTAAGCTAGTCCCAATTGCCTGCACTTGGCCCATATCCCTCGATACCCATCTTCCCCATGTAACTGTCCAAATGCTTTTTAAAAGACAAAATTGTACCCGCCTCTACTACTGCCTCTGGCAGCTCGTTCCAGACACTCACCACCCTTTGAGTGAAAAAATTGCCCCTCTGGATCCTTTTGTATCTCTCCCCTCTCACCTTAAATCTGTGCCCCCTCGTTATAGACTCCCCTACCTTTGGGAAAAGATTTTGACTATCGACCTTATCTGTGCCCCTCATTATTTTATAGACTTCTATAAGATCACCCCTTAACCTCCTACTCTCCAGGGAATAAAGTCCCAGTCTGTCTAACCTCTCCCTGTAAGTCAAACCATCAAGTCCCGGTAGCATCCTAGTAAATCTTTTCTGCACTCTTTCTAGTTTAATAATATCCTTTCTATAATAGGGTGACCAGAACTGTACACAGTACTCCAAGTGTGGCCTCACCAATGCCCTGTACAACTTCAACAAGACATCCCAACTCCTGCATTCAATGTTCTGACCAATGAAACCAAGCATGCTGAATGCCTTCTTCACCACCCTATCCACCTGTGACTCCACTTTCAAGGAGCTATGAATCTGTACTCCTAGATCTCTTTGTTCTATAACTCTCCCCAACGCCCTACCATTAACGGAGTAGGTCCTGGCCCGATTCGATCTACCAAAATGCATCACCTCACATTTATCTAAATTAAACTCCATCTGCCATTCATCGGCCCACTGGCCCAATTTATCAAGATCCCGTTGCAATCCTAGATAACCTTCTTCACTGTCCACAATGCCACCAATCTTGGTGTCATCTGCAAACTTACTAACCATGCCTCCTAAATTCTCATCCAAATCATTAATATAAATAACAAATAACAGCGGACCCAGCACCGATCCCTGAGGCACACCGCTGGACACAGGCATCCAGTTTGAAAAACAACCCTCGACAACCACCCTCTGTCTTCTGTCGTCAAGCCAATTTTGTATCCAATTGGCTACCTCACCTTGGATCCCATGAGATTTAACCTTATGTAACAACCTACCATGCGGTACCTTGTCAAATGCTTTGCTGAAGTCCATGTAGACCACGTCTACTGCACAGCCCTCATCTATCTTCTTGGTTACCCCTTCAAAAAACTCAATCAAATTCGTGAGACATGATTTTCCTCTCACAAAACCATGCTGACTGTTCCTAATTAGTCCCTGCCTCTCCAAATGCCTGTAGATCCTGTCCCTCAGAATACCCTCTAACAACTTACCCACTACAGATGTCAGGCTCACTGGTCTGTAGTTCCCAGGCTTTTCCCTGCCGCCCTTCTTAAACAAAGGCACAACATTTGCTACCCTCCAATCTTCAGGCACCTCACCTGTAGCTGTCGATGATTCAAATATCTCTGCGAGGGGACCCGCAATTTCCTCCCTAACCTCCCATAACGTCCTGGGATACATTTCATCAGGTCCCGGAGATTTATCTACCTTGATGCGCGTTAAGACTTCCAGCACCTCCCTCTCTGTAATATGTACACTCCTCAAGACATCACTATTTATTTCCCCAAGTTCCCTAACATCCATGCCTTTCTCAACCGTAAATACCGATGTGAAATATTCATTCAGAATCTCACCCATCTCTTGTGGTTCCGCACTTAGATGACCTTGTTGATCCTTAAGAGGCCCTACTCTCTCCCTAGTTACCCTTTTGCCCTTTATGTATTTGTAGAAGCTCTTTGGATTCACCTTTGCCTGATCTGCCAAAGCAATCTCATATCCCCTTTTTGCCCTCCTGATTTCTCTCTTAACTCTACTCCGGCAATCTCTATACTCTTCAAGGGATCCACTTGATCCCAGCTGCCTATGCATGTCATATGCCTCCTTCTTATTTTTGACTAGTGCCTCAATCTCCCGAGTCATCCAAGGTTCCCTACTTCTACCAGCCTTGCCCTTCACTTTATAAGGAATGTGCTTACACTGAACCCTGGTTAACACACTTTTGAAAGCCTCCCACTTACCAGACGTCCCTTTGCCTGCCAACAGACTCTCCCAATCAACTTCTGAAAGTTCCTGTCTAATACCATCAAAATTGGCCTTTCCCCAATTTAGAATTTTAACTTTTGGACCAGACCTATCCTTCTCCATAGCTATCTTAAAACTAATGGAATTATGATCACTGGTCCCAAAGTGATCCCTCACTAACACTTCTGTCACCTGCCCTTCCTTATTTCCCAAGAGGAGGTCAAGTTTTGCCCCCTCTCTAGTCGGGCCATCCACATACTGAATGAGAAATTCCTCCTGAATACACTCAACAAATTTCTCTCCATCCAAGCCCCTAATGCTATGGCTGTCCCAGTCAATGTTGGGAAAGTTAAAGTCCCCTACTATTACCACCCTATTTTTCTTGCAGCTGTCTGTAATCTCCTTACATATTTGCTCCTCAATTTCCCGTTGACTATTTGGGGGTCTGTAGTACAATCCTATCAAAGTGATCTCTCCCTTCTTATTTTTCAGTTCTACCCATATGGACTCAGTGGGCGAACCCTCGGATATATCCCCTCTCACTACTGCCGTGATGTTCTCCCTAATCAAGAACGCAACTCCCCCTCCTCTCTTACCTCCTGCTCTATCTTTCCTATAGCATCTGTACCCTGGAACATTGAGCTGCCAGTCCTGCCGCTCCCTTAGCCATGTTTCAGTAATAGCTATAACATCCCAGTCCCATGTACCCATCCATGCTCTGAGTTCATCTGCCTTGCCCATCAGACTTCTTGCATTGAAATAAATGCAGTTTAATCTAGACTTCCCTTGGTCTTTGCCCTGCTTTCTCAGACCATCTGTCCGGTTATGTTCTGTACACTCTCCCTTACTGCCTTTTGTTTCTGTCACCACTTTATTTCCCACTGACTTCCTGCATCGGTTCCCATCCCCCTGCCACATTAGTTTAAACCCTCCCCAACAGCACTGGCAAACACTCCCCCTAGGACATTGGTTCCAGTCCTGCCCAGATGCAGACCGTCCAATTTGTACTGGTCCCACCTCCCCCAGAACCGGTTCCAATGGCCCAGGAATTTGAATCCCTCCAGCTTGCACCATCTCTCAAGCCACGTATTCATCTTAGCTATCCTGTCATTCCTACTCTGACTAACCCGTGGCACTGGTAGCAATCCTGAGATTACTACCTTTGAGGTCCTACTCTTTAGTTTAACTCCTAACTCCCTAAATTCAGCTTGTAGGACCTCATCCTGTTTTTTACCTATATCGTTGGTGCCTATATGCACCACGACAACTGGCTGTTCACCCTCCCCCTCCAGAATGTCCTGCAGCCGCTCCGAGACATCCTTGACCCTTGCACCAGGGAGGCAACATACCATCCTGGAGTCTCGGTTGCGTCCGCAGAAACGCGTGCTCAGCCTCCTCCTGCTCCTTCTGCTCCACCCGCTCAACTTCCTCCTGATGCTGCTCCTCCTCATGCTCAAACTCCCCCTCCTGCTCCTCCTCCGCCTACTGTTCCTTCTCCTCCTCCTCCAACAACCTGCTCCTTTTCGATCTACTGCTCCTTCTCCACCTCCTGCTCCTTCTCCTACTACTGCTCAAACTCCTCCTGCTCCTTCTCCTCCTGATCAACATCCTCCTCGTGTTCCACCTCCTCCTCCTGCTCCACCTACTCCTCCTGCTCCTTCTCCACCTCCAGCTCCACCTCCTCCATCTGCTACAACTCCTCCCACTTCTCCTTCTCCACATCCTACCACTGCTCCTTCTCCACCTCCTGTTCCTTCTCCTCCTCCAGCTCCTTCGCCACCTCACGGTGCTTCTCCTTCTTCAGCTCCTTCCCGTCCCCCTGCTCCTTCTCCCCCTCCTGCTTCATTTTCCCCTTCCTGCTCCTTCGCCCCGGCCTGCTCCTTCTCTCCCTCCTGCTCCTTCGCCTCCTCCTCCACCTCCTGTTCATTTTCCACCTCCTGTTCAACCTCCCCCTCCATCTCCTGCTCCTTCTCCACCTCCTGCTCCATCTTCTCCTCCTGCTCCTTCACCACCTCCTGCTCCTTCTCCCTCTCCTGCTTTTTTTCCCCCTACCTGCTCCTTCTCCCCTTCCTGCTCCTTCTCTCCCTTCTGCTACGTCTCCTCCTTTTCCACCTCCTGTTCAACCTCCGCCTCCATCTCATGCTCCTTCTCCTCCTCCTGCTCCTTCACCCCGTCCTGCTCCTTCTCCTCCTCCTCCACCTCCTGCTCCGTTAACCCCTCCTGCTCCTTCTCCTCCTCCTCCACCTCCTGCTCCTTTTCAACCTCCCGTTCCACCACCCCATCCATCTCCTGCTCCTTCTCCACCTCATGCTCATTCTTCTCCTCCTGCTCCTTCTCCATCTCCTCCTCCACCTCCTCCTCCTGCTCCTTCTCCACCTCCTGCTCCGCCTCCTCCTCCTGCTCCTCCTCCCCCTACTGTTCCTTCTCCTCCTCCTCCACCAACCTGCTCCTTTTCGATCTACTGCTCCTTCTCCACCTCCTGCTCCTTCTCCTACTACTGCTCAAACTCCTAATGCTCCTTCTCCTCCTGTTCAACATCCTCCTCCTGTTCCACCTCCTCCTCCTGCTCCACCTCCTCCTCCTGCTCCACCTCCTCCTCCTGCTCCTTCTCCACCTCCAGCTCCACCTCCTCCATCTGCTACAACTCCTCCCACTTCTCCTTCTCCACCTCCTACCACTGCTCCTTCTCCACCTCCTGTTCCTTCTCCTCCTCCAGCTCCTTCGCCACTTCACGGTGCTTCTCCTTCTTCAGCTCCTTCCCGTCCCCCTGCTCCTTCTCCCCCTTACTGCTCTTTTTCCCCTTCCTGCTCCTTCGCCCCGGCCTGCTCCTTCTCTCCCTCCTGCTCCTTCGCCTCCTCCTCCACCTCCTGCTCATTTTCCACCTCCTGTTCAACCTCCCCCTCCATCTCCTGCTCCTTCTCCACCTCCTGCTCCATCTTCTCCTCCTGCTCCTTCACCACCTCCTGCTCCTTCTCCCTCTCCTGCTTTTTTTCCTCCTACCTGCTCCTTCTCCCCTTCCTGCTCCTTCTCTCCCTTCTGCTACGTCTCCTCCTTTTCCACCTCCTGTTCAACCTCCGCCTCCATCTCCTGCTCCTTCTCCTCCTCCTGCTCCTTCACCCCCTCCTGCTCCTTCTCCTCCTCCTCCTCCTCCTGCTCCGTCAACCCCTCCTACTCCTTCTCCTCCTCCTCCACCTCCTGCTCCTTTTCAACCTCCTGTTCCACCACCCCCTCCATCTCCTGCTCGTTCTCCACCTCATGCTCATTCTTCTCCTCCTGCTCCTTCTCCATCTCCTCCTCCACCTCCTCCTCCTGCTCCTTCTCCACCTCCTGCTCCGCCTCCTCCTCCTGCTCCTTCTCCTTCTCCAGCTCCTTCTTCTCCTCCTGCGCCTTCTCCACCTCCTCCTCCTTCTCCTCCTCCTGCTCCAACTCCTCCTCCTGCTCCTACTTCTTCTCCTGCGCCTTCTCCACACTTGCTCCTTCTCCTCCTGCTGCTCCTTCTCCTTCTCCTGATCCTTCTCCTCCTCCTGCTCCTTCTCCTCCTCCTGCTCCTTGTCCACCTCTGCTGCTTGTCCACTATATGCTCCTTGTCCGCCTCCTGCCCCTTGTCCACATCCTGCTCCTTGTCCACCTCCTGCTCCGTGTCCACCTCCTGATCCTTGTCCACCTCCTGATCCTTGTCCACCTCCTGCTCCTTGTCCACCTCCTGCTCCTTGTCCACCTAGTGTTCCTTCTCGCCCTCCTGCTCCTTCTCGTCCTCCTGATCCTTCTCCACCTCCTGCTCCTTCTCCACCTGCTGCTCCTTCTCCACACCTGCTCATTCACCTCCTCCTGCTCCTTCTTCTTCTCGTGCTCCTACTCCTCCTCCTGCTCCTTCTTCTTCTCCTGCGCCTTCTCCACTCTTGCTCCTTCTTCTCCTCCTGCTCCTTCTCCTCCTCCTGCTCCTTCTCCACTCCTGCTCCTTCTCCGACTCCTGCTCCTTCTTCACCTCATGCTCCTTCTCCAACTCCTGCTCCTTCTCATCCTCCTGCTCCTACTCCTCCTCCTGCTCCTTCTTCTTCTCCTGCGCCTTCCACACTCTTGCTCCTTCTCGTCCTGCTGCTCCTTCTCCGCCTCCTGCTCCTTCTCCTCCTCCTGCTCCTTCTCCTCCTCCTGCTCCTTGTCCGCCTCCTGCCCCTTGTCCACCTCCTGCTCCTTGTCCACCTCCTGCTCCGTGTCCACCTCCTGATCCTTGTCCACCTCCTGATCCTTGTCCGCCTCCTGCTTCTTGTCCACCTCCTGCTCCTTGTCCACCTAGTGCTCCTTCTCGCCCTCCTGCTCCTTCTCGTCCTCCTGATCCTTCTCGCCCTCCTGCTCCATCTCGCCCTCCTGCTTCTTAGAACATAAGAACATAAGAAATTGGAGCAGGAGTAGGCCAATCGGCCCCTCGAGCCTGCTCCGCCATTCAATAAGATCATGGCTGATCTGATCCCAACCACAAATCTAAAGAACACAAGAAGTCGGAGCAGGACCCGGCCACATAGCCCCTGGGCCCTCTCCGCCACCCACAGGGCATTGACCGATCCGAACTCAGCTTCATGTCCAATTTCCTGCCCGCTCCCCATAACCCCTAATTCCCTTTACTTCGAGGAAACTGTCTATTTCTGTTTTAAATTTATCTAATGATGTAGCTTCCACAGCTTCCTGGGGCAGCAAATTCCACAGACCTACCACCCTCTGAGTGAAGAAGTTTCTCCTCATCTCAGTTTTGAAAGAGCAGCCCATTATTCTAAGATTATGCCCCCTAGTTCTAGTTTCACCCATCTTTGGGAACATCCTTACTGCATCCACCCGATCAAGACCCTTCACAATCTTATATGTTTCAATAAGATCGCCTCTCATTCTTCTGAACTCCAATGAGTAGAGTCCCAATCTACTCAACCTCTCCTCATATGTCCGCCCCCTCATCCCCGGGATTAACCGAGTGAACCTTCTTTGTACTGCCTCGAGAGCAAGTATGTCTTTTCTTAAGTATGGAGACCAAAACTGTATGCAGTATTCCAGGTGCGGTCTCACCAATACCTTATATAACTGCAGCAATACCTCCTTGTTTTTATATTCTATCCCCCTAGCAATAAAAGCCAACATTCCGTTGGCTTTCTTGATCACCTGCTGCACCTGCATACCAACTTTTTGATTTTCTTGCACTAGGACCCCCAGATCCCTTTGTACTGCAGTACTTTCCAGTCTCTCGCCATTAAGAAAATAACTTGCTCTCTGATTTTTCCTGCCAAAGTGCATAACCTCACATTTTCCAATATTATATTGCATCTGCAAAATCTCCGCCCACTCACCCAGCCTGTCTATATCCCCTTGCAGGTTTTTTATGTCCTCCTCACTCTCTACTTTCCCTCCCATCTTTGTATCATCTGCAAATTTTGATATGTTGCACTCGGTCCCCTCCTCCAAATCGTTAATATAGATTGTAAAGAGTTGGGGACCCAGCACCGACCCCTGTGGAACACCACTGGTTACTGGTTGCCAGTCCGAAAATGAACCATTTATCCCAACTCTCTGCTTCCTGTTTGATAACCAATCCTCCACCCATGCCAGAATATTACCCCCAATCCCGTGATTTTTTATCTTAAGTAATAATCTTTTATGTGGCACCTTGTCGAATGCCTTCTGGAAGTCTAAATACACTACGTCCACTGGTTCCCCTTTATCCACCCTATACGTTATATCCTCGAAGAACTCAAGCAAATTTGTCAGACATGACTTCCCCTTCATAAAGCCATGCTGACTTTGTCCTATTTTTTCGATCTACTGCTCCTTCTCCACCACCTGCTCCTTCTCCTACGACTGCTCAAACTCCTCCTGCTCCCTCTCCTCCTGATCAACATCCTCCTCCTGTTCCACCTCCTCCTCCTGCTCCACCTTCCCCTCCTGCTCCTTCTCGCCCTCCTGCTCCTTCTCCACCTCCTGCTCCTTCTCCACCTACTGCTCGTTCTCCAATCCTGCTCATTCACCACCTCCTGCTTCTTCTTCTCCTCGTGCTCTTACTCCTCCTCCTGCTCCTTCTTCTTCCGATGCTCCTTCTCCATTCCTGCAGCCTCTTCTCCTCCTGCTCCTTCTTCTCCTCCTGCTCCTCCTCCAACCGCTGCTCCTTCTCCACCTCGTGCTCAGCCTCCTCCTGCTCCTTCTCCTCCACCCGCTCAACTTCCTCCTGATGCTGCTCCTCCTCATGCTCAACCTCCCCCTCCTGCTCCTCCACCCGCTACTGCTCCTTCTCCTCCTCCTCCACCAACCTGCTCCTTTTCGACCTCCTCGTAAACCTCCCCCTCCTGCTCTTTTTCGATCTACTGCTCCTTCTCCACCACCTGCTCCTTCTCCTACGACTGCTCAAACTCCTCCTGCTCCTTCTCCTCCTGATCAACATCCTCCTCCTGTTCCACCTCCTCCTCCTGCTCCACCTCCTCCTCCTGCTCCTTCTCCACCTCCAGCTCCACTTCCTCCATCTGCTCCACCTCCTCCCACTTCTCCTTCTCCACCTCCTACCACTGCTCCTTCTACACCTCCTGTTCCTTCTCCTCCTCCAGCTCCTTCGCCACCTCACGGTGCTTCTCCTTCTTCAGCTCCTTCCCGTCCCCCTGCTCCTTCTCCCCCTCCTGCTTCTTTTTCCCCTTCCTGCTCCTTCGCCCCGGCCTGCTCCTTCTCTCCCTCCTGCTCCTTCGCCTCCTCCTCCACCTCCTGCTCATTTTCCACCTCCTGTTCAACCTCTCCCTCCATCTCCTGCTCCTTCTCCACCTCCTGCTCCATCTTCTCCTCCTGCTCCTTCAACACCTCCTGATCCTTCTCCCTCTCCTGTTTTTCTTTCCCCTACCTGCTCCTTCTCCCCTTCCTGCTCCTTCTCTCCCTTCTGCTACGTCTCCTCCTTTTCCACCTCCTGTTCAACCTCCGCCTCCATGTCCTGCTCCTTCACCCCGTCCTGCTCCTTCTCCTCCTCCTCCACCTCCTGCTCCCTCAACCCCTCCTGCTCCTTCTCCTCCTCCTCCACCTCCTGCTCCTTTTCCACCTCCTGTTCCACCGCCACCTCCATCTCCTGCTCCTTCTCCACCTCATGCTCATTCTTCTCCTCCTGCTCCTTCTCCATCTCCTCCTCCACCTCCTCCTCCTGCTCCTTCTCCACCTCCTGCTCCGCCACCTCCTCCTGCTCCTTCTCCTCCTCCTGCTCCTTCTCCTCCTCCTGCTCCAACTCCTCCTCCTGCTCCTACTTCTTCACCTGCGCCTTCTCCACTCTTGCTCCTTCTCCTCCTGCTGCTCCTTCTCCTTCTCCTGATCCTTCTCCTCCTCCTGCTCCTTCTCCTCCTCCTGCTCCTTGTCCACTTCATGCTCCTTGTCCGCCTCCTGCCCCTTGTCCACATCCTGCTCCTTGTCCACCTCCTGCTCCGTGTCCACCTACTGCTCCTTGTCCACCTCCTGCTCCTTGTCCACCTAGTGTTCCTTCTCGCCCTCCTGCTCCTTCTCGTCCTCCTGATCCTTCTCGCCCTCCTGCTCCATCTCGCCCTCCTGCTTCTTCTCACCCTCCTGCTCCTTCTCGCCCTCCTGCTCCTTCTCCACCTCCTGCTCCTTCTCCACCTGCTGCTCCTTCTCCACACCTGCTCATTCACCTCCTCCTGCTCCTTCTTCTCCTCGTGCTCCTACTCCTCCTCCTGCTCCTTCTTCTTCCGATGCTCCTTCTCCATTCCTGCAGCCTCTTCTCCTCCTGCTCCTTCTTCTCCTCCTGCTCCTCCTCCAACTCCTGCTCCTTCTTCACCTCCTGCTCCTTCTGCACCACCTGCTCCTTCTCCAACTCCTGCTCCTTCTCCACCTCGTGCTCAACCTCCTCCTGCTCCTTCTCCTCCTCCCGCTCAACTTCCTCCTGATACTTCACCTCCTCATGCTCAACCTCCCCCTCCTGCTCCTCCTCCCCCAACTGCTCCTTCTCCTCCTCCTCCTCCTCCTCGAACGTGCTCCTTTTCGAACTCCTCGTAAACCTCCCCCTCCTGCTCTTTTTCGATCTACTGCTCCATCTCCAGCTCCTGCTCCTTCTCCTCCTACTGCTCAAACTCCTACTGCTCCTTCTCCTCCTGATCAACATCCTCCTCCTGTTCCACCTCCTCCTGCTGCTCCACCTCCTCCTCCTGCTCCTTCTCCACCTCCAGCTCCACCTTCTCCATCTGCTCCACCTCCTCCCACTGCTCCTTCTCCACCTCCTACCACTGCTCATTCTACACCTCCTGTTCCTTCTCCTCCTCCAGCTCCTTCGCCACCTCACGGTGCTTCTCCTTCTTCAGCTCCTTCCCGTCCCCCTGGTCCTTCTCCCCCTCCTGCTTCTTTTTCCCCTTCCTGCTCCTTCGCCCCGGCCTGCTCCTTCTCTCCCTCCTGCTCCTTCGCCTCCTCCTTCACCTCCTGCTCATTTTCCACCTCCAGTTCAACCTCCCCCTGCATCTCCTGCTCCTTCTCCACGCCTGCTCCATCTTCTCCTCCTGCTCCTTCTCCACCTCCTGCTCCTTCTCCCTCTCCTGCTTCTTTTCCGCCTACCTGCTCCTTCTCACCTTCCTGCTCCTTCTCTCCGTACTGCTACTTCTCCTCCTTTTCCACCTCCTGTTCAACCTCGGCCTCCATCTCCTGCTCCTTCTCCTCATCCTGCTCATTCACCCCCTCCTGCTGCATCTCCTCCTCCTCCACCTCCTGCTCCTTCACCCACTCCTGCTCCTTCTCCTCCTCCTCCACCGCCTGCTCCTTTTCCACCTCCAGTTCAACCACCCCCTCCATCTCCTGCTCATTCTCCACCTCATGCTCATTCTTCTCCTCATGCTCCTTCTCCATCTGCTCCTCCACCTCCTCCTCCTGCTCGGTCTCCTCCTCCTCCCCCTCCTGCCCATTCTCCACCTCCTCCCCCTTCTACACCTCTGGCTCCTTCTCCACCTCCTGCTCCTTCTCCACGTCCTGTTCCTTCTCCTCATCCTGCTCCTTCTCCATCTCCTGCTCAACCTCCTCCTGCTCCGTCTCCACATCCTGCTCCTTCTCTACCTCCTGCTCCTTCTCCACCTCCTGCTCCTTCTCCACCTCCTGCTCCTTCTCCCCCTCCTGCTCCTTCCCCACCTCCTGCTCATTCTCCTCCTCCTGCTCCTACTCCACCTCCAGCTCTTTGTCGCCCTCCTGCTCCTTCTGCACCTGCTGCTCGTTCTCCTCCTCTTGCTCCAGCCCCACCGTCTGCTCCTTCTCGTAATCTTGCACCTTCTCCACCTCCTCCTCCTTCTCCTCCTCCTTCTCAAACTCCTCCTCCTGCTCCTTCTTCTTAAGCTGCTTCTTCGCCACTCCTGCAGCCTCTTCTCCTCCTGCTCCTTCTTCTCCTCCTTCTCCTCCTCCACCTCCTGCTCCTTCTCCACCTCCTGATCCATCTGCACCTCCTGCTCCTTCTCCAACTCCTGCTCCTTCTCCACCTCGTGCTCAACCTCCTCCTGTTCATTCTCCTCCTCCCGCTCAACTTCCTCCTGATACTTCACCTCCTCATGTTCAACCTCCCCCTCCTGCTCCTCCTCCCCCGACTGCTCCTTCTCCTCCTCCTCCACCAACTGGCCTTTTCGAACTCCTCGTAAACCTCCCCCTCCTGCTCTTTTTCGATCTACTGCTCCTTCTCCACCTCCTGCTCCTTGTCCTCCTCCTGCTCAAACTCCTCCTGCTCCTTCTCGTCCTCCTGATCAGCATCATCCTCCTGTTCCACCTTCTCCTCCTGCTCCTTCTCCTCCTCCTGATCAACATCCTCCTCCTGCTCCACCTCCTCCTCCTGTTCCTTCTCCTCTTCTAGCTCCTTCGCCACCTCACGCTGCTTCTCCTTCTTCAGCTCCTTCTCCTCCTCCTGCTCCTTCTCCACCTCCGGCTCCTGCTCCCCGTCCTGCTCCTTCTCCATCTCCTGCTCAAACTCCTCCTACTCCCACTCCACATCCTGCTCCTTCTCTACCTCCTGCTCCTTCTCCACCTCCTGCTCCTTCTCCTCCCCTGCTCCTTCTCCACCTCCTGCTCCTTGTCGCCTTCCTGCTCCTACTGCTCCTTCTCCACCTCCTGCTCCTTCTCTCCCTCCTGCTGCTTCGCCTCCTCCTCCACCTCCTGCTCCCTTTCCACCTCCTGTTCAACCTCCCCCTCCATCTCCTGCTCCTTCTCCAGCTCCTGCTCCTTCTCCTCCTCCTGCTCCTTCGCCCCCTCCTGCTTCTTTTTCCCCTTCCTGCTCTTTCGCCCCCTCCTGCTCCTTCTCTCCATCCTGCTCCTTCGCCTCCTCCTCCTACTCCTGCTCCTTTTCCACCTCCTGTTCAACCTCCCCCTCCATCTCCTGCTCCTTCTCCACCTCCTGCTCCTTCTTCTCCTCCTGCTCCTTCTCCACCTCCTCATCCACCTCCTCCTGCTCCTTCTCCACCTCCGGCTCCTTCTCCACTTCCTGTTCCTTCTCCACCTCCTGCTCCTTCTCCCCGTCCTGCTCCTTCTCCATCTCCTGCTCAAACTCCTCCTACTCCTACTCCACATCCTGCTCCTTCTCCACCTCCTGCTCCTTCTCCACCTCCTGCTCCTTCTCCACCTCCTGCTCCTTCTCCACCTTCTGCTCCTTGTCCACCTCCTCCTCCTTCTCGCCCTCTGCTCGTTCTCCACCTCCTTCTCCTTCTCCTCCCCTCCTCCTTCTCCACCTCCTGCTCCTTGTCGCCTTCCTGATCCTACTGCACCGCCTGCTCCTTCTCCTCCTCCTGCTCCTTCTCCACCTGCTGATCCTTCTCATAATCTTGCACCTTCTCCACCTCCTGCTCCTACTCCTCCTCCTTCTCCTACTCCTCCTCCTGCAACTTCTTCTTCCGCTGCTCCTTCTCCACTCCTGCTGCCTCTTCTCCTCCTGCTCCTTCTTCTCCTCCTGCTCCTCCTCCACCTCCTGCTCCTTCTGCACATCCTGCTCCATCTGCACCTCCTGCTCCTTCTCCAACTCATTCTCCTTCTCCACCTCGTGCTCAACTTACTCCTGCTCATTCTCCTCCTCCCGCTCAACTTCCTCCTGATACTTCTCTTCCTCAACCTCCCCCTCCTGCTCCATCTCCCCCACCTGCTCCTTCCCCTCCTCCTCCACCACCTGCTCCTTTTCCACCTCGTCGTAAACCTCCCACTTCTGCTCGTTTTCGATCAACTGCTCATTCTCCACCTCCTGCTGCTTCTCCACCTCCTGCTCCTTCTCCACCTCCTGCCCAAACTCCTCATGCTCCTTCTCCTCCTCCTGATCAACATCCTACTCCTGCTCCACCTCCTCCTTCTGCTCCTTCTCCTCCTCCTTTTCAACATCCTACTCCTGCTCCACCTCCTCCTCTTGCTCCTTCTCCACCTCCAGCTCCACCTCCTCCATCTGCTCCACCTCCACCCACTGCTCCTTCTCCACCTCCTCCCACTGCTCCATCTCCAACTCCTGTTTCTTCTCCTCCTCCAGCTCCTTCGCCACCTCACGCTGATTCTCCTTCTTCTGCTCCTTCTCCTCCTCCTGCTCCTTCTCTCCCTCCTGCTGCTTCGCCTCCTCCTCCACCTCCTGCTCCCTTTCCACCTCCTGTTCAACCTCCCCCTCCATCTCCTGCTCCTTCTCCAACTCCTGCTCCTTCTCCTCCTCCTGCTGCTTCTCCCCCTCCTGCTTCTTTTTCCCCTTCCTGCTCTTTCGCCCCCTCCTGCTCCTTCTCTCCCTCCTGCTCCTTCGCCTCCTCTTCCACCTCCTGCTCCTTTTCCACCTCCTGTTCAAGCTCCCCCTCCATCTCCTGCTCCTTCTCCACCTCCTGCTCCTTCTTCTCCTCCTGCTCCTTCTCCACCTCCTCATCCACCTCCTCCTGCTCCTTCTCCACCTCCGGCTCCTGCTCCACTTCCTGTTCCTTCTCCACCTCCTGCTCCTTCTCCCCGTCCTGCTCCTTCTCCATCTCCTGCTCAAACACCTCCTACTCCTACTCCACATCCTGCTCCTTCTCCACCTCCTGCTCCTTCTCCACCTCCTGCTCCTTCTCCACCTCCTGCTCCTTCTCCACCTTCTGCTCCTTGTCCACCTCCTCCTCCTTCTCGCCCTCTGCTCGGTCTCCACCTCCTGCTCCTTCTCCTCCCCTGCTCCTTCTCCACCTCCTGCTCCTTGTCGCCTTCCTGCTCCTACTGCACCGCCTGCTCCTTCTCCTCCTCCTGCTCCTTCTCCACCTTCTGATCCTTCTCGTAATCTTGCACCTTCTCCACCTCCTGCTCCTACTCCTCCTCCTTCTCCTGCTCCTCCTCCTGCAACTGCTTCTTCCGCTGCTCCTTCTCCACTCCTGCTGCCTCTTCTCCTCCTGCTCCTTCTTCTCCTCCTGCTCCTCCTCCACCTCCTGCTCCTTCTGAACATCCTGCTCCATCTGCACCTCCTGCTCCTTCTCCAACTCATTCTCCTTCTCCACCTCGTGCTCAACTTACTCCTGCTCATTCTCCTCCTCCCGCTCAACTTCCTCCTGATACTTCTCTTCCTCAACCTCCCCCTCCTGCTCCATCTCCCCCACCTGCTCCTTCCCCTCCTCCTCCACCACCTGCTCCTTTTCCACCTCGTCGTAAACCTCCCCCTTCTGCTCGTTTTCGATCAACTGCTCATTCTCCACCTCCTGCTGCTTCTCCACCTCCTGCTCCTTCTCCATCTCCTGCCCAAACTCCTCATGCTCCTTCTCCTCCTCCTGATCAACATCCTCCTCCTGCTCCACCTCCTCCTTCTGCTCCTTCTCCTCCTCCTTTTCAACATCCTACTCCTGCTCCACCTCCTCCTCTTGCTCCTTCTCCACCTCCAGCTCCACCTCCTCCATCTGCTCCACCTCCACCCACTGCTCCTTCTCCACCTCCTCCCACTGCTCCATCTCCAACTCTTGTTTCTTCTCCTCCTCCAGCTCCTTCGCCACCTCACGCTGCTTCTCCTTCTTCTGCTCCTTCTCCTCCTCCTGCTCCTTCTCTCCCTCCTGCTGCTTCGCCTCCTCCTCCACCTCCTGCTCCCTTTCCACCTCCTGTTCAACCTCCCTCTCCATCTCCTCCTCCTTCTCCAACTCCTGCTCCTTCTTCTCCTCCTGCTCCTTCTCCACCTCCTCATCCACCTCCTCATCCTGCTCCTTCTCCACCTCCTGCTCCGCCTCCTCCTCCTGCTCCATCTCCTCCTCCAGCTCCTTCTTCTCCTCCTGCTCCTTCTTCTCCTCCTGCTGCTTCTTCTCCTCCTGTTCCTTCTCCATTCCTGCTCCGTCTCCTCCTCCTCCCCCTCCTGCCCCTTCTCCACCTACGGCTCCTTCTCCACCTTCTGCTCCTTCTTGTAATCTTGCACCTTCTCCACCTCCTCCTCCTTCTCCTCCTGCTTCTCCTACTCCTCCTCCTGCTCCTTCTTCTTCCGCTGCTCCTTCTCCACTCCTGCAGCCTCTTCTCCTCCTGCTCCTTCTCCACCTCGTGCTCCTTCTGCACCTCCTGCTCCTTCTCCACCTCGTGCTCAACATCCTCCTGTTCCTTCTCCTCCTCACGCTCAACTTCCTCCTGATATTTCTCCTCCTCATGTTCAACCTCCCCCTCCTGCTCCTCCTCCCCCTACTGCTCCTTCTCTTCCTCCTCCACTACGTGGCCTTTCCGACCTCCTCGTAAACATCCCCCTCCTGCTCTTTTTCGATCTACTGCTCCTTCTCCCCCTCCTGCTCCGTCTCCTCCTGCTGATCAACATCCTCCTCCTGTTCCACCTCCTCCTCCTGCTCCTTCTCCTCCTCCTGATCAACATCCTCCTCCTGCTCCACCTCCTCCTCCTGCTCCTTCTCCACCTCCAGCTCCACCTCCTCCATCTGCTCCACCTCCTCCCACTGCTCCTTCTCCACCTCCTGTTCCTTCTCCTCCTCTAGCTCCTTGGCCACCTCACGCTGCTTCTCCTTCTTCAGCTCCTTCCCCTCCTCCTGCTCCTTCTCCACCCTTGCTCCTTTTGCACCTCCTGCTCCTTCTCCTCGTCCTGCTCCTTCTTCTTCTGCTGCTCCTTCTCCAACTACTGCATAACGTGCTGCTCCTGCTCCTTCCCTTGGCCTGCTTAACCTGTTCCTCCTATTTCTCCTCCACCTGCTCAACCTGTTCCACCTACTCCTTCTCCAACTCCAGCACCTACTCCGCCTCCGGATCCTTCTCAACCTCCGGCTCCTTCTCCACCTCCGGCTCCTTCTCCACCTCCTGCTCCCTCTCCACATCCTGCTCCGTCTCCCCATCCTGCTCCTTCTCCTCCTCCTGCTCCTTCTCCACCTTCTGCTCCTTGTCCACCTCCTCCTCCTTCTCGCCCTCTGCTTCTTCCCCACCTCCTGCTCCTTCTCCTCCCCCTGATCCTTCTCCACCTCCTGCTCCTTGTCGCCCTCCTGCTCTTTCTGCACCTCCTGCTACTTGTCCTCCTCCTGCTCCTTCTCCACCTTCTGCTCCTTCTCGTAATCTTGCACCTTCTCCACCTCCTGCTCCTTGTCGCCCTCCTGCTCCTTCTGCACCTCCTCCTCTTTCTCCTTCTCCTTCTCCTCCTCCTGCTCCTTCTTCCGCTGCTCCTTCTCCACTCCTGCTGCCTCGTCTCCTCCTGCTCCTTCTTCTCCTCCTGCTCCCCCTCCATCTCCTGCTCCTTCTCCTCCTCCTGCTCCTTCGCCCCCTCCAGATCATTCTCCACCACCTCCACCTCCTGCTCCTTTTCCACCTCCTGTTCAATCTCCCCCTCCATCTCCTGCTCATTCTCCTCCTCCTGCTGCATCTTCTCCTCCTGCTCCTTCTCCATTCCTGCTCCTTCTCCTCCTCCACCCACTCCTGCCCATTCTCAACCTCCAGCCCCTTCTCCACCTCCGGCTCCTTCTCCACCTCCGGCTCCTTCTCGACCTTCTGATCCTTCTCCACCTCCTGCTCCTTCTGCACCTCCTGCTCCTTCTCCATCTCCTGCTCAACCGCCTCCTACTCCTTCTCCACCTCCTGCTCATTCTCCACCTCCTGCTCCTTCTCCACCTCCTGCTACTTCTCCCCTTCCTGCTCCTTCTCCTCCTCCTGCTCATT
The DNA here is from genome assembly GCF_035084215.1 of Heptranchias perlo. Taxonomy (NCBI): domain Eukaryota; kingdom Metazoa; phylum Chordata; class Chondrichthyes; order Hexanchiformes; family Hexanchidae; genus Heptranchias; species Heptranchias perlo. The sequence goes on along the minus strand of NW_027138374.1, from coordinate 1,400,786 downwards.
CTCCACCTTCTGCTCCTTCTCGTAATCTTGCAATTTCTCCACCTCCTGCTCCTTCTCCTCCTCCTTCTCCTACTCCTTCTTCTCCTCCTCCTCCTTCTTCTCCTCCTGCTCCTTCTCCTCCTGCTCCTTCTCCATTCCTGCTCCGTCGCCTCCTCCTCCCCCTCCTGCCCATTCTCCACCTCCTGCCCCTTCTCCACCTCCGGCTCCTTCTCCACCTCCGGCTCCATCTCGCCCTCCGGCTCCTTCTCGACCTCCTGCTCCTTCTCCACCTCCTGCTCCTTCTCCGCCTCCTGCTCCTTCTCCACCTCCTGCTCCTTCTCATCCTCCTTCTCCTACTCCTTCTTCTCCTCCTGCTCCTTCTTCTCCTCCTGCTCCTACTCCTTCTTCTCCTCCTGCTCCTTCTCCACCTCCTGCTCCTTCATCACCTCCTGCTACTTCTCCCCCTCCTGCTCCGTCTCCACCTCCTGCTCTTTCTCCACCTTCTGCTCCTTCTCGTCATCTTGCACCTTCTCCACCTCCTGCTCCTTCTCCTCCTCCTTCTCCTCCTCCTTCTCCTACTCCTCGTCCTGCTCCTTCTTCTCCTCCTGCTCCTTCTCCTCCTGCTCCTTCTCCATTCCTGCTCCGTCTCCTCCTCCTACCCCTCCTGCCCATTCTCCACCTCCTGCCCCTTCTCCACCTCCGGCTCCTTCTCCACCTCCGGCTCCTTCTCGACCTCCTGCCCCTTCTCCACCTCCTGCTCCTTCTGCACCTCCTGCTCCTTCTCCATCTCCTCCTCAACCTCCTCCTACTCCTTCTCCACATCCTGCTCCTTCTCCACCTCCTGCTCATTCTCCACCTCCTGCTCCTTCTCCACCTCCTGCTACTTCTCCCCCTCCTGCTCCTTCTCCTCCTCCTGCTCATTCTCCACCTTCTGCTCCTTCTCGTAATCTTGCACCTTCCCCACCTCCTGCTCCTTCTCGTCCTTCTTCTCCTCCTCCTTCTCCTACTCCTCCTCCTGCTCCTTCTTCTCCTCCTGCTCCTTCTCCTCCTGCTCCTTCTGCATTCCTGCTCCGTCTCCTCCTCCTCCCCCTCCTGCACATTCTCCACCTCCTGCCCCTTCTCCATCTCCGGCTCCTTCTCCACCTCCGGTCCCTTCTCCACCTCCAGCTCCTTCTCCACCTACTGCTCCTTCTCCACCTCCTGCTCCTTCTCTCCTCCTGCTCGTTCTCCGCCTCCTGCTCCTTCTCCACCTCCTGCTCCTTCTCCACCTCCTGCTCAACTTCCAACAACGGCTACTTCTCCACCTGCTCCTCCTGCTCCTTCTTCTCCTCTGCTCAACCTCTTCCTCCTGCTTCTTCTCCAACTCCTTCTCCTATGCCCCTCCTGCTCCTACTCATCCTCCTGCTCCTTCTTCTTCTCCTGCTCCTTCTCCACTCCGCTCCATCTCCACTTCCTGCTCCTTCTCCTCCTCCAGCCTCTGCTCCTTCTCCTCCCCTCCCCCTCCAGCTCCTTCTGAACTTCCTGCTCCTTCTCCCCCTACTGCTCCTTCTCCCCCTCCTGCTCCTTCACCCCCTCCTGCTCAAACTCCTCCTGCTCCTTCTCCACCACCTGCTCCTTCTCAACCTGCTGCTCAACCTCCAACGGCTCGTTCTCCTCCTCCTCCTCCTCCTCCTCCTGCTCCTTGAGCTCCTCCAGCTCACCCTCATCCTCTTGCTCAAACTCCTCCCCCTCCTTGTTCTCCACCCCTGCTCCTTCTCCACCTCCTCATCATTCTCCACCTCCTGCTCCTTCTCAACTTTTGCTTAACCTCCTCCGCCTGCTCCTTCTCCACTTCATGCTCCTTCTCCCGCTTCTGCTCCTTATCCCGCTTCTGCTCCGTCTCCTCCTGCTGCTACTTCTCCTCCTGCGGCTTCTTCTGCTCCTTCTTCTTCTCCTGCTCCTTCGCCACTCCTACTCCATCTCCACCTCCAGCTCCTTCTCCTGCTCCTTCTCCTCCTCCTGCTGCTTCTGCTCCTCCTGCTCCTTCTCCATCCTCCAGCTCCTTCTCCTTCTCCTGCTTCTTCTCCTTCTCCTGCTCATTCTTCTCCGACTGCTCCTTCTTCTCCTCCTGCTCCTTCTAAATTCCTGCTCCATCTCCTCCTCCTTCTCCTTGTCCACCTCCTGCTCCTTCTCGCCCTCCTGCTCCTTCCTGCCCTCCTGCTCTTTCTCCACCTCCTGTTCCTTCTCCACTCCTGCTCATTCACCAGCTCCTGCTCCTTCTTCTCCACCTGTTCCTCCTCCTGCTCCTTCTTCACCTCCTGCTCCTTGTCTTCCTTCTGCTCCTTTTCTTCCTCCTGCTCCTTCTCCACCTCATGCTCCTTCCCGACCTCCTGCCACTTCTCCACCTCTTGCTCCTTCACCTCATATTGCGCCTTCTCCACCTCCTGCTCCTCCTCCTCCTCCTCCTCCTGCTCCGACTCCGCCTCCTGCTCCTTCTCCTCCTCCTGCTCCTTCTTCTCCTCCTGCTCCAGCGCCTCCTCCTGCTTCTTCTCCATAACCTTCTCCTACTCCCCCTCCTGGTCATTCTCCGCCTCCTGCTCCTTCTCCACCCATTGCTTCTTCTCCACCTCCTGTTCCTTCTCCTCCTCCTGCTCCTTCTCCACCTCCTTCTGCTCCTCCACCTCCATCTCCTTATTCTGTTCCTTGTCCACCTCCTGCTCTTACACCACCTCCTTCTCCTCATCCACCTCCTTCTCCTCCTCCTGCTCCTTGTCCACGTCCTGCTCCTTGTTCGCCTCATGCTCCTGGTCCACCTCCTGCTCCTTGTCCACATCCTGCTCCTTCTCCACCTCCTGCTCCTTCCCGACCTCCTGCCACTTCTCCACCTCTTGCTCCTTCACCTCATCTTGCGCCTTCTCCACCTCCTGCTCCACCTCCTCCTCCTGCTCCGACTCCGCCTCCTGCTCCTTCTCCTCCTCATGCTCCTTCTTCTCCTCCTGCTCCAGCGCCTCCTCCTGCTTCTTCTCCATCACCTTCTCCTACTCGCCCTCCTGGTCATTCTCCGCCTCCTGCTCCTTCTCCACCCATTGCTTCTTCTCCACCTCCTGTTCCTTCTACTCCTCCTGATCCTTCGCCATCTCATTCTTCTCATCCACCTCCTTCTCTTCCTCCTGTGCCTTGTCCACCTCCTGCTCCTTGCCCACCTCCTGCTCCATCTCACCCTCCTGCTACTTCCTGCCCTCCTGCTCCTTCTCCACCTCCTGCTCCTTCTCCACCCCTGCTCTTTCACCACCTCGTGCTCCCACTCCCGCTCCTGCTCATTCTCCTCCTCCTGCCCCTTCACCACCTCCTGCTCCACCTTCTCCTCCTGCTCCTTCTCCACTATCTGCTCCATCTCCTCCTGCTCCGTTCATCAATTCCTGCTCCGCCTCCTCCTCCTCCGACTTCGCCACTTCCTGCTTCTTCTCCTCATCCTGTTCCTTCTCGACCTTCTGCTCCTTGTTCTCATCCAATAACTTCTTCTCCTCCAACTGCTTCTTCTCCTGCTGCTCCTTCTCCAATCCTGCTCCATCTCCACCTCCTGCTCCCTCTCCTCCTCCTCCACCTCCTGCCCCTTCTCCACCTCCGGCTCCTTCTCCGCCTGCTGCTCCTTCTCCACCTATTGATTATTCTCCACCTTGGCTCCTTCTCCTCCTCCTGCACCTTCTCCACCTCCTTCTCCTCCTCCTGCTCCTTGTCAACCTCCTGCTCCTTGTCCACCTGCTGCTCCTTGTCCACCTCCTCCTCCTTCTCGCCCTCCTGCTCCTGCTGCACCTCCTGCTTCTTCAACTCCTCCTGCTCTTTCTCCACCTTCTGTTCCTTCTAGTAATCTTGCACCTTCTCCACCTCCTCCTCCTTCTCCTCCTCCTTCTCCTTCTCCTACTCATCCTCCGGCTCCTTCTTATTCCGCTGCTACTTCTCCACTGCTGCCCCTTCTTCTCCTTCTCCTCCTGCTCCTTCTTCTCCTCCTGCTCCTGCTCCTCCTTCACCTCCTGCTCCATCTCCACCTCCTGCTCCTTCTCCACCTCCTGCTCCTTCTGCACCTCCTGCTCCTTCTCCACTTCCTGCTCCTTCTCCACCTCCTGCTCCTTCTGCACCCCCTGTTCCTTCTGCACCTCGTGCTCAGCCTCATCCTGCTCCTTCTACTCCTCCCGATCAACCTCCTCCTCCTGCTCCTTCTCCACCTCCTGATCATTCCCCAACTCCTGCTCCATCTCCTCCTACTGCTCAACCTCCTCCTCCTGCTCCATCCCCACCTCCTGCTCCTCCTCCTCCTCCTGTTCCTTCTCCTCCTCCTGCTCCTTCTCCTCCCTCTCCTCCTTCCCCAAACCCTGCTCCTTCCGCAACTCCTGCTCAACCTCCTCCTGCTCCTTCTCCTCCTCCTCCTCAACTTCCTCCTGATCCTTCTCCTTCTCAGGCTCAACCTCCTCCTCCTGCTCCGCCTCCCCCTCCTGTTCCTTTTCCCCTCCTGCAACTTCTACCCCTCCTGCACCTTCACCCCTCATGCACCTTCTCACCCTCCTGCACCTTCTCCCCCTCCTGCTGCTTCTTCACCTCCTGCTAATTCTCCTCCTCCTCCACCTCCTGCTCCTTCTCCCCGTCCTGCTCCTTCTCGCCCTACTGCTCATTCACCAACTCCTGCTCCTCCTTCTCCTCCTTCTCCTCCTCCTGCTCCTTCTCCACCTCCTGCTCCTTGTCTCCCTCCTGCTCCTTGTCTCCATCCTGGTCCTTCCCCACCTCCTGATCCTTCTCCACCTCCTGCTCATTCTCCTTCTCCAGCTCCTTCTCCACCTCCTGCTCCTTCTCCTCATTTTGCGCCTTCTCCACCTCCTGCTCCTTCTCCACCTCCTGCTCATTCTCCTTCTCCTGCTCCTTCTCCTCCTCCTGCTCCTACTCCTCCTCCTGCTCCTTCTCCACTCCTGCTCCATCTCCACCTCCTGCTCCTTCTCCTCCTCCTGTTCCTTCCCTCCTGCTGCTCCTTCTCCTCCCCCTGCTCCTTCTCCTCCTGCTGCTCCTTCTCCACCTCCTGCTCCTTCTCCTCCTCTTGCTCCTTCTCCACCTCCTGCTACTTCTTCTCCTCCTGCTCCTGCTCCTCCTCCTGCTTCTTCACGAACTCCTTCTCCTACTCTTTCCCCTGCTCCTTCTCCTCCTACTACTACTACTCCTTTTCCTGCACATTATTCTTCTCCTGCTCCATCTCCACTCCTGCTCCTTCTCCTCCTCCTGCTCCTTCTCCTCCTTCTGCTCCTTCTCCTCCCCCTGCTCCTCCTCATCCTGCTGCTCCTTCTCCACCTCCTGCTCCTTCTCCTACTCCTGCTCCTTGTCCACCTCCTGCTCCTTGTCCACCTCCTGCGCCTTGTCAACCTCCTGCTCCGTGTCCACCTCCTTCTCCGTGTCCACCTCCTGATTCTTGTCCACCTCCTGATTCTTGTCCACCTCCTGCTCCTTGTCCACCTCCTGCTCCTTCTCGCCCACCTGCCCCTTCTCGCCCTCCTGCTTCTTCTCGCCCTCCTGCTCCTTCTCGCCCTCCTGCTACTTCTCGCCCTCCTGCTCCTTCTCGCCCTCCTGCTCCTTCTCCACCTGCTGCTCCGTCTCCACTGCTGCTCATTCACCATCTCCTGCTCCTTCTTCTCCTCCTTCTCCTCCTCCTGCTCCTTGTCTCCCCCCTGCTCCTTCTCCATCCCCTGCTCCTTCTCCACCTCATGCTCAACCTCCTCCTGCTTCTTCTCCTCCTCCTGCTCAACCTCCTCCTACTGCTTCTCCTACTCCTGCTACTACTCCTCTTCCTGCACATTATTCTTCTCCAATCCTGCTCCCTCTCCTCCTGCTGCTCCTTCTCCAACTCCTGCTCCTTCTCCTCCTCCTGTTCCTTCTCCTCCTCCTGCTCCTTCTCCACCTCCTTCTCCTCCTCCACCTCCTTGTCCACCTCCTGCTCCTTGTCAACCTCCTGCTCCGTGTCCATCTCCTTCTCCGTGAACACCTCCTGATTCTTGTCCAACTCCTGATTCTTATCCACCTCCTTTTCCTTCTCGCCCTCCTGCTCCTTCTCGCCCTCCTGCTTCTTCTCACCCTCCTGCTCCTTCTCCACCTCCTGCTCCTTCTCCACCTCCTGCTCCTTCTCCTCCTCCTGCTCAACCTCCTCCTACTGCTTCTCCTCATCCTGCTCAACCTCCTCCTGTCATTCCTTCTCCACATCCAACTCCTCATCCACCTCCTGATCCTTCCCCTCCTCCTGCTCTTTCTCCACCTGCTCCTCCTGCTCCTTCTTCTCCTCCTGCTCCTGCTCATTCTCCATCTCCTACTCCTTCTCCTCGTCCTGCTTCATCTTCACCTCCTACTCCATCTCCCCCTCCGACTTCTTCTCCCCGTCCTGCTCAAACTCCTCCTCCTCCTCCTTGTCCTCCTCCTACTGCTCCTTCAGCTCCTCCAGCTCACCCACCTGCTGTTGCTCACCCTCCTGCTGCTGCTCCTTCCCCACCTCCTGCTCAATCTCCTCCTGCTTCTTGTTCTCCACCTCCTGCTCCTTCTCCACCTCCTGCTCCTTCTTCTACTGCTGCTACTACTGCTCTTCCAGCACCTTATTCTTCTCCTGCTCCATCTCCACTCCTGCTCCTTCTCCTTCTCCTGCTCCTTCTCCTCCTTCTGCTCCTTCTCCTCCCCCTGCTCCTTCTCCTCCTGCTGCTCCTTCTCCACCTCCTGCTCCTTCTCCTCCTCCTGCTCCTTCTCCACCTCCTGCTCCTTCTTCTCCTCCTGCTCCTGCTCCTCCTCCTGCTTCTTCACCAACTCCTTCTCCTACTCCCCCTTCTGCTGCTTCTCCTCCTACTACTACTACTCCCGTTACTGCACCTTATTCAACTCCTGCTCCATCTCCACTCCTGCTCCTTCTCCTCCTCCTGCTCCTTCTCCTCCTTCGGCTCCTTCTCCTCCCCCTGCTCTTTCTCCTCCTGCTGCTCCTTCTCCATCTCCTGCTCCTTCTCCACCTATTGCTTATTCTGCACCTCCTGTTCCTTCCCCTCCTCCTGCTCCTTCTCCACCTCCTTCTCCTCCTCCACCTCCTGCTCCTTGTCAACTTCCTGCTCCGTGTCCACCTCCTTCTCCGTGTCCACCTCCTGATTCTTGTCCACATCCTGCTCCTTGTCCACCTCCTGCTCCTTCTCCACCTCCTGCTCCTTCTCGCCCTCCTGCTCCTTCTCGCCCGACTGCTTCTTCTCACCCTCCTGCTCCTTCTCACTCTCCTGCTCGTTCTCCACCTCCTGCTCCTTCTCCACCTCGTGCTCCTTCTCCTCCTCCTGTTCCTTCCCTCCTGCTGCTCCTTCTCCTCCCCCTGCTCCTTCTACTCCTGCTGCTCCTTCTCCACCTCCTGCTCCTTCTCCTCCTCTTGCTCCTTCTCCACCTCCTGCTACTTCTTCTCCTCCTGCTCCTGCTCCTCCTCCTGCTTCTTCACGAACTCCTTCTCCTACTCTTTCCCCTGCTCCTTCTCCTCCTACTACTACTACTCCTTTTCCTGCACATTATTCTTCTCCTGCTCCATCTCCACTCCTGCTCCTTCTCCTCCTCCTGCTCCTTCTCCTCCTTCTGCTCCTTCTCCTCCCCCTGCTCCTCCTCATCCTGCTGCTCCTTCTCCACCTCCTGCTCCTTCTCCTACTCCTGCTCCTTGTCCACCTCCTGCTCCTTGTCCACCTCCTGCGCCTTGTCAACCTCCTGCTCCGTGTCCACCTCCTTCTCCGTGTCCACCTCCTGATTCTTGTCCACCTCCTGATTCTTGTCCACCTCCTGCTCCTTGTCCACCTCCTGCTCCTTCTCGCCCACCTGCCCCTTCTCGCCCTCCTGCTTCTTCTCGCCCTCCTGCTCCTTCTCGCCCTCCTGCTACTTCTCGCCCTCCTGCTCCTTCTCGCCCTCCTGCTCCTTCTCCACCTGCTGCTCCGTCTCCACTGCTGCTCATTCACCATCTCCTGCTCCTTCTTCTCCTCCTTCTCCTCCTCCTGCTCCTTGTCTCCCCCCTGCTCCTTCTCCATCCCCTGCTCCTTCTCCACCTCATGCTCAACCTCCTCCTGCTTCTTCTCCTCCTCCTGCTCAACCTCCTCCTACTGCTTCTCCTACTCCTGCTACTACTCCTCTTCCTGCACATTATTCTTCTCCAATCCTGCTCCCTCTCCTCCTGCTGCTCCTTCTCCAACTCCTGCTCCTTCTCCTCCTCCTGTTCCTTCTCCTCCTCCTGCTCCTTCTCCACCTCCTTCTCCTCCTCCACCTCCTTGTCCACCTCCTGCTCCTTGTCAACCTCCTGCTCCGTGTCCATCTCCTTCTCCGTGAACACCTCCTGATTCTTGTCCAACTCCTGATTCTTATCCACCTCCTTTTCCTTCTCGCCCTCCTGCTCCTTCTCGCCCTCCTGCTTCTTCTCACCCTCCTGCTCCTTCTCCACCTCCTGCTCCTTCTCCACCTCCTGCTCCTTCTCCTCCTCCTGCTCAACCTCCTCCTACTGCTTCTCCTCATCCTGCTCAACCTCCTCCTGTCATTCCTTCTCCACATCCAACTCCTCATCCACCTCCTGATCCTTCCCCTCCTCCTGCTCTTTCTCCACCTGCTCCTCCTGCTCCTTCTTCTCCTCCTGCTCCTGCTCATTCTCCATCTCCTACTCCTTCTCCTCGTCCTGCTTCATCTTCACCTCCTACTCCATCTCCCCCTCCGACTTCTTCTCCCCGTCCTGCTCAAACTCCTCCTCCTCCTCCTTGTCCTCCTCCTACTGCTCCTTCAGCTCCTCCAGCTCACCCACCTGCTGTTGCTCACCCTCCTGCTGCTGCTCCTTCCCCACCTCCTGCTCAATCTCCTCCTGCTTCTTGTTCTCCACCTCCTGCTCCTTCTCCACCTCCTGCTCCTTCTTCTACTGCTGCTACTACTGCTCTTCCAGCACCTTATTCTTCTCCTGCTCCATCTCCACTCCTGCTCCTTCTCCTTCTCCTGCTCCTTCTCCTCCTTCTGCTCCTTCTCCTCCCCCTGCTCCTTCTCGTCCTGCTGCTCCTTCTCCACCTCCTGCTCCTTCTCCTCCTCCTGCTCCTTCTCCACCTCCTGCTCCTTCTTCTCCTCCTGCTCCTGCTCCTCCTCCTGCTTCTTCACCAACTCCTTCTCCTACTCCCCCTTCTGCTGCTTCTCCTCCTACTACTACTACTCCTGTTACTGCACCTTATTCAACTCCTGCTCCATCTCCACTCCTGCTCCTTCTCCTCCTCCTGCTCCTTCTCCTCCTTCGGCTCCTTCTCCTCCCCCTGCTCTTTCTCCTCCTGCTGCTCCTTCTCCATCTCCTGCTCCTTCTCCACCTATTGCTTATTCTGCACCTCCTGTTCCTTCCCCTCCTCCTGCTCCTTCTCCACCTCCTTCTCCTCCTCCACCTCCTGCTCCTTGTCAACTTCCTGCTCCGTGTCCACCTCCTTCTCCGTGTCCACCTCCTGATTCTTGTCCACATCCTGCTCCTTGTCCACCTCCTGCTCCTTCTCCACCTCCTGCTCCTTCTCGCCCTCCTGCTCCTTCTCGCCCGACTGCTTCTTCTCACCCTCCTGCTCCTTCTCACTCTCCTGCTCGTTCTCCACCTCCTGCTCCTTCTCCACCTCGTGCTCCTTCTCCACCTCCTGCTCCCTCTCCACCTCCTGCTCAACCTCCTCCTGCTCCTTCTCCTCCTCCTGCTCAACCTCCTCCTACTGCTTCTCCTCAACCTGCTCAACCTCCTCCTGTCATTCCTTCTCCACATCCAGCTGCTAATCCACCTCCTGATCCTTCCCCTCCTCCTGCTCTTTCTCCACCTCCTACTCAACCTCCTCCAACTGCTCCTTCTCCACCTGCTCCTCCTGCTCCTTCTTCTCCTCCTGCTCCTGCTCATTCTCCAACTCCTACTCCTTCTCCTCCTCCTGCTACATCTTCACCTACTACTCCTTTTCCACCTCCTGCTCCTTGTCCCCCTCCTGCTCCTTCTCCCCTTCCTGCTCAAACTCCTCCTCCTGCTCCTTCTCCTCCTCCTCTTACTGCTCCTTCAGCTCCTCCAGCTCACTCACCTGCTGTTGCTCACCCTCCTGCTGCTGCTCCTTCCCCACCTCCTGCTCAATCTCCTCCTCCTTCTTGTTCTCCACCCCTGCTCCCTCTCCACCTCCTGCTCCTTCTCCACCTCCTGCTCAACCTCATCCTGCTCCTTCTCCTCCTCCTGCTTAACCTCCTCCTACTGCTTCTCCTCATCCTGCTCACCCTCCTCCTCTTATTCCTTCTCCACATCCAGCTCCTAATCCACCTCCTGATCCTTCTCCTCCTCCTGCTCTTTCTCCACATCCTACTCCTGATCCTTCTTCACCTCCTGCTCAAACTCCTCCAACTGCTCCTTCTCCACCTGCTCCTCCTGCTCCTTCTTCTCCTCCTGCTCCTGCTCCTTCACCAACTCCTACTCCTTCTCCTCCTCCTGCTACATCGTCACCTCCTGCTCCTTGTCCACCTCCAGCTCATTCTCCTCATCTTGCGCCTTCTCCACCTCCTGATCCTTCTCCTCCTCCTGCACTTTCTCCACATCCTTCTCCTGCTCCTTCCCCAACTCCTGCTCAACCTCCTCGAACTGCTCCTTCTCCACCTGCTCCTCCTGCTCCTTCTTCTCCTCCTGCTCCTGCTCATTCTCCAACTCCTACTCCTTCTCCTCCTCCTGCTACATCTTCACCTACTACTCCTTTTCCACCTCCTGCTCCTTGTCCCCCTCCTGCTCCTTCTCCCCTTCCTGCTCAAACTCCTCCTCCTGCTCCTTCTCCTCCTCCTCTTACTGCTCCTTCAGCTCCTCCAGCTCACTCACCTGCTGTTGCTCACCCTCCTGCTGCTGCTCCTTCCCCACCTCCTGCTCAATCTCCTCCTCCTTCTTGTTCTCCACCCCTGCTCCCTCTCCACCTCCTGCTCCTTCTCCACCTCCTGCTCAACCTCATCCTGCTCCTTCTCCTCCTCCTGCTTAACCTCCTCCTACTGCTTCTCCTCATCCTGCTCAACCTCCTCCTCTTATTCCTTCTCCACATCCAGCTCCTAATCCACCTCCTGATCCTTCTCCTCCTCCTGCTCTTTCTCCACATCCTACTCCTGATCCTTCTCCACCTCCTGCTCAAACTCCTCCAACTGCTCCTTCTCCACCTGCTCCTCCTGCTCCTTCTTCTCCTCCTGCTCCTGCTCCTTCACCAACTCCTACTCCTTCTCCTCCTCCTGCTACATCGTCACCTCCTGCTCCTTGTCCACCTCCAGCTCATTCTCCTCATCTTGCGCCTTCTCCACCTCCTGATCCTTCTCCTCCTCCTGCACTTTCTCCACATCCTTCTCCTGCTCCTTCCCCAACTCCTGCTCAACCTCCTCGAACTGCTCCTTCTCCACCTGCTCCTCCTGCTCCTTCTTCTCCTGCTACTCCTGCTCCTTCTCCAACTCCTACTCCTTCTCCTCCTGCTGCGACATCGTCACCTCCTGCTCCTTGTCCACCTCCTGCTCCTTATCCCCGTCCTGCTCCTTCACCCCCTCCTGCTCCTTCTCCTCCAATTGCTCCTTCTCCCCCTCCTGCTCCTTCTCCTCCTCCTCCTGCTCCTTCAGCTCTTCCAGCTCACCCTCCTGCTGTTGCTCACCCTCCTGCTGCTGCTTCTTCCCCACCGCCTGCTCAATCTCCTCCTAATTATTGTTCTCCACCCCTGCTCCCTCTCCACCTCCTCATCATTCTCCACCTCCTGCTCCTTCTCCACCTCCTGCTCAACCTCCTCCTCCTGCTCCTTCTCCCGCTTCTGCTCCTTCTCCTCCTGCTGCTACTTCTCCTCCTGCTGCTTCTTCTCCTCCTGCTGCAACTTCTCCACCTCCTCCCCCTGCTCCTTCTCCACTTACACATCCTTCTCCAACTGTTCCTTCTCCACCTGCTCCGCCTGCTCCTTCATCTCCTCCTGCTCCTTCTCCTCTTCCTGCTCCTTCTCCACCTCCTGCTAAAGCTCTTCCTCCTGCTCCAACTCCACGACCTGCTCCTTCTCCTCCTCCTGTTCCTTCTCCTCCTCCTGCTTCTTCTGCTCGCCCTGTTCCTTCTCCCCCTCTTGATCCTTCTCCCCCTCCTGCTCCTTCTCCACCTCCTGCTCCTACTCCTCTTCCTGCGCCTTCTTGTTCTCCTGGTCCTTCTCCACTCCTGCTCCTTCTCCTCCTCCTGCTCCTTCTCCTCCTCCTGCACCTTCTCCTCCTCCTGCTCCTTCTCCTCCTCCGGCTCCTTCTCCACCTCCTGCTCCTTGTCCTCCTTCTACTCCTTCTCGACCTCCTGCTAATTCTCCACCTCCTGCTCCTTCTTCTCCTCCTGCTCCTGCTCCTCCTCCTGCTTCTGCTCCAACTCTTTCTCCTACTCCGCCTCCTGGTCATTCTCCGCCTCCTGCTCCTTACCCACCTATTGCTTCTTCTCACCTGCTGTTCCTTCTCCTCCTCCTGCTCCTTCTCCACCTCCTTCTCGTCCTCCACCTCCTTCTCCTCCTCCTTCTCATCATCCACCTCCTGCTCCTTCTCCACATTCTGCTCCTTGTACACCTCCTGCTCCTTGTCCACCTCCTGCTCCATGTCAACCTCCTGGTTCGTGTCGACCTCCTGCTCCTTGTCCACCTCCTGCTCCTTGTCCATCTACTGGTCCTTCTCGCCCTCGTCTTCCTTCTCGCCCTCCTCCTCCTTCTCTCCTTCCTGCTCCTTCTCGCCCTCCTGCTCCTTCTCCACCTCCTGCTCCTTCTCCACCTGCTGCTCCTTCTCCACTCCTGCTCATTCACCACCTCCTGCTCCTTCTTCTCCTCCTTCTTCTCCTCCTGCTCCTTGTCTCCCTCCAGCTCCTTCTCCACCTCCTGCTCCATCTCCACCTCCTGCTCCTTCTCCTCCTCCTGCTCCTTCTCCTCCTCCAGCACCTTCTCCTCCTCCTGCTCCTGCTCCTCCTCCTGCTCCTTGTGCACCTCCTGCTCCTTGTCCACCTCCTGCTCCATGTCAACCTCCTGGTCCGTGTCCACCTCCTGCTCCTTGTCCACCTCCTGCTCCTTGTCCATCTCCTGCTCCTTCTCGCCCGCGTGTTCCTTCTCGGCCTCCTGCTCCTTCTCGCCCTCCTGCGTCTTCTCCTCCTCCTGCTCCTTCTCCACCTCCTGCTCCTTCCCCTGCTCCTTCTCCTTCTCCTGCTCCTTCTTCCCGGCCTGCTCCTTCTTCTCCTCCTGCTCCTTCTCAATTCCTGCTCCATCTCCAGCTCCTGCTCCTTCTCCTCCTCCTCCTCCTCCTCGTCCCCCTCCTCCTCCTTCTCCACCTCCTGCTCCTTCTCCACCTCCTGCTCCTTCTCCCCCTCCTGCTCCTTCTCCTCCTCCTGCTCAAACTCCTCCTCCTGCTGCTTCTTCTCCTCCTCCTGCTCCTTCAGCTGATCCAGCTCACCCTCCTACTGTTGCTCACCCTCCTGCTGCTGCTCCGACCCCACCTCCTGCTCCCTCTCCACCGCCTCATCATTCACCCCCTCCTGATTCTTCTCCACCCCCTGCTCAACCTCCTCCTCCTACTCCCGCTTCTGCTCCATCTCCCGCTTCTGCCCCTTCTCCCCCTTCTGCTCCTTCTCCTCCTGCTGCTACTTCCCCTCCTGCTCCTTCTTCTCATCCTGCTGCTACTTCTCCACCTCCTCCTCCTTCTCCTTCTCCTCCTCCTTCTCCTATACCACTCCTGGTCCTTCTCTGCCTCCTGCTCCTTCTCCACCTCCTGCTCCTTGTCCACCTCCTGCTCCTTGTCCACCTCCTGCTCAATGTCCACCTCCTACTTCTTGTCCACTTCCTCCTCCGTGTCCACCTCCTGATTTTTGTCAACCTCCTGCTCCTTGTCCACCTCCTGCTCCTTGTCCACCTCCTGCTCCATCACGCCCTCTTGCTCCTTCTCAGCCTACCGCTCCTTCTCGCCCTCCTGCTCCTTCTCGCTCTCCTGCTCCTTCTAGCCCTCCTGCTTCGTCTCGCCCTCCTGCTCCTTCTCGCCCTCATGCTCCTTCTCCACCTCCTGCTCCATCTCCCCCTCCTGCTCCTTCTCCACCTCCTGCTCCTTCTCTACCTGCTGCTCCAACTCCACTCCCGCTCATTCACCACCTCCTGCTCCATCTCCTGCTCCTTCTCCTCCTCATGCTCCTTATCCACTTCCCGCTCCTTGTCTCCCTCCTGCTACTTCTCCTCCTCCTGCTCCTTCTCCACCTCTTTCTCCACCTCCACCTCCTTCCTGCCCTCCTGCTCCTTCTCCACCTCCTGCTCCTTCTCCACTCCTGCTCATTCACCACCTCCTGCTCCTTCTTCTCGTCCTTCTCCTCCTCCTGCTCCTTCTCCACATCCTGCTCCTTCTCCACCTCCTGCTCCTTCACCTCATCTTGCGCCTTCTCCACCTCCTGCTCCTTCTCCTCCACCCGCTCCTACTGCTCCTCCTGCTCCTTCTTCTCCTGCTCCTTCTCCACTCCTGCTCCAATACCACCTCCTGCTCCTTCTCCTCCTCCTGCTCCTTCTCCTCCTACTCCTGCTTTTTGTCCACCTCCTGCTCCTTCTCCCCCTCCTGCTCCTTCTTCCCCTCCTGCTCCTTCTCCCTCTGCTGCTCAAACTCCTCCTCATGCTCCTTCTCCTCCGCCTCCTGCTCCTTCAGCTCCTCCAGCTCACCCTACTGCTGCTGCTCACCCCCCTGCTGCTGCTCCTTCCCCACCTCCTGCTCAATCTCCTCCTACTTCTTGTTCTCCACCCCTGCTCCCTCTCCACCTCCTCATCATCCTCCACCTCCTGCTCCTTCTCCACCTCCTGCTCCTACTCCCGCTTCTTCTCCTCCTGCTGCAAATTCTCCACCTCATTCTCCTGCTCCTTCTCCACCTCCTGCTCAAACTCCTCCTGTTCCATCTCCTCCTGCTGCTCAACCTCCTCCCCCTGCTCCATCTCCACCTCCACAACCTTCTCCAACTGCTTCTCCTCCACCTGCTCCGCCTGCTCTTTCTTCTCCTCCTGCTCCTGCTCCTTCTCCACCTCCTGCTCCTTCTCCTCTTCCTGCTCCTCCTCCGCCTCCTGCCAAAGCTCCTCCTCCTGCTCCGACTCCACGTCCTGCTACTTCTCCTCCTCCTTTTCCTTCTCCTCCTCCTGCTCCATCTCCTCCCCTGCTCCTTCTCCACCACCTGCTCCTTCTCCTCCTCCTGCTCCTTCTCCTCCCCCTGCTCCTTCTCCTCCTGCTGGTCCTTCTCCACCTCCTGCTCCTTCTCCTCCTCTTGCTCCTTCTCCACCTCCTGCTACTTCTTCTCCTCCTGCTCCTGCTCCTCCTCCTGCTTCTTCACGAACTCCTTCTCCTACTCCCCCTCCTGCTCCTTCTCCTCCTACTACTACTACTCCTCTGCCTGCACCTTATTCTTCTCCTGCTCCATCTCCACTCCTGCTCCTTCTCCTCCTCCTGCTCCTTCTCCTCCTTCGGCTCCTTCTCCTCCCCCTGCTCCTCCTCCTCCTGCTGCTCCTTCTCCACCTCCTGCTCCTTGACCACTTCCTGATCCTTCTCCGACTCCTGCTCCTTGTCCACCTCCTGCTCCTTGTCCACCTCCTGCTTCTTCTCGCCCTCCTGCTCCTTCTCGCCCTCCTGCGACTTCTCGCCCTCCTGCTCCTTCTCGCCCTCCTGCTCCTTCTCCACCTGCTGCTCCGTCTCCACTGCTGCTCATTCACCATCTCCTGCTTCTTCATCTCCTCCTTCTCCTCCTCCTGCTCCTTGTCTCCCAGCTGCTCCTTCTCCATCCCCTGCTCCTTCTCCACCTCCTGCTCAACCTCCTCCTGCTCCTTCTCCTCCTCCTGCTCAACCTCCTCCTACTGCTTCTCCTCCTCCTGCTACTACTCCTCTTCCTGCACCTTATTCTTCTCCTGCTCCATCTCCAATCCTGCTCCATCTCCTCCTGCTGCTCCTTCTCCACCTCCTTCTCCGTGTCCACCTTCTATTCTTGTCCACCTCCTGATTCTTGTCCACATCCTGCTCCTTGTCCACCTCCTGCTCCGTGTCCACCTCCTGCTCCTTCTCGCCCTCCTGCTCCTTCTCGCCCTCCTGCTCCTTCTCGCCCTCCAGCTCCTTCTCGCCCTCCTGCTTCTTCTCGCCCTTCTGCTCCTTCTCGCCCTCCTGCTTCTTCTCGCCCTCCTGCTTCTTCTCGCCCTCCTGCTCCATCTCCACCTCCTGCTCCTTCTCAACCTGCTGCTCCGTCTCCACTCCTGCTCCTTCACCATCTCCTGCTCCTTCTTCTCCTCCTTCTCCTCCTCCTGCTCCTTGTCCCCCTCCAGCTCCTTCTCCACCTCCTGCTCCTTCACCACCCCCTGCTCCTTCTCCACCTCCTGCTCCTTCTCCACATCCTGCTCAAACTCCTCCTGCTCCTTCTCCTCCTCCTGCTCAAACTCCTCCTATTCCTTCTCCACATCCAGCTCCTAATCCACCTCCTGATCCTTCTCCATCCCCTGCTCCTTCTCCACCTCCTGCTCAACCTCCTCCTGCTCCTTCTCCTCCTCCTGCTCAACCTCCTCCTACTGCTTCTCCTCCTCCTGCTACTACTCCTCTTCCTGCACCTTATTCTTCTCCTGCTCCATCTCCAATCCTGCTCCCTCTCCTCCTGCTGCTCCTTCTCCACCTCCTTCTCCGTGTCCACCTTCTATTCTTGTCCACCTCCTGATTCTTGTCCACATCCTGCTCCTTGTCCACCTCCTGCTCCGTGTCCACCTCCTGCTCCTTCTCGCCCTCCTGCTCCTTCTCGCCCTCCTGCTCCTTCTCGCCCTCCAGCTCCTTCTCGCCCTCCTGCTTCTTCTCGCCCTTCTGCTCCTTCTCGCCCTCCTGCTTCTTCTCGCCCTCCTGCTTCTTCTCGCCCTCCTGCTCCATCTCCACCTCCTGCTCCTTCTCAACCTGCTGCTCCGTCTCCACTCCTGCTCCTTCACCATCTCCTGCTCCTTCTTCTCCTCCTTCTCCTCCTCCTGCTCCTTGTCCCCCTCCAGCTCCTTCTCCACCTCCTGCTCCTTCACCACCCCCTGCTCCTTCTCCACCTCCTGCTCCTTCTCCACCTCCTGCTCAAACTCCTCCTGCTCCTTCTCCTCCTCCTGCTCAAACTCCTCCTATTCCTTCTCCACATCCAGCTCCTAATCCACCTCCTGATCCTTCTCCTCCTCCTGCTCTTTCTCCATCTCCCCCTCCTGCACCTTCTCCTCCTCCTGCTCAAACTCCTCCTCCTGCTCCTTCTCCTCCTCCTCCTCCTCCTGCTCCTTCAGCTCATCCAGCTCACCCTCCTACTGTTGCTCACCCACCTGCTGCTGCTCCTACCCCACCTCCTGCTCAGTCTCCTCCTCCCACTTGATCTCGACCCCTGCTCCCTCTCCACCGCCTCATCATTCTCCCCCTCCTGATCCTTCTCCACCTCCTGCTCAAACTCCTCCTCCTAATCCCGCTTCTGCTCTATCTCCCGCTTCTGCTCCTTCTCCTCCTGCTGCTACTTCTCCACCTCCTCCTCCTTCTCCTTCTCCTCCCCCTGCCCCTTCTCCACATCCTGCTCCTTATCCTCCTCCTGCTCCTTCTCCATCTCCTGCTCCTGCTCCTCCTCCTGCTCCTTCTTCTTCTGCTGTTCCTTCTCCACTCCTGCTCCATCTCCACCTCCTGCTCCTTCTCCTCCGCCTACTTCTTCTCCTCCTCCTGCTCCTTCTCCACCTCCTGCTCCTTCTCCTGCTCCTTCTCCTTCTCCTGCTCCTTCTTCTCCGCCTGCAACTGCTCCTCCTCCCTCTCCTTCTTCTTCTGCTGCTCCTTCTCCACTCCTGCTCCTTCTCCTCATCCTCGTCCTCCACCTCACTCTCCTCCTCCGTCTCTACCTCCTGCTCCTTCTCCCCATCCTGCTCCTTCTTCTCCTCCTGCTCAACCTCCTCCTCCTGATTCTCTTCATTCTGCTCAACACCCTCCTCTTATTCCTTCTCCACATCCAGCTCCTAATCCACCTTCTGATCCTTCTCCTCCTCCTGCTCCTTTTCCACCTCTCAGCTCCTCCTCCTGCTTCTTCTCCAACTCTTTCTCCTAATACCCTCAAGGTCCTTCTCCGCCTCCTTCTCCTTTTCCTCGTATTGCTTCTTCTCCACCTCCTGTTCCTTATCCTCGTCCTGCTACTACTCCTCTTCCTGCACCTTATTCTTCTCCTGCTCCATCTCCACTCCTGCTCCTTCTCCTCCTCCTGCTCCTTCTCCTCCTTCCGCTCCTTCTCCTCCCCCTGCTCCTTCTCCTCCTGCTGCTCCTTCTCCACCTCCGGCTCCTTCTCCTCTCCTGCTCCTTCTCCACCTCCTGCTCCTTCTTCTCCTCCTGCTCCTGCTCCTGCTCCTCCTCCTGCTTCTTCACCAACTCCTTATCCTACTCCCCCTCCTGGTCCTTCTCCGCCTCCTGCTCCTTCTCCGCCTATTGCTTCTTCTCCTCCTCCTGCTCAAACTCCTCCTCCTGCTCCTTCTCCACCTCCTTCTCCTCCTCCACCTCCTTCTTCTCCACCTGCTCCTTGACCACTTCCTGCTCCTTCTCCTACTCATGCTTGTTGTCCACCTCCTGCTCCTTGTCCACCTCCTGCTCCTTGTCCACCTCCTGCTCCGTGTCCACCTCCTTCTCCGTGTCCACCTCCTGATTCTTATCAAGTTCCTGATTCTTGTCCACCTCCTGCTCCTTGTCCACCTCCTGCTCCTTCTCGCCCTCCTGCTCTTTCTCGCCCTCCTGCCTCTTCTCGCCCGCCTGCTGCTTCTCGCCCTCCTGCTACTTCTCCTCCTCCTTCTCCACCTGCTGCTCCGTCTCCACTCCTGCTCATTCACCATCTCCTGCTGCTTCTTATACTCCTTCTCCTCCTCCTGCTCCTTGTCTCCCTCCTGCTCATTCTCCACCTCCTGTTCCTTCTCCACCTCCAGCTCCTTCTCCTCATCTTGCGCCTTCTTCTTCTCCTGCTCCTTCTCCACCTCCTTCTCCTTCTCCTTCTCCTGAACCTTCTCCTTCTCCTGCTCCTTCTACTCCACCTGCTCCTTCTCCGGCCCCCTGCTCATTCTCCATCTCATTCTCTTTCTCCTTCTCCTGTTCCTTCTCCTCCTCCTGCTACTTCTTCCCCACCTGCTCCTTCTTCTCCTCCTGCTCCTTCCCAATTCCTGCTCCATCTCCAGCTCCTGCTCCGTCTCCTCCTCCTGCTCCTCCTCCACCTCCTGCTCCTTGTCCACCTCCTGCTCCTTCTCCCCATCCTGCTCCTTCTCCTCCTCCTGCTCCTTCTCCACCTCCTGCTAAAGCACCTCCTCCTGCTCCAACTCCACGTCCTGCTCCTTCTCCTCCTCCTGTTCCTTCCCCTCCTCCTGCTCCTTCTCCTTAACCCTGCTCCTTCTCCACCTCCTGCTCCTTCTCCTCCTCCTGCTCCTTCGCCACCTCCTGCTCCATCTCCTCCTCCTGCTCCTCCTAAACCTCCTTCTCCTCCTGCACCTCCTTCTCCTCCTGCTCTGTGTCCACCTCCTGATTATTGTCCACCTCCTGCTACTTGTACACCTCCTGCTCCTTCTCCTCCTCCTCCTGCTTTTTGTCCACCTCCTGCTCCTTCTCCCCCTCCTGCTCCTTCTTCCCCTCCTGCTCCTTCTCCCTCTGCTGCTCAAACTCCTCCTCATGCTCCTTCTCCTCCGCCTCCTGCTCCTTCAGCTCCTCCAGCTCACCCTACTGCTGTTGCTCACCCCACTGCTGCTGCTCCTTCCCCACCTCCTGCTCAATCTCCTCCTACTTCTTGTTCTCCACCCCTGCACCCTCTCCACCTCCTCATCATCCTCCACCGCCTGCTTCTTCTCCACCTCCTGCTCCTACTCCCGCTTCTGCTCCTTCTCCCGCTTCTGCTCCTTCTCCTCCTGCTGCTACTTCTCCTCCTGCTGATTCTTCTCCTCCTGCTGCAACTTCTCCACCTCCTTCTCCTGCTCCTTCTCCACGTCCTGCTCAAACTCCTCCTGTTCCATCTCCTCCTGCTGCTCAACCTCCTCCCCCTGCTCCATCTCCACCTCCACAACCTTCTCCAACAGCTTCTCCTCCACATGCTCCGCCTGCTCTTTCTTCTCCTCTTGCTCCTGCTCCTTCTCCACCTCCTGCTCCTTCTCCTCTTCCTGCTCCTCCTCCGCCTCCTGCCAAAGCTCCTCCTCCTGCTCCAACTCCACGTCCTGCTCCTTCTCCTCATCCTGCTCCTTCTCCACTTCCTGCTCCTTCTCCACCTCCTGCTCCTTCTCCTCCTTCTCTTACTCCTCCTCTTCCTGCACCTTATTCTTATCCTGCTCCATCTCCACTCCTGCTCCTTCTCCTCCTCCTGCTCCTTCCCCTCCTTCTGCTCCTTCTCCTCCCCCTGCTCCTTCTCCTCCTGCTGCTCCTTCTCCACCTCCTCCTCCTTCTCCTCCTCTTGCTCCTTCTCCACCTCCTGCTCCTTCTCCTCCTCCTGCTCCTTCTCCTCCTTCTGCTCCTTCTCCTCCCCCTGCTCCTCCTCCTCCTGCTGCTCCTTCTCCACCTCCTGCTCCTTGACCACTTCCTGATCCTTCTCCTACTCCTGCTCCTTGTCCACCTCCTGCTCCTTGTCCACCTCCTGCTCCTTCTCGCCCACCTGCCCCTTCTCGCCCTCCTGCTTCTTCTCGCCCTCCTGCTCCTTCTCGCCCTCCTGCTACTTCTCGCCCTCCTGCTCCTTCTCGCCCTCCTGCTCCTTCTCCACCTGCTGCTCCTTCTCCACTCCTGCTCATCCACCACCTCCTGCTCCTTCTTCTCCTCCTTCTCCTACTCCTGCTCCATATCCACCCCCCGCTCCTTGTCTCCCTTCTGCTCCTTCTCCACCTTCTGCTCCTTCTCCACCTCCTGCTCCTCCGCCTCCTGCTCCTGCTCCTCATCTTGCGCCTTCTCCACCTCCTGCTCCTCCTCCTCCTCCTGCTCCTACTCCTCCTCCTCCTCCGGCTGCTCCTCCTTCTCCAATTTCTTCTCCTGCTCCTGCTCCACTCCTGCTCCAATACGACCTCCTGCTCCTTCTCCTCCTCCTCCTCCTCCTCCACCTCCTGCTTTTTGTCGACCTCCTGCTCCTTCTCCCCCTCCTGCTCCTTCTTCCCCTCCTGCTCCTTCTCCCTCTGCTGCTCAAACTCCACCTCCTGCTCAATCTCCTCCTACTTCTTGTTCTCCACCCCTGCTCCCTCTCCACCTCCTCATCATCCTCCACCTCCTGCTCCTTCTCCACCTCCTGCTCCTACTCCCGCTTCTTCTCCTCCTGCTGCAAATTCTCCACCTCATTCTCCTGAACCTTCTCCACCTCCTGCTCAAACTCCTCCTGTTCCATCTCCTCCTGCTGCTCAACCTCCTCCCCCTGCTCCATCTCCACCTCCACAACCTTCTCCAACTGCTTCTCCTCCACCTGCTCCGCCTGCTCTTTCTTCTCCTCCTGCTCCTGCTCCTTCTCCACCTCCTGCTCCTTCTCCTCTTCCTGCTCCTCCTCCGCCTCCTGCCAAAGCTCCTCCTCCTGCTCCGACTCCACGTCCTGCTCCTTCTCCTCCTCCTTTTCCTTCTCCTCCTCCTGCTCCATCTCCTCCCCCTGCTCCTTCTCCTCCTGCTGCTCCTTCTCCACCTCCTGCTCCTTCTCCTCCTCTTGCTCCTTCTCCACCTCCTGCTACTTCTTCTCCTCCTGCTCCTGCTCCTCCTCCTGCTTCTTCACGAACTCCTTCTCCTACTCCCCATCCTGCTCCTTCTCCTCCTACTACTACTACTCCTCTGCCTGCACCTTATTCTTCTCCTGCTCCATCTCCACTCCTGCTCCTTCTCCTCCTCCTGCTCCTTCTCCTCCTTCTGCTCCTTCTCCTCCCCCTGCTCCTCCTCCTACTGCTGCTCCTTCTCCACCTCCTGCTCCTTGACCACTTCCTGATCCTTCTCCTACTCCTGCTCCTTGTCCACCTCCTGCTCCTTGTCCACCTCCTGCTTCTTCTCGCCCTCCTGCTCCTTCTCGCCCTCCTGCTACTTCTCGCCCTCCTGCTCCTTCTCGCCCTCCTGCTCCTTCTCCACCTTCTGCTCCGTCTCCACTGCTGCTCATTCACCATCTCCTGCTCCTTCTTCTCCTCCTTCTCCTCCTCCTGCTCCTTGTCTCCCAGCTGCTCCTTCTCCATCCCCTGCTCCTTCTCCACCTCCTGCTCAACCTCCTCCTGCTCCTTCTCCTCCTCCTGCTCAACCTCCTCCTACTGCTTCTCCTGCTCCTGCTACTACTCCTCTTCCTGCACCTTATTCTTCTCCTGCTCCATCTCCAATCCTGCTCCCTCTCCTCCTGCTGCTCCTTCTCCACCTCCTGCTCATTCTCCTCCTCCTGTTCCTTCTCCTCCTCCAGCTCCTTCTCCACCTCCTTCTCCGTGTCCACCTCCTATTCTTGTCCACCTCCTGTTTCTTGTCCACCTCCTGCTCCTTGTCCACCTCCTGCTCCGTGTCCACCTCCTGCTCCTTCTCGCCCTCCTGCTCCTTCTCGCCCTCCTGCTCCTTCTCGCCCACCAGCTCCTTCTCGCCCTCCTGCTTCTTCTCGCCCTTCTGCTCCTTCTCGCCCTCCTGCTTCTTCTCGCCCTCCTGCTTCTTCTCGCCCTCCTGCTCCATCTCCACCTCCTGCTCCTTCTCAACCTGCTGCTCCGTCTCCACTCCTGCTCATTCACCATCTCCTGCTCCTTCTTCTCCTCCTTCTCCTCCTCCTGCTCCTTGTCCCCCTCCAGCTCCTTCTCCACCTCCTGCTCCTTCACCACCCCCTGCTCCTTCTCCACCTCCTGCTCCTTCTCCACCTCCTGCTCAAACTCCTCCTATTCCTTCTCCACATCCAGCTCCTAATCCACCTCCTGATCCTTCTCCTCCTCCTGCTCTTTCTCCATCTCCCCCTCCTGCACCTTCTCCTGCTCCTGCTCAAACTCCTCCTCCTGCTCCTTCTCCTCCTCCTCCTCCTCCTGCTCCTTCAGCTCATCCAGCTCACCCTCCTACTGTTGCTCACCCACCTGCTGCTGCTCCTACCCCACCTCCTGCTCAATCTCCTCCTCCCACTTGATCTCGACCCCTGCTCCCTCTCCACCGCCTCATCATTCTCCCCCTCCTGATCCTTCTCCACCTCCTGCTCAAACTCCTCCTCCTAATCCCGCTTCTGCTCTATCTCCCGCTTCTGCTCCTTCTCCTCCTGCTGCTACTTCTCCACCTCCTCCTCCTTCTCCTTCTCCTCCCCCTGCCCCTTCTCCACATCCTGCTCCTTATCCTCCTCCTGCTCCTTCTCCATCTCCTCCTCCTGCTCCTCCTCCTGCTCCTTCTTCTTCTGCTGTTCCTTCTCCACTCCTGCTCCATCTCCACCTCCTGCTCCTTCTCCTCCGCCTACTTCTTCTCCTCCTCCTGCTCCTTCTCCACCTCCTGCTCCTTCTCCTGCTCGTTCTCCTTCTCCTGCTCCTTCTTCTCCGCCTGCAACTGCTCCTCCTCCTGCTCCTTCTTCTTCTGCTGCTCCTTCTCCACTCCTGCTCCTTCTCAATTCCTGATCTATCTCCAGCTCCTGCTCCTTCTCCTCATCCTCGTCCTCCACCTCACTCTCCTCCTCCGTCTCTACCTCCTGCTCCTTCTCCCCATCCTGCTCCTTCTTCTCCTCCTGCTCAACCTCCTCCTACTGATTCTCTTCATTCTGCTCAACACCCTCCTCTTATTCCTTCTCCACATCCAGCTCCTAATCCACCTACTGATCCTTCTCCTCCTCCTGCTCCTTTTCCACCTCTCAGTTCCTCCTCCTGCTTCTTCTCCAACTCTTTCTCCTAATACCCCTCAAGGTCCTTCTCTGCCTCCTTCTCCTTTTCCTCGTATTGCTTCTTCTCCACCTCCTGTTCCTTATCCTCGTCCTGCTACTACTCCTCTTCCTGCACCTTATTCTTCTCCTGCTCCATCTCCACTCCTGCTCCTTCTCCTCCTCCTGCTCCTTCTCCTCCTTCCGCTCCTTCTCCTCCCCCTGCTCCTTCTCCTCCTGCTGCTCCTTCTCCACCTCCGGCTCCTTCTCCTCTCCTGCTCCTTCTCCACCTCCTGCTCCTTCTTCTCCTCCTGCTCCTGCTCCTGCTCCTCCTCCTGCTTCTTCAACAACTCCTTATCCTACTCCCCCTCCTGGTCCTTCTCCGCCTCCTGCTCCTTCTCCGCCTATTGCTTCTTCTCCTCCTCCTGCTCAAACTCCTCCTCCTGCTCCTTCTCCACCTCCTTCTCCTCCTCCACCTCCTTCTTCTCCACCTGCTCCTTGACCACCTCCTGCTCCTTCTCCTACTCCTGCTCGTTGTCCACCTCCTGCTCCTTGTCCACCTCCTGCTCCTTGTCCACCTCCTGCTCCGTGTCCACCTCCTTCTCCGTGTCCACCTCCTGATTCTTATCAAGTTCCTGATTCTTGTCCACCTCCTGCTCCTTGTCCACCTCCTGCTCCTTGTCCACCTCCTGCTCCTTCTCGCCCTCCTGCTCTTTCTCGCCCTCCTGCTTCTTCTCGCCCGCCTGCTGCTTCTCGCCCTCCTGCTCCTTCTCCTCCTCCTTCTCCACCTGCTGCTCCGTCTCCACTCCTGCTCATTCACCATCTCCTGCTGCTTCTTTACCTCCTTCTCCTCCTCCTGCTCCTTGTCTCCCTCCTGCTCATTCTCCACCTCCTGTTCCTTCTCCACCTCCGGCTCGTTCTCGTCCTCCTGCTCCGTATCCACCTCCCGCTCCCTGTCTCCCTCCTGCTCCTTCTCCACCTCCTGCTCCTTCTCCACCTCCAGCTCCTTCTCCTCATCTTGCGCCTTCTTCTTCTCCTGCTCCTTCTCCACCTCCTTCTCCTTCTCCTTCTCCTGAACCTTCTCCTTCTCCTGCTCCTTCTTCTCCACCTGCTCTTTCTCCGGCCCCCTGCTCATTCTCCATCTCATTCTCTTTCTCCTTCTCCTGCTCCTTCTCCTCCTCCTGCTACTTCTTCCCCACCTGCTCCTTCTTCTCCTCCTGCTCCTTCTCAATTCCTGCTCCATCTCCAGCTCCTGCTCCGTCTCCTCCTCCTGCTCCTCCTCCACCTCCTGCTCCTTGTCCACCTCCTGCTCCTTCTCCCCATCCTGCTCCTTCTCCTCCTCCTGCTCCTTCTCCACCTCCTGCTAAAGCACCTCCTCCTGCTCCAACTCCACGTCCTGCTCCTTCTCCTCCTCCTGTTCCTTCCCCTCCTCCTGCTCCTTCTCCTCCTCCTGCTCCTTCTCCTTAACCCTGCTCCTTCTCCACCTCCTGCTCCTTCTCCTCCTCCTGCTCCTTCGCCACCTCCTGCTCCATCTCCTCCTCCTGCTCCTTCTCCACCTCCTTCTCCTCCTGCACCTCCTTCTCCTCCTGCTCCGTGTCCACCTCCTGATTATTGTCCACCTCCTGCTACTTGTCCACCTCCTGCTCCTTGTCCACCTCCTGCTTGTTCTAGCCCTCCTGCTTCATCTCGCCCACCTGCTCCTTCTCGCACTCCTGCTCAATCTTCACCTCCTGCTCCGTCTCCACCTGCTGCTCCTTCTCCACTCCTGCTCATTCAACAATTCCTGCTCCTGCTTCTCGTCCTTCTCCTACTCCTGCTCCATATCCAACCCCCGCTCCTTGTCTCCCTTCTGCTCCTTCTCCACCTTCTGCTCCTTCTCCACCTCCTGCTCCTTCTCCGCCTCCTGCTCCTCATCTTGCGCATTCTCCACCTCCTCCTCCTCCTCCTCCTGCTCCTACTCCTCCTCCTCCTCCGGCTGCTCCTCCTTCTCCATTTTCTTCTCCTGCTCCTTCTCCACTCCTGCTACAATACCACCTCCTGCTCCTTCTCCTCCTCCTGCTCCTCCTCCTCCTCCTCCTCCTCCTCCTCCTCCTCCTCCACCTCCTGCTTGTTGTCCACCTCCTGCTCCTTCTCCCCCTCCTGCTCCTTCTTCCCCTCCTGCTCCTTCTCCCTCTCCTGCTCAAACTCCTCCTCATGCTCCTTCTCCTCCGCCTTCTGCTCCTTCAGCTCCTCCAGCTCACCCTACTGCTGTTGCTCAGCCCCCTGCTGCTGCTCCTTCCCCACCTCCTGCTCAATCTCCTCCTCCTTCTTGTTCTCCACCCCTGCTCCCTCTCCACCTCCTCATCATTCTCCACCTCCTGCTCCTTCTCCACCTCCTGCTCCTACTCCCGCTTCTGCTCCTTCTCCTGCTGCTGCTACTTCTCCTCCTGCTGATTCTTCTCCTCCTGCTGCAACTTCTCCACCTCCTTCTCCTGCTCCTTCTCCACCTCCTGCTCAACCTCCTCCTGTTCCATCTCCACCTCCACAACCTTCTCCAACTGCTTCTCCTCCACCTGCTCCACCTGCTCTTTCTTCTCCTCCTGCTCCTGCTCCTTCTCCACCTCCTGATCCTTCTCCTCCTCCTGCACTTTCTCCACATCCTTCTCCTGCTCCTTCCCCAACTCCTGCTCAACCTCCTCGAACTGCTCCTTCTCCACCTGCTCCTCCTGCTCCTTCTTCTCCTGCTACTCCTGCTCCTTCTCCAACTCCTACTCCTTCTCCTCCTGCTGCTACATCGTCACCTCCTGCTCCTTGTCCACCTCCTGCTCCTTATCCCCGTCCTGCTCCTTCACCCCCTCCTTCTCCTTCTCCTCCAATTGCTCCTTCTCCCCCTCCTGCTCCTTCTCCTCCTCCTCCTGCTCCTTCAGCTCTTCCAGCTCACCCTCCTGCTGTTGCTCACCCTCCTGCTGCTGCTTCATCCCCACCTCCTGCTCAATCTCCTCCTCCTTCTTGTTCTCCACCCCTGCTCCCTCTCCACCTCCTCATCATTCTCCAACTCCTGCTCCTTCTCCACCTCCTGCTCAACCTCCTCCTCCTGCTCCTTCTCCCGCTTCTGCTCCTTCTCCTCCTGCTGCTACTTCTCCTCCTGCTGCTTCTTCTCCTCCTGCTGCAACTTCTCCACCTCCTCCCCCTGCTCCTTCTCCACTTACACATCCTTCTCCAACTGCTGCTTCTCCACCTGCTCCGCCTGCTCCTTCATCTCCTCCTGCTCCTTCTCCTCTTCCTGCTCCTTCTCCACCTCCTGCTAAAGCTCTTCCTCCTGCTCCAACTCCACGACCTGCTCCTTCTCCTCCTCCTGTTCCTTCTCCACCTCCTGCTTCTTCTGCTCACCCTGTTCCTTCTCCCCCTCTTGATCCTTCTCCCCCTCCTGCTCCTTCTCCACCTCCTGCTGCTACTCCTCTTCCTGCGCCTTCTTGTTCTCCTGGTCCTTCTCCACTCCTGCTCCTTCTCCTCCTCCTGCTCCTTCTCCTCCTCCTGCACCTTCTCCTCCTCCTGCTCCTTCTCCTCCTCCGGCTCCTTCTCCACCTCCTGCTCCTTGTCCTCCTTCTGCTCCTTCTCGACCTCCTGGTCATTCTCCGCCTCCTGCTCCTTACCCACCTATTGCTTCTTCTCACCTGCTGTTCCTTCTCCTCCTCCTGCTCCTTCTCCACCTCCTTCTTATCCTCCACCTCCTTCTCCTCCTCCTTCTCCTCATCCACCTCCTGCTCCTTCTCCACCTTCTGCTCCTTGTCCACCTCCTGCTCCTTGTCCACCTCCTGCTCCATGTCAACCTCTTGGTCCGTCTCCACCTCCTGCTCCTTGTCCACCTCCTGCTCCTTGTCCACCTACTGCTCCTTCTCGCCCTCGTGTTCCTTCTCGCCCTCCTCCTCATTCTCTCCTTCCTGCTCCTTCTCGCCCTCCTGCTCCTTCTCCACCTTCTGCTCCTTCTCCACGTGCTGCTCCTTCTCCACTCCTGCTCATTCACCACCTCCTACTCCTTCTTCTCCTCCTTCTCCTCCTCCTGCTCCTTGTCTCCATCCTGCTCCTTCTCCACCTCCTGCTCCATCTCCACCTCCTGCTCCTTCTCCTCCTCCTGCTCCTTCTCCTCCTCCAGCACCTTCTCCTCCTCCTGCTCCTTCTCCTCCTCCTGCTCCTTGTCCACCTCCTGCTCCTTGTCCACCTCCTGCTCCATGTCAACCTCCTGGTCCGTGTCCACCTCCTGCTCCTTGTCCACCTCCTGCTCCTTGTCCACCTCCTGCTCCATGTCAACCTCCTGCTTCTTCTCCTCCACCTGCTCCTTCTCCACCTCCTGCTCCTTCCCCTGCTCCTTCTCCTTCTCCTGCTCCTTCTTCCCGGCCTGCTCCTTCTTCTCCTCCTGCTCCTTCTCAATTCCTGCTCCATCTCCAGCTCCTGCTCCTTCTCCTCCTCCTCCTCCTCCTCGTCCCCCTCCTCCTCCTTCTCCACCTCCTGCTCCTTCTCCCCCTCCTGCTCCTTCTCCCCCTCCTGCTCCTTCTCCTCCTCC